>NW_024412452.1:18577092-18637800 GCF_014898765.1 Herpailurus yagouaroundi
TTCCTCCAGGGAACATGAAACAAAAGGGTCAGGTTAAGGAGTGAAGTTTAAAATGAAACATTTTCAGAAGGTGAATACACTCCAAATAGAGACAACCATACATTAATAAGAATATTTGTGAGAAACTGGTAGGTGGGGTGCCTGGGCGGCTCAGTACTTAAGGATCTGACTTTTGGTTTTGACTCAGGTCATCATCTCACGGTTCGTGAGTTGGATCCCCACACTGGGCTCCACGCTGCTGGTGCAGAGCCTGCTTGGGACTCTCTCTCTCTCCCTCTCTCTCTGTCCCTCCCCTGCTCTCTTTCTCTCTCAAAATAAATAAATGAACTTAAAAAAAGAAAAAAAAGAAACTACAGCAGGTAAGATGGTGGTGTTAAGAGCAAAGGGAAACTCTTATTTCACATTTTTTAATAAGTTAACCAAATGCTCAGGGTGAAGTGAAATAGTTCCTAATTTTTATTTTGACGTCAAAACCCATTTTAGATCACTGATTATTACACTGCTCTAAAACAACTGTTGCCTTTTGTGCCTATTATCAACCAAAAAAACACTCTCAAAATTGAACATGTAGTTCTTGATCAAAGATATCTAAGAAGCCAGAAATTTCCTGCATTTGACCTAGGGTCATTGGGTCTACTTTTTCTGTCTCATCTAGAAAGACTTGTCAGCTCAACAAAAATTTTGTCCTGACCCAGAAGTCACAGGTCAAATTTTCAGGTCAAGATGAAGGCATTTGTGCAACCAGTTCAATGCCTTGTGGGCACAGCAATGGAGTAACATCCTCTCACTGACCTGAAGGGTCTGTATCCTAGTTTACTGGGCAAGACAAAATGGTGCCTACCATGTCTACAGCACCTATCTAACAGGACTCCAACCCACAGTTTCTGCTGGTGGGTAGGGAGGAGAAGAGACCTCAAGCTTTTCTTTAAGCATGGGTGGCCATGTTTTGTATCTCATGACCCAACCTCGTGGTTGTTGCTAACTGGACCAGGGGAGGCATTTCTAATTCAAGGAAAGCCTATTTGTAGACTACCTAGCAGCCTATGTAGTCTGGATTGAGAGCACTTTCTGATGGCGGTCTAACCTGGGACAATCGAGTTCTATCTCTTTGAAAGATAAATGATTCAGGGATGCAGAGATGCAATGATACAGAGAAAGACAGCTGACAGTTGGAAGTGGGAGAAGACAGACACAGAAAAGAACATATTGAAAGGGAAAATCTAAGTTACTTTAGTGGTAGAATAGTAGAGTAGATGTAGGCAAAAAGCATCATGAACAACCTTCCAGTTCTATTTTCTGAGACAGCTGGCTGTAGTTCTTTTTCCTGAGATGTTTTGTTTATTCATATTTATCCTGAGTTCTCCTGAACCCCAGTGCAATGGTCAGAAATGGTTAAGTTTTATCTAAATGGTTAAGGTAACACATAACATGAATACCTCAGCAGTTTAACACAGTGAAAGTTTATTTCACTTTTTGCAGAACTTGCTCTGGATGTAAAAGACTGTTCAGGGCACATGTTCTTCAGAATTCCAGATTTCTAGCTGAGACCTGACCACTGACTCAAATACTTCTCCCTACATGTGATGTAGCACTTCTATTCCCAGTAATTGGCTGGAGGTTATCACATCGTCCAGTTAATGACAAGGAAACTGTGAAATGTGATTTTCCAAGTACTGGGAAAAAGAAAACTGGAAATATGAGTGAATCAGGTACCTAAATATGGGATACCTTGCTACCATACCTTTAACTTTTACTTGGCACTTTATGTTAATCATTTTAGCCCTTCCTATGCTTCACTGAAACCCATCAGGTAGTGTTACATTCATGTCATTTAACTCACCTTTGACTCACTGTCAGACACACCTAGCCATAGCTCTCTTGTCACTAGCACATTTGATGTCTCACAATAAATGTAACAAAACTTGTAGCAGGCAGGCACTTGCATCCTCAAGTAGATGCTTTTAGATGCTTTCAGTAGATGCTTTTTTCCCTTCTAAAATAAGAACAGCAGCAGACTGATGGATTTTTGCCATGTGCCAGAGAAGGCAGGGGAGTCAGGTGAGAAGATAATGAGAGCTACTGAGATCATCTACTACTGTAGATGACCAAACTACTGTAATTTATTTCTTTGTAAATTATTATATAAAGAATAAGGTCAATCTAAAAAGTAGAAAAGCGGGGGGGTGGCTAAAATTTACTGAGTATCTACTACATGCCATCACTTCATACAGACATTACCTAATTTATTTACCACCAAGCATCTATGGGCTAGATATTACTATTGTCCAGTTGATAAAATTGAGACATGAAGAGGTTACACAATTTGCTCAAAGTCACACAGCTATGATGACTGAGAATTCAATCCAGACTTCTAAATCCAGATCTCCAAATCCATGCTTCTCACTATTTTATGAAGCACAGGCAGCAGCAAACCTCAAATACATCTTGGAAGAGAAAATCCAGATTTTCTGGGGCTCTTCCTAAAGGAAATAGATTTCAGGAAGGATTGAGTTGATTTTAGAAAAGCCCTCAAGGGGCGCCTGGGTGGCGCAGTCGGTTAAGCGTCCCACTTCAGCCAGGTCACGATCTCGCGGTCCGTGAGTTCGAGCCCCGCGTCGGGCTCTGGGCTGATGGCTCAGAGCCTGGAGCCTATTTCCGATTCTGTGTCTCCCTCTCCCTCTGCCCCTCCCCCGTTCATGCTCTGTCTCTCTCTGTCCCAAAAATAAATAAACGTTGAAAAAAAAAATTTAAAAAAAAAAAAAAAAAGAAAAGCCCTCAAGGCATTTGAAGATGGTGATCTCAGGCATTCATTTATTCATTTAATAAATGAGGATAAAAAGGAAGTGAGGATAAAAAGACAAGATCTACAATCGCTGTTCTCAAGTTGCTCACTATACTTAGGCATAGCCCCACAAGTAAACAGACAGTTATGATGATATAGTGAAATAAGAGTTATGATAGAAATAAGCAAGTGATATTGAGGGTCCTACTCAGTGTCTTAGTTCCCTGTGAAACAGACTCTAAGATGGAAATTTGTGCACAGAAGGCTTGATTTCTGGATCAAGACCTATAAGGGAAATGAAAGAAACTGAACTGGACAGAAGAAGTTGGACTGTGGTGCAGTCACAACAAAGTCCTCGGCCTTTTCATGGATGATTATAGGGCTAGGGTGGCCTGCAGTGCTGTCCCAATTGGAGCAGTGGGACCAAGGCTTTATACTTCTGTTTCAACTAGTCATTGCATATGGGCTGCCCTTAGGAAGGAGGGCCTGACCTTAAGCAAGTGCCTCTCTTCAACCAAGGTCAATCTTCAACAGATCTCAACAGTTAGGGGAGTGAATGTTCCAGTCTTAAGGCGGTAGAGGAATCCAAGCAGCACACCCCTCGATCCACCACACCCACTTTCAGGGAAGGTTTTCTGGAGAGGATGGCCCTGGAGCTGAGTCCTAAAGGACAAGTAAAAGTTAGCCAGGAGTGCAACATGTATGAAGATTGGGCAGCCTGAGGAGAATACATTCGGGACAGTTTATCATGCCTAAACAAGTAATGCATAAGGGAAAGTAGTGAGTGCTGAGGTTTAGATGTAGAGGCCAGATCCTGCAGAGCACAGCGTGCGATGTAAAGAGTTTGAACTTCTCCCTAAAGGCAGTGGGAAGGCATTCAAAACTTTTATTCAGGGGGTGATATAATCAGATTGGCTTTGTGGGAAAATCATTCTGACAACAGGTGGAGAATATATTATATGGGGATGAAACTGAAGCAAGGGAAGCAGATTCATTAGGAAGCTGGTGAACACTGAGAAAGGTAGAATAACATAACATAACATAACAGAAGAATCAATTTGACCATGAAGGATGAAAAAAGGTTTTCCTCTGCCCAGGTGATGAACTTAAATTGAACCATCAGTGCTCTCTTCAAGTTTAAAAGTCAACATCTATTTCATTTGGCTGTTTTGAGCTGCTAATAGTGGCCACATACATCATTTATAGATTAAATTGGTAAATCACATAATATAGTGTACTGTATACAATGAACAGACACAATGATAATACTGATATCTGTAAGTTTTTATTTTCCAATTACATATTGAGTGTTTTATTCAGTAAAGGGCAAAAACACTTATGAATGGAGCTCACTAAAATATCAAAAAAGAGTATTGTCTAAATTTTAAGGAAGAGTATTATTGTCTGAAAGTTACAATCTTAACTATTTCCCTATTTAATTAAATTTGAAAATACTGTATGTTTTCATAGTATGTTATTTTAAATACCTATAAGAAAAATATAGTCAAGTCACGGGTTCCCTTGAGTCATAAGGAAAAAAATAGTAAAGTAAAAGCAACTTATTTTCTCCAGTCAAAAAAAAAAAAAAAAAAAAGAGGGGTCTCTTTAGAAGCACCGCATTTAATGCATATATTTTTAGTCTGTCTAAATGGCCTATGCAAATTATTATCATACACATCAGAAATAATTCTCAAACATTGCACTGTATTTGTTTCTGTCTAGACATAAATGTTTATAAATTACAAAGATAAGAATCTTTGATATATCTATTCATGAACATACACATACACTCACAAATGCTTGTGGAAGATCTGGCTATTGGCCATGATCATGTGAATTTGCATCATTTCTTAGTATTATAAAGACACAGCACCAGGAAATAAAATACAAACAGAAATGCTCTCTCATTTCCAGTCCTCTGACATGAAATGAGTTTTGGGCTTTCTGTGGCAGCTTTTAGATCTAATCTATATGAATATGTAGATGATTATAAGAGATCTCCTACTTGGTACATGTGTATGAACTTGTCATTAAAAAATACTTTTGGGGTCATCAGACGAATCGGTAATAATGACACTAATATACAGCTTTCTGGGAGACTATATGCATTAATCTCAGAAAAAGCAAATTTTAAATCTTTATTTGATAAGTAAGAAGTATGTCATAACTATCACAAAAGATATGTAACATAAGTATGACGCAAAAACAAGTATGTCTCAGAAGCCACCAGTATCACGCCCGTTGTGTGTGCCTGGGCATTAGAATATTGAGGATACAACACATTAAAAATGAGAGATCATATTGTCCCCTGAGGTCTGGAACATGTGAACCAATTAAAAGTTGTAAACAGAAAAAGGAAAGGAAATTAAAAGATTGGTCTTTTCTGAGATGTCACGCAGTTGGAGATAAGGTTCCCTTTCAACATTTTCTTTTAATAAGCAAGGGATAAGTACATCCTGTCTTTACACTGCTGGTGCTAGAATGCTTCCTTTCCTTTAAAGGGGAAGAAAACAGGACATTGTGTTCTTTCAGCGAGTCTACTATCCGAGCCTCCTCTAGGTGTGCAAAGTACTATTCTAGGCCAACTGCTCAGTTGTTGCTTTGACAAGGCCTGTCATACTGATTCAATATTTAAATGACTGCTTAGGAAATAAAATAAGAATAAGTGTTTTTAAAAGGAGAAATATATTCTCCTACATGGTTGAAATGCTGTCCTAATAATAAACGGACTCTTTCCAACTTACAGACTAATCAGTATATATGTGCTGTTTGCAACCTTAAACTGGAAGAAAGAATTTTCAGAGTGTCTCTGGAATAAGTAATCTTCATAAATAGATGTCTCCGTGTTGTTATAAACTTATATCAAATTTCACAAAATTTCTGAAGCCCATTAGAAGACCTATTCACAATTAGTTAAACTTTATTAATTAAATGCTCTAAGTCTTTAATGAGTGTGGGACTCACCTGTAGAAAATCTCTGAAGTTCCTAAGTATCCTTTAGAAACAAAGTCAAAGTAAGATTTTCCTTAAAATATTAGGCCATTACTCTCCAGGGTGTCCAAACACTTTGAAACAAAAATCAAAATGAATGGTCTAATGTGGTTTTTAAATGGATTATTAAAATTGGATCTGTCTTAGAAAATCTTAAAAAAAGCAGTTACAGTACACATACTCCATCCACCATGTATTTGCCCAGGAAGAAAATATTTTCCTTCCTCTTATACTTTAAATTACATCCATTTCTTTGATTTTTCTAATTCCCCACAATTAACAAAGGGGCTTAAAACTAACTTTATGCATAATTATGTTTTTGTCATTGATGTAAAGCACCACTTCTGAGTGAATACATATATAGGTCTAAATTAAGTAATTATCTCCCACACAAAGTTTTCCTGCAACCCAAGTAAAATGCTAAAGCTATTCAGTAACAAATGGTATTTTTTGTTTGTTTGAATGTTGTCTACGATCATTAACCAATTGAAAGTTTCTTAATACCTATTTTTAAATTATTAAAAATTTTCATTAAAAACACATCAAACACCTAAACAGAACATGTAGCTTTAAAACAACATGCAAGTCAACAAAAGTAATGTGCAGTAGATGAAAACATTATTTTCTTATATTTCTGGGAATCCTCTTCATAATTTTCCTTTCAAATGTTCCCATGAATAGGTTGGGGAGGGAAATTTTTTAATTAGTATTTGAATTATCTTAAAGGTGCTAGATAAGCATTGTTGGCTCATTTTTTAAAAGGTAGTAATCAAATGTATTACTTTCAAATTACATTTAACGTAGTAGCTCTTCTGCCTTTTTGTAGCACAGAGGGCACACTATGGATCATGATTATCATTACGAGACCAATCATCAATATAGCACTACAGATGGGGAAAGTATAGGAAATAGAGTTCAACACTACATGTAAGACAGACCATAAATATTGATCTTTAAAGTAAACCCTTGGTTTACTTGGTGCTGACTACCTGAATTTTAAGTTCAGAGGTCTTTGAAGAACGTGTGGTATCCTTTTTGTCTCACAGAAGTATAGAATGCGGAGAAATCCAATTATTTTACATTTCTAATAGCTTGAATTTCTAATAAATGATAATTTCTTATTACTTGTAGAAACATATTTTAGATACTGTATGATTCAGTATTAACACATAATCTAAGTTGGTATGAAAGTGTTGGCACTGTTTTTATTGGGCCCTATGATACAAAATTTTCTTAACCTTTATTTTAATATGTCTATTTGTACTGTTTCCCAAAACAGGAAACTTGGTTTGTCTGTTATCATTAGAAAAAAGGTATTCCACATAGGAGAATTTTCCAGATACTTGAAGCTCATCCCTTTAAATGCACAAGTTTTACTTTAACCGTATCTATTTTTAGACTTTTTAAAATATGCTATACTTTCCCCTGTGTTCTTTAACAGAGAGTAATCAACATAATGCCACTGGTTCTTGATTATTAAGGTCTTAATTGTACATATTTTATTGTACCATTTTTATATTCAACTACTTTATGTATTCAACAAAGCCCTCACAGGCTGGTATAGCATTCAGGGCTCTTCCCTTTTATACAGGATGGTAGACTAAATGTTTCTGTAGGTTCCTGTTTCTGGGGGTTTGTTATAGTAGTGAGGTATGGGAGAAAGAAATTAACCTTTCATGTCAGACAACAGACCTGGTTTACTATTTACTAATTATGTAATTTGGGGGAAATTTATTTAACGATTCACAACCTCAATTCTTCATCTAAAAAGTGCTGCTTCCAAGTTGCAGAATGGTTGCAAAGAGGGAATTAAATAGTAACTGTACAGAGTCTGGTGCTCCCACCCCTCCACCCGCTGCCTTGTTGTGCTGTTCCCAACAGTTCTTGCTCCTGCCAGCTCATTCCTCTTATCGTTCCCCATCCCTTGTAGATCCTGACATCAGGAGCTTCCCCGGACCTGTTCATCACTGTATTCATAGTCCCGGATGTCTGCCATCAATACCTGAAAGTGTGGTTTCTGGTAAAACACTTGTACTGTATTTGAATCCTAACCCTCCTGGTTTCTACTTGTGATCTTGGGCAACTTTGTCACCTGTCTCCATCTCAGTTTCCTTCTCGGTGAAATGAAGGGAAATTAAATTAAATTAGCTATTTATGTAACCATCCCTCACACAGTCAACACACAATAAATGTTAGAGTCTATAATAACTGGAGTTTAAAAAAACAGTATATTGCTTCTAATTTTCTGTGGCTGGGGGAATGAAATATCAAGTGTAATATTAGAAATTTTCTACTAATACAGTTTGTGAGCTTTAATATACAACTTTTTAAACATTTTTTTCCTTCTTTTCCTTTTTTTCTTTCTTTTCTCCTCCTCCTCGTCCTTCTTTTTTTTTCTTCTTCTTCTTTTTAGCAGCTCAGAAGCTTTACGTTTGGGTTAATAGGTCCTATTTTGATTGCTGGATAAATGATCTCAAGATAACTGAGATTTTCACCATATAGGACTATGATATAACCTATCTTTTTATTTCTCTTTTTCCTGCTGTGTCATTTGATTCCATTTTCTCTCTTCCATTTATAAAGATAGATTTAAAGTTTCTTCTAAGCTAACCAGTTTGTCCATGTTCTCATGTAGAAATGTTTGCCTTTTATTCATGTGTGACCAGCCGTATTAATAGCCAAGGCCATAACTCAGCATGTCATCAATAAAAATTCACAGCAATTATAGTTCCAAATCTTAACATCTAACTTATTTCGAAATGGAATGTTTACATTATGTATGCCATTTCTTTGTGTTAAGTATCACCCTCTTAACTCAGTCTACTCCTCCAGTTAAATAATCTGTTGGAATTTGGAATTGAAGAGAAAAAGATGAAGGTAGAGAGCTATAGTTGAGGAGTGAATAGTGACAAATTGCTTTGGGTAGCAAAATAATCTCTTGAGTGTTATTATATGGTTCTAATTCAATGAAATTTAGAAACTGAATAAACAAAAGCTCAAACTGAACCTGCAATTATGAAATTTACTTTTTTGTTTCATATCAACCCTACTACTTTATATGTATAGGACAGAGTTCTTACTAGATTCCTTTTTATTCTTTTCAATAATTCAAGTCACTTCTGAGTGGCAGAGCTTTCACGAATTCTAGTTTTCTAGAAGATAAGAATTACTTCTCACTATTTCCCTAAGTATCATTAAGTCTGGTCAGCCAGAAACTAAAATGTAGGTGTCTGTCATAGTAATGATAAACTTTATATGATCCAAGTTGCTTTCTTTAAAAGTATATAATACTAATGGGCTTTTACAGTACCATTTCCCCCTCTACATCAAGGATTCCCACCCCCCGCCCCGCCCTGCCACTTCCTAGAGATGGTCTTTGAAGTTCTTAAAGCCGGAGAGTAACTAGTGAGAGCGGGCAAAATGTCCAATAAGCAAAGGAAGACCCAGGCTAGTGACCCATGATTTAGGGCATGCCATTTATGAGAGCATCATAGGAGAGAAAATTACAGGAGAGTTTTATGAGAATCCTGGTTGGGGTTAAGAAGGAGGCTAGAGTCTCTCACCATAGGGATATAAGTGTTGTGGTCAAGCACTAGAATGTCTCTGTGATTTGACTCCAAGAAGTATCTTCGGCCTGATATCTGACCTAGAAAGAAATTTTAAGGGTGAGTCTGAAGCAAAAATCCAGTGGTATATTTTCTGTTGTCACCTCTCAAGAGAATAGCACTAGGGATAACGGGTGGGAAAATAATTGTTTTGGTATATTTGGAGAATTTGGCCTTTATCCTATGTGTCACCTCTAGTACCTCCGATAATGTTCTTTACATCAGCATTTGCTTAATGTGCAGAGAGTCAAATGTATGACTATGATTTACAGAGGTCTTTCAGAACAGAAAATCTCACTATGTAAATCATCAGGCATTCAGTTTTATTATTCTGACTTGATGTCACTCAGTTAATTAATCAGACTCTTTACAAATTTTTCTCTAAGATTCAAAATAGAATGAGACATTTTCTTTATCCATATTCTGGAGTCACTTGCTCTATTGTTGCTATGGTTTACTGTACACATACCCTCAAGTCCAAGTCAGAACTATTTTCCTTTTCATTAGTGAGGCAGACTTTTCTGTTTCTATTACTTCTCGTCTCCCAGGTCTATTGATTCTTCTCATCACCAGACATCCTCCTTAGGTAGTATGTCTGTCACTCCCCATTCACTGAAACATCTTAGAACTATACTTTTTGCATTTATTATGTACTAAGTCCTTAGTCTTTTCCTTCTTTCAAGCCAGATTTTAAGATAGTTTTTTTTAGACACTTTTGTACTTATCTTTCTAGACCTCGTGCCATTTCTGCCTCTCCATATGATATTATTTTCCTCCCCTAAGCAAGAGTAAAAATGTTAGCAAACCCAATTTTACCTACATCTTCACTCACAATGAGTTATGGTTACTCTTAAATCTACACATATTTTGAGGAAGGATACCTCCAGCAAACCCAGCTCTCATGGAATATAGTCCCGCTAATCTTGGTAAAAAGAGGGAGTTCATTCTTCTTTTTAGTTGCCCAATTTCTGGGGATTGAAAAAAGATGAGAACCTGTTTTATGTATAGAGTTGAACTTCATTATTCATGGAGTACGTATTTGTGAATTTGCCTACACACTAAAATTAAAATCAACGCTCATAGTGCTCTTGCAGGTCATTTATGCACATGTAAAGCAGCCAAAAATTTGAGCCACCTGATACCCGCATACCTAGCAGAGGCTGAACCAGGCAGTGCTCTGCCCTCTTGTTTCAACTCTCACGTTTTAAACAAGTGTCCTTTTTGTGGTCCATTTAGCACTAGTTTTTCAAATTTTTGTGTGTTTTTTGGCGGGGGGGGGGGGCGCTGGGTTTGGTGATTTCATTGTTCAAAATGGCTCGCAAACAGTGCTGAGGTGCTGTCCAGTGTTTTTAAGTACAGAAGGGCTGTGACATTGCCCTCAGAGAAAATATGTGTTAGATAAGCTTCATTCAGGCATGAATTATAGTATTGTTAACTGTGAGTGCAATATTAATGAATCAACAATATATATTAAAAAGGTGTCTTTAAACAGAAGTACACATAAAATAAGGTTATCTATTGCTCAATTGACTAAAATACCGTGACCAGATACCCACAGGAACTTAATCCCATATTTCCTCTAGGAGGCATGGTTCAGTATTCACTAATTTGGTGTTTGCAGCAACTTTAAAGATCATAACGAGAACAAATAATGAAATTCAACTGTGCGTGTGTGTATGTATATTTCTATGTATCAAAATTATTGAAACCAGCTAATACCTCATTAAATGGCATATTATAGTTTAGAATAAGTCCCTGACTTATTATTATTATTATTATGCTTCTAGATCTATCAATTTACAGAAGATTCAAGGACAGAGGAATACGTAAAACATATGTGGATGCAATGACAGAATCCAGACTAAATATTCTACTGGACAAATTGACCTGGATTCTTCAACAACAACCAACCCCCTATACACACACACACACACACACACACACACACACACACACACAAACTTAGACCTTAAAAGAGATTTAAACACAGTTTTATGAAAGAATGTTCATAGCAGCATTATTCTCAATAAGAAAAACTTTCATTAACTAAATGTCCACTAACAGAAGAAAGGATAAACCTATTACAGTAGTGATAGCAATTATAAGAAGCAGACTGAATGAATCTCACAGACATTATACTGAGAAGAAGCTGGATATAAAACAGGATAAAGTCTAGAACAGACACAAATCTAAGGTTAAAAAAAAATCAACATAGAAGTTGCCTGTGAAGGGGTAAGAGGCACAAGGGGACCATCTAGGGAGATGTAAATGACTACATGATGATAGGGATGTGGGTTACATTTGATATATCCATTTGTCAAAACTGTACGGCTAAGATTTGTATATTTAAATATATGTACATTTTAGCTCAAAAACTTAAAAAATAATGGAATGGAAATTGGAGACTGGGTGGAGGTATAGATGATACAAGAATGACAAACTGCTGATCACAGTCAAAGCTTGGTGTTGAGTACATATATTATACTGCTTACTTTGAGTATGCTTGAAAATTTCTATAATACAAAGCTTTTTTAAAAAGAGAGACTTAAGGGGTGTCTGGGTGCCCCAGTCAGCTGAGTGTCTGACTTTGGCTCAGGTCATGATCTCACGGTTTGGGGCTTTGGGCCCTCTTCGGGTTCTCTTCTGACAGCTCAGAGCCTGGAGCCTGCTTCAGATTCTGTGTCTCCCCCTCTCTCTCTGCCCCTCCCCTTCTTGTGCCCTCTCTCTCTCTCTCTCTCTCTCTCTCTCTCTCTCTCCCCTCTCAAAAATAAATAAACGTTTTTTTTAAGTTTTTTAAAACAAATAAATAAAGGAGAGACTTAAGAGATAATAACAACCAATGGCATTTTTGGATCTCAAGTCTTAAAAACTGGATATTTGAGGTTATTAAAGAAATATTCAGAGGGATACTTTTAGGTGTGATGATTGTGCTATAGTTTTGTTTTTAAAATAAAGATACCCAGTTTTTATTTTTAAAAAACTTAAAAAAAATTTTTTTTGACAGAGAGAGAGAGAGACAGAGTGCAAACGGGGTAGGTGCAGAGAGGGAGAGAGAATCCAAAGCAGGCTCCAGGCTCTGAGCTGTCAGCACAGAGCCCAATGCTGGGCTCGAACTCACAGACTGTGAGATCATGACCTGAGCCAAAGTCGGATGCTTAACTAACTGAGCCACCCAACTGCCCCAAAGATACCTGGTTTTTAAGAGAAACGTATGGATATACAGATAAAATTATATGGCACCTGGGATTTGTTTTGAAATAAATCAGTGGGTGTGGTGGAGGTAGAGACAAAACAAGGTTGTCCAGGGGTTGAAAATTCTTGAAGCTGGATGATGGGTACATGGGGTTTGTTAGACTATTCTCTGTTCTGTGTATTTTGAAATTTTCTATAATAAAAAGTTTTTAAATAATGCATTAAAAACATACTCCCATAAATTGAAAAACTCCAGGCTGCTAAGTCTAGTCAAATGGATGAAACTGCGCTTTGCTAACGTGCAGTGCTGATTTTATCTGAGAAGAGACAGGCTGGGGGCAGGAGACCAGGCTGGTAACACTAGAAGGGGGCGTGTGGTGACTCAGGGTGGGAGGCTGGGAGTTTTGTACAGTGACACAGTGGGGTGGGGTTGTGAAGAAACTGATCTCTGAGAGGTTACTGTGGAGGCAGGACAAGCAGGAGACACAGATGCTTAAGGCAGGTTGTGAAACTGAATAGGGAAATTATTTGAGAAAATATTGAAGCAGTACCAGTTCAGGAGACCTAGTCGTGAGGACTCAATCCTGAAAAAGGCAGAACTAGGAAAATTCTATTGGCAGAGTCCAGGAGTCCTACATTCAGGTCATGAACTTGCCAACTTTAAATATGTTTGTTTACCCTAAACCCCCTCCACGACCTACCGTGGCTCCCCAGTATTCCCTAACCTTGCAACCAGAGTGTCTGTCTATACTACCACTCCAGAGATGGTAATGCTGAACAGTCAGTATATTTCTTTTTTTTAACTTAGACACTAGTGAAATAGTATTTTAGAAAGTCAGATATGTTTTTAAAGGTATTGGTAAAAGATTTTAGAAACCATTCTCAATTAAGAAAATAAATTTAAAAAAGAAACCATTCTCAAAAACAAATGAAAAATAGGCTCCTACAACATGGCAGGCTGAGCTAATCGGAGCCACATTTTCTGATACAAATAAATAGGCATCCTGGGTAAATACAACAACATAGCTGAGCTTGAGACAAATCAAGAGAAATCCTTACTGCCAGAGTGGGGGAAAATGTTGTGTCAAGGGAAGGGGACTCAAAGTCAGAGACTTAAATATAGGCCTTAAGGGCCTGGGGCCAGGGCTTTAATGCCCATTTAGGGACAGGAGATGTGCACTTACACTGCAGTGCAGAGGTTAGAACTGGGGCCCCTGCTAACACCAGGACGTTCAAATAGCTAAAAGCCAATGTCCAAGCTTAAGGCAGTCAGGCAGGCAGGAGGAAATTCCTCCTTATTTGTGGAAGGGCCAGCCTTTTTATTCTATTCGGTTTTTCAACTGATTGGATGAGGCCCACTCGTGTTAGGGAACAAGATCTGCTTTACTCAGTCTAGTGATTCAAATGTTAGTATCATCCAAAAACATCCTCACAGACACACCCAGAAAAATGTTTAACCAAATATCTGGCCCAGTCAAGTTGACACATAAAATTACCAGTCACGAGTACTTATCTCACAGTTGTGTCAAAGATTAAATGAGATAACAGGAGATAGCAGGATGCTTGGTACAACCAAGATCTTAATAATGCAATAAATGTTAACTATTGTTATCATTATTACTCTACTCACTCCCCCTGGGGGATCTTATCCACTCTCGGGTTCAGTGATGGGATGGATGAATCCTCAATATTTAACTCATGCCTACTGGATATCATCACATTCACTTCAAGCTCAGTTGTCCAAAATGAAATCCATTGTTCTCCACAAAGTTGCTTCTTCTCTTGTGTTCACTGTATTAATGATTAACCCCAAAGTATAATGTCCAGTTACACACCCAGAAACCTCAAAATTATCTTCCTCTCCTCTTTCTCTGATGTCCCACATCCGATCAGCAGTTAAGTCCTGTTCATTCGACCTCCTGAATGTCTTTGGCCTCTGCTCTCTTTTTCCGTTTCCCACAGCTACTTAGTTTGTCCATCACCTCTCACCTGAATTATTACATATTCTTTTAACTGGTCACCCTGCTCAAACACAAATGTGATTTCTATCACTCCTCTGTTAAGATTCTTTCAGCAATTTCTCATTCCCAAACTCCTTGGCATGGCATTCAAGGGCTTCTGTGATCTGATCCCAGAAAATTTACTCAACCTCATGATTCAGGGCACCCACATCACATTCTATGATCTGGCCTGAATTCCTTGTAGTTCTCCAAGTGGGCTTGGAGAGTCCATGTTATTTCATGTTCCAATCTTTTCTTATAGTGCGAGCTCTACTAAAATGTCTTTGGTCACCTGGTGAGTACCTACTCATTTTTCAGGACTCAGCTCAACCACTATCTCCTCTTTGAGGTGTTTTCTGATTGTATTCTCGTGTAAAATTGATTATTCTCTTGTCTATATACCCACTGTTCCCTAAACATACTTCTAGAAAAGTGATTATAAAATTTTGTTGTACTTATCTATTCACTTGCCTATAAGCTTTTTGAGGGTTGCAAACATGACTAATCTTTACATACATAGCTTGCCACTATATGAATATTCAGAGAAAGAATTAATGCATGAAATTTGAGGTATAAAAATACAATTATTCCACAAGCAGATAAATCAATAGGGGTGGAAACACAATCTGAATCTTCTCTCCATGAGTTTTCCACTTCTCGCATTATTTGGTAATTTTTTTTAAGTTCCAGAATAACTGCTTGCATACATGTTGGTTAGCCTAATACTGAGAGTGTACAGACTGCATTCTTCGGTATGTAAGCATACTGCTTTAAAACATTAAAATTTTAACTAGCTTGTCTTTGACATTTTCCAAATATATCTAAAATGTCAGAGCCAGCATTTAGGGCCTACAAATCTTTTGAGTGAAAGCCCAGGCCTTCGAATTGTGTGCCATTCACAGGTTTAAAATAGGAACATGTTCCATGTTGACTGTGAGCTATTTGGGGACTTTGAGGACATTAAAAAGAGAATAATTTTATTTTAGGGAGGGTTATTGAAAGATAGAAGTTCTAAGAGATAAACTACATAATATACGAATATTGAAATGCAAGCTCCTCTGGGGGGGGGGGGGGGGCAACGTTATTACTTTCAAATCCGAGAGTTTCAACAAGACTTGAGTTTGCAGTTTGGGTCTTCCTGATTCCAAAGGGAAGTCTGCCTGCATTTTTAGTAAAAAAACAACTTTCAACACACATGGACTAATAGGATATAATTACTTGTCAGTACAAAATGTGAGAAATTGGGAGAAAATATGAAAAGATATGTTCAATTGCTACAGATGAGACATTTGCAATAAAAGGAGAAAAATAAGCTTGCAACAGTTTCTTCAAGTCATAAGAAAAGATTGGTGTATCCAATTCCCTCTGCATCATTTACTAGCAAATTAGATAAATTGCATGATATTTCGGAGAAAGGTATCAATGTTGTGATTTTTTCCTTATATTCATATTCTAAGTGCCATTTTTATGTGTGTTTGGAAGGAGAGTAGAAACATAGTTTTAGTTGATTCTTACATAGTCAGATGGTGGATAAAAACGTTGGAATTTACTCAGCAAATTCCTAAGATCAAATTTTTTTTTTAGCATTGAAGGGATCTAACAAAACCTAAGTTACTAGACCCCAGCATTCACTTTCTTAGTGAAATGACTAGGTATTTGAATATACCAAATTTGAAAGTGCAGGTAAGCAACAAAAGGAGAGTTGCTTTGGTCAAAGAAATGTAGGTATTAGATATGTCGACTGAGGAGATGGTAATTGAAGGTGTGCTTGTTTTCTGTGACCAAAGTTTCACGAATTCAAAGGACTGCAGATTTTGAAGCACTATAAAAAAATATACGGTGAACACAATTTCAAAAAGAGATTCATGGAGTTTCATGTATAAATGAATGCCACTTTGATTTGTACAAACCCCACAGTATGCCTAAATTGTGGTATCTTAACCTTATTATGGTGGGTGTTTCAAAGTAATATATATTGACTGAGCCTTTACTATATTCCAAGGACTTTACATGTATTTTCTCTTTCGAGAAAAACTGATTGAACTAACAGCAAGTGATGATCATACAAAAGATAAACTCTTCCTGGAATTTTAGTGACAAGTACATAAAATCCAGAATTATGTTGATGTTGCTGGCAATAAAACCAAATTTTGAGCAGTATGTGGGTCTGCCTGATTCTGGGGAATATACTTTATTTCATGAAACTGCTATAAGCATGTACATGACATAGAATACAAAATAACAATGCCTATAGGGTACCTGGGTGGCTCAGTTATCCAACTCTTGATTTCAGCCCAGGTCATGATCTCATGGTCTCATCAGTTCAAGCCCCGCATTGGGCTCTGCACACTGACTGTACCCAGCCTGCTTGGGATTCTCCCTCTCTCCTTTCTTTGCTCCTCCCCTGCTCAGCCTCTCTGTCTCTCTAAATAAACTTTAAAAACACCTATAAATACGATAGAAGTTTATTTCTCTCTCACTTAAAAGAGGTCAAGAAAGGGGCACCTCTCAATCGGTTCCGACTCTTGACTTCGGCTCAGGTCATGATCTCACCAGTTCGTGAGATTGAGCCCCGTGTCAGGCTCTGTGCTGAAAGCAGGGAGCCTGCTTAGGATTCTCTCTCTTCCTCTCTCTCTCTCTGTCCCTCCTCCGCACTCTCTCTCTCTCTCTCAAAATAAATAAACTTAAAAGAAAAAAAAACGAGGTCAAGAGATAGTCCAGTGTGTCAACTCCATGGTCATTAAGGACACAGATTTCATCTTTCTGTTTCTCCATTCAAGCATACTTTTTTAGGATTTCATTTATCTCCATTGTTGACTTATTAGCTATACATGTTTGTTTTCTTTCTGATGGGTGCTCTAAGATTTAAAATGTACATTTTTTAATTACAATGTACCTTCAAATAATAGTACATTTCACATATAATGTAAATTCTAACAATATAATTCTATTTTCCCCTTCCATCCTTTGAACTACTATTGTCAAGCATTTTACTTCTACATATGCTATGAACCCTATAAAACACTGTTATATATTTTAAGTAGTCAATTATAATTTTTAAAAATTTTTTAAAGGGGGGTAAAGCCTTTTATGTTTACTCGTATATTTACCATTTCCAGGACTCTTCATTCTTTAGTATAAAATCCAAGCTTCCATATGTGTTTTGTTTTTTTGTTTTAATGCTGAAGAAGTTGCTTTAGCATTTTTTGTAGTGCAGTTCTGCTGGCAACATTCTCTCAGGTTTTGTGTTCTTTAGCTTTCATTGAAAAACATTTTTTTTTAATGTTTATTTACTTTTGAGAGAGAGAGAGCAGGGAAGGGGTAGAGAGAGAGGGAGACACAGAATCTGAAGCAGGTTCCAGGCTCTGAGCTGTCAGCACAGAGCCCAACGTGGGGCTCGAACCCATGGACCACGAGATCATGACCTGAGCTGAAGTCAGACGCTTACCCTACTGAGCTACCCAGGCACCCCTTAGCTTTCATTTTTGAAAGATTTTTTCTCTAAATATAGGATTCTATATGACAGACTTTCTTTCAGCACTTTTTAAAATGCCTTTCATTGTCTTCTGACTTGCATAGTCTCTGATTAGAAGTTTATTGATTTTTGTCTTTGTTTCTCTATATATAATGTACCTTTCTTCCCAATGGCTGCTTTTAATATTTTCTTCTTATCACTAGTCTTCAACGATGTAATGATGATGTCTTTTGCAGTGGTTTTGTGAGTGTGTATAAATGTGTGTGTTTACCCTGCTTAGGGCTCATTGAACTTTTTGAGTCTCTGGGTTTGTAATTTTTATCAAAATTTTAGCTATATTACTTCAAATAATTTTTCTGTCACCCCTTCTCACCCTTCTCTCATCTGGAACTCTAGTTGCACAAAAATTAGAATTGTTGGTATTATCCTGCAGATCACTGAGAATCTTTTTTCTTGTTTTTGTTCTTGTTTTTTTCTTGGTTTGCTTTTTACCTTGGCTGGATTCTACTGCTATGTCTTCAAGTTTACTAATCCTTTCATCTGAGTGTCTAATCGTTTGAGTGTTAATCCCATCCAGTGAAATTTTTATGCCCATAGAAATCCCATTTTTTTAAATATCTTTAATTTCTCTCTTTCAGCATATGGAGCATATTTATAATAACTTTTAATGTTGTTGATGGCTAATTCTACCAACTGTGTAATATCTGGCTTTGTTTGTGTCGATTGACTTTTACCCTGGTTACAGATTACATTTTTTCACTTCTTTGTATGTCCTAGTTCTCTTGCTAGCTCCCAGGCATTTTCAAGATCTTCCTTTTTACTCCTTAAGTGTTGATGCTCCCCAGGGTGCTATTACTTATTCTTCCTTTTCTGCTGTATATACTCCCTGTGGGCAATTTCATCTATTCTCATAATTTCAACTACCATCTATATTATGGTATATTCCAGTTATATCTTCTACTGTCCAATCTCTCTTTAGAGCACTAGAGTCATACATATATAACTGCCTACTCCACTTCTCCACAGAGATGTCCAGAGTTGTCTCAAACTCAACATATCCAGAGTGAATTAATCAAATTCCCCCTCAAAAGCTGTTCAATCTCCTGCATTCCCTAACTCAGTGAATGGCATCACTAGCTCAGAAATCTGAGTCATCTTTCTCCTTCCTTGTCATACATATTGTTGTGCTCCCCCCCCTCCCCGTCAGCCTCCATTCTACTTTTACTGGGCAATCACTTTAGCTTTCTTTGGGAGAGCCATACCTCCTCATCACAACTTTGGGGGAAACTGACTCCTTTGGATCTAGGGGCAGAGCATTTGTCTTTATCCTAAGATGATTAGCCTTATGCCATCCCCTGGCCATACATAGAGACATGAACCAATTCTTGAGGCTTTTGAGAAAGGTGTAAGATGTTTTCTCTCCTTTCTAAAAGAGTTTTCAAAAATCACTCCTTTTTCTTCTTTTCATATACCTGGATGGTGAAACTTAAAACCACAGGAATTTCTGGTCACTATCTCCTATGGTCAAAATAAAGCTAATACTGGGGCACCTGCATGGCTCAGTCAGTTAAGTGCCCGACTTCATCTCAGGTCATGAGCTCAACAGTTTGTGAGTTTGAGCCCTGCATCGGGCGCTGTGCTGACAGCTCAGAGCCTGGAGCCTGCTTTGGATTCTGTGTCTCCCTCTCTCTCTGCCCCTTCCCCACTCCTGCTTTGATAAAAAATATAAATAAAGCTAATATTAAGGATGGAAAAGCAACAAAACAAGAGAGAAACATGTCCTTAGTGGCATCATTTAACTGCTGAATCATTCAGCTCCATAGCCCACCTTTTCACTGGGCTTTCTATCTAGACAGGTAATATTGGTTTATTGGTTAACCCAGTTAGAGTGAGTTTTTGCTGCTTGCAACCAAAAGCATCATAATTGATAACTCTCCTTCACCCTTCACCCCCAAACACAGGCAATTGCTCACTAGGTTCTATTAATGCTATCTCTTAAATAGTGTCTGATTATCCTGAGTTCTGTCTCTTGAGACTGAAAATGTCTTAGTTCAGGCTCTCATCTTTTTTTAAATGCATAAAATTCATTTCTAAAATACATAGCTTAATCAACATTTCATCTGCTTACAGTCCTGGCATGAGTTTCCATTGCTTCCAGAAAAGAGTTCACATTCCTTAGCATATTGTATAAGATTCTTCATGATCTAAGCTGTCTCCCTTACCTTTTCTGTGTCTCCTCTCACCACTCCCTCAACCCTATTCTACCAGCAATGCCGAACTCTTTGCTGAACCAAAACACTGATTGGTCTCGTGCCTCTAGTGCTTTGCTCTTGTTGCCCTCCACCTCCACTCCTAAATGCTCCCACCCATTTCTCTCTTCCCCTTCCTCTACCAAAACACACAAACATACTAACTGGTAGTCATCTTCAAGTTCAAATGTTCTTGGAAACATCTCCCGACCTTGCTTGAGTCTGGGGCAGCTGTGTATCAAAGCACCTGATGTGCTTTCCTGTTATGGTATTTGTCACAATGAGTCCATTTATTTACCTGTCTCCTCTCTGCACAGCAAGCACTTTGAAAACAAGGAATGTTTCCTTCACATTCTTGTATCTCCATTTCTGAGAATAAAGTGCCTGGGATGGAGTATACTCAGTACATGTTTTTTGTTGCTGTTGTTTTTAAATTTTTTTGTAACGTTTATTTATCATTGAGAGACAGAGAGACACAAAGCATGAGCAGGGGAAGGGCCAAGAGACGGAGAGACACAGAATCGGAAGCAGGCTCCAGGCTCTGAGCTGTCAGCACAGAGCCCGACACAGCGCTCGAACCCACAAACCGTGAGATCATGACCTGAGCCGAAGTCGGACGCTTAACCGACTGAGCCACCAGGCGCCCCAACTCAGTAAATGTTTTTTAAATGAGTACTTATGTGGTCTACAAACACAAGGATTTCTGATCTTGAGATTCTATTTGCAAACCTCAATTTTTCTTCCTCTACATGTGTTTCTGATTTATAAACATTAATTTTTCTCTTCCAGGGTATGGGTTTCTAGACAGGCAGAGAAGGAAACCAAAAGAGTTTGGGACAGGTTGCCTGTAGTTCTTCTGAGATCCAGTAACTGTGTACTGCCTTTCATCACCCTCCTCCACCACCTATTCACACCTGGGTGCCCTGTATGGGTGTAGACTTAGCTGACCAGCCCAACAGCATACTCAGACCTTGGTTCAGACTTTTGTTACTGCCAAATGAAAGTTTGCCAATATATGTAAAAAGTGAACCATTTTCAACTTCCCATATCTTTTGAATTTATGAATATTTCTTAAAAGTCATAGGCCTCAAAATAATCCAATCTGGATTATTTTACACCAAGCAAGTGAAATATCCTTAATATCCTGAACTTTTACCTTTGCTGGCCTTAAAGTTTGATGTGACTAATTAGGTGAAAACATTATGGGATTCTGACAGTGGATGTTCTTAACAGTTATCACTTAATTGTTCAGTTACTGGAAGCAACTACATCTCTACAAGTCTTAGGTAAAAAACAAACTTGAATTTAAGGCAGAGAGGACTCGTTTGAGGGAAGGGAGGGAAATGGGTATTTGTGACAGAAAATCAGGCAGGAGGGAAGACCGAAATATCGACAGGAAGTCAGACTTCAGTAGGCACTTGTGAGTGGTGAGGTTAGAAGTTGGGGGTGGAGCGAAGTAGGAAGGACTAGCTGAGGGCGGGGTCCCTAACAGCACCTTAAGACAAGAAGGCCCTTGTTCAGCCAGCAGCAGCAAAGAACACGTTCTCTTCCTCAGTGTGTCGGTGACCATAGTAACAGCAGGGTGCTGAGCCTCTCCCCGAGCATGCGCAGTGCAGTGAGAGCCGGGACGCTTCCTCAACCACGATGTATCCCTTTTTTCTTCAGTCGGAGAACTACAACTCCCAAGAGACCACTCGGCGCCGCGTTACCGCCTCCCGCTGTGGCCCTGCCTTGTCTCCTCCCTCCCGCCCCGCCCTCCTGCTAGTCCCCTCCCCTCCCTCCGAGTGTGTGTCAGTGACCCAGAGCGGTGTGAGGCGGAGGGACCGTCGGGGGGCGCCGCCGCGGCCGCCGCCTCCACCAGCAGCACCAGCGGCGCCGCGCGTTCGGTTTTGCCTCGAGCCCTTCGGAAGCGCACCACAAAGCGGGCTCCGTGCCTCTCCCTCCGCCCGCGGCTCCTCAGCGCTCGGCTCCGCGGCCAACTTCCCTCGCGGGGCTTGGCCGGCTCGTGTAGAAGGCGGCGGCAGAACGCTGGGCTGTCTGCTCGCGCTCCTCGCGTACGCACACCTCTCACCCCCTCGCTCCGGGTCTCGGGGCCGTGCTGGATTGCGGCCACCAGTAATTGTCCGGTGAGTGCGGCCGCGGCGGGCCACGGAAGGGATGGTGGCGAGGCCAACGAGGGGTGCGGGCAAGGCGGGCGCGCAACTTCCTCGGCGGTTGCCGGGGGCGGCCGGCAGGCTCTCCCCGCCCGCCTGCGCGCCCCCGCGCTCGAGGCGGCCGGGAACGGAGTTTGCGGCTCCCGCATCCCGCGCCCTCGCAGGAGGAAGCGCCTTTGTCAGGAGCCGGCCCAGCGCGCCCTCCCCCTCCACCTCGGAGCCCCGCGCGCGGCGGCCAAGTCCGAGCCCCGCGCCCCGCGCGGGGCCGCCTGCTGCGGGAGGGGAGCTCCGCGGGGGCGGGAAGGAAGAGGGAAATGAAAGAGAAACAAAGGGGGCGGTGGGCTTTTCTTTTGTTTGTGCGAATCTGCTAACTTCTTTCTCCTTCCTTACATAACACAGACTTCCAAGTTAGTCATTCTTTTTATTGTTGTGATTATTGTCATCTTCTCTGCGTGTCTCTCGAATTTCCTTTCATCTCTGGATCTCAGAGCGTTTAAAAACACTAATTAATTACACCTTCGTGGTCCCCACGAAACAAGTTAATACGCCCGTATTCCTAAGTGGGTAAACTGAGGTCCGGAAGAGCTCTCTAATTGATGGATACTCTTCATCTTCCACCGCGCCTGGTGTCTGAGGACCTGAAAGCATTTATGAGTAAGAACTCGTTCTCCGATGCCCCGTGGAAAAGTTATAGATGCTCATTTTAGTTAAAGGTTAACTGAAGTCTAAAAGAAGTCTGGGTAATTGTTAGGTAGTTCAAACAATAATTCTTGCATAGTGTTTGAATCTTAAAACCTCAAAGGACTCTTGAAAAATGCTTTGAGTGTGGAAAATACTGTAAATCATAAACCCACCCCACCATCTACTTTTATTTTTGTACATGCAGGTCTTTCATGAGGCAAGAGTGCAGTGATGGGGGAGCAGGAGGACAGAGGGTTTTTCTTTCTTTTTTTTTTTTTTAATGTGAATTTGACAGATTTTAATCACTACACACGAGGAGATGTATCTTGGTTTTAACAGCATCAACAGCCTTCCCATCGTTTAATCATCAAACAGTATGTTAACAAATAATTGAGTGAGCATTTTACCCATAAGGTACTCCATGTGCAAAGAACTGAAGCTCTAAGTGTATGAAAAGGTCATCTGTTTGTTTTGGTTCAAAGCTGTGTACTTTCCTTCTCTGCAAAAATGTTATTTTGTTTTCATAGCAGCTGATCTTTTGTTTCAGAACTGGCTTTGTCTTTTTCTACTTTGAATATGTATTATAACTGAGGAGAGATGTAAGGTGTTTGTTTTTTAATTTGAATTGTAGTGTGAATTTAAATTTTTGAATTGTGGAGAAGGTTTAGTTTCTTCAGTTCTTCTGCTTGAGCTTATGATGTTTTCTTTAAAACAGGAAATGTTTTCTCAAAGTGATCAAATTTACATCGCGAAACATTGTCTTTATTGTACAAATAGATCATATGAATTCCTTTTGTTTTTTTTATTCACACCAACAGCCTCTTCTGGAAGAGAATGCTTAATTCTGAGGACAAGTTTATTTTTGGTAGTTGAACCAAACTGGATGGTACCAAAAATTTAAGTGAAGCATCATTTCTACTATTTATTTCTTGAGATGAATAATGATCAGAACTGTAGTGAATACTTTTACCTATTACTGTTGAATTTAATTTTTTGATACAGTTGCCCCCAGATTTTAGATCCTGGTGGTTCCATCAGAAAAAGAAAGTGAGACGTTTGTTTTTTTGATTTTTCTCCCAAATCCTCTAACCTGTCCCCATCCTGTGGGATGTTTAAAGAGATCTTCAGTTTAAAGCAAACGATTGGAAGTAGAACAGTTAAATGTACGGAAAGTTGCATGTAGTGGAGTGGTTTTAATGCCTCATCTAATAAATTGACACTTTAAAGAGAAAACGTTCACTCGGGTTTTCATTAATGTTTTAGAGGTGCTGTAATGCAATAATAGTAGTACTTATTGACTTGAAAAACAGCTAGAAATTGTGCCTTAGTGACAGATTTGGGGGGAAGGGGAAGAATCTGTGCTCTCTTTAAAATTGTCATTTCAGTGACCTTGCAGTTGGTTACGATGAACTTTTTTCAGTAGCTTTTACAAACCAAATTTACCAGAGGCGTTTGTACTTTAAAGGAAGCTACTAACAGGACCTCTTGGCTCAATCAGTGGAGTCCAAAGGCAGAAGTTAGTGTCGACTGGCCAAGGCTGGCACTGCGGGTTTCCTGATATCTTTGGGACCCCTTAAAGAAATGGCAGAAAAGTACAGGGTAGGGAACTGAGTCTGGTACTGCCAGATGCTAAACGGGCACGTTTCAAGGGGAAGCCTCCGTACATTGCTCTTTGACGTCGTTTCAGCTTCTTTTCAGGTTGTCCTAATGTCACTTGTATGTTCAGAGTCTTGTCATTTAGAATGTGCCACATTAATACTGTCCGGTGGGTCAGATGATAAAGACTTTCTATGCCATTTCTGCTTTGTGAACAACTGGTTGCACACAGAAACTTCCGGAGCTAATAAAGATTTTAAGCCCAAACTTAGAATTGAAAACTATCTTTTTTTTTCTTTTTAATGTCTATTTATTTATTTTTGAGAGAGAGAGAGAGAGAGAGAGAGCACATGCAGGGGAGAGGCAGAGAGAGAATCCCAAGCAGGCTCTGTGCCCCAGCACAGAGCCCAAAGCTGGGCTCAAACCCATGAACCGAGAGATCGTGACCTGAGCCAAAATCAGGAGTCAGATGGTTAACTTACTGAGCCACCCAGGTGCCCTGAAAACTATCTTTCTAACATTTCTCACACACATACATCTTGCCATTGCACATCAGTATAAAGCTATCCTAGTATTTATGAAATCAGAAAGGTTTGTGTGGATTATTTTATTACATATATTTTAGCTATGCAGTGTATATTAAAATTTCAAAACGTCAGGTATATGATGGCATTAAGATGGTTGGTTCCAGGACTTTCTTTGGAAAAAATCATGTTATTCCAAAAGTTACATTTATGTCTTTTCATTGAAGAGAATAAAACAAATTTAAAAGCCAGTTGAAAGAAGGAAGAAGAAAATCAACAGAAAGAAACCTATTGAAGATGTTTTTAAAAAGTACAATATAAAAGATTCCTGGCATTATATAAGGGACAAAATTCTAGCTAAAGTCTATAAACAGTGAATTCCACTTAGCAGTTTCTGTTTATAGATTTCTAGCCATCTTTTCCAGATTTCCTCTAAATATGTTACACAAGGAAAGTAAATAGAAATCATTCTTTCAAGGGATTTGGGTTGTTGGAGATTTTTTTTTTTTTACACATGTGGTAGTGGGGGAGGAGGCGGTCATTGTTTTTCTTTAAGTTTAGCCTCTGCCAGAGAAGATTTTCCCCACGCTAATGTATGGAAATCTCAGAACAAGAAATATTGGTCACTGAAAGAACTAGATATAATTTCAAGTTATGCCACTAGCTTTTTCTTACATTATCTTGAAAGACCACTTCTTTTTCTTTCCAGAGGTTGAAAATAATTGTTTAACATGTTACCCTTAGTAGGTCCTACATAATTTTTGTTGTTATTGCTGCATTACTTTGCAAGTAATAAAGAGAAAGTACAAGATTTCTTGAGTGAGGGGTGCCTGAGTGGCTCAGTCGGTTAAGCATCCGACTTCAGCTCGTGATCTCATAGTTCCTGAGTTTGAACCCCATGTTGGGTTCTGTGCTGACAGCTCAGAGCCTGGAACCTGCTTTGGATTCTGTGTCTCCCTCTCTCTACCCCTCTCTACAAAGCTCACGCTTTGTCTCTGTCTCTGCAAAATAAATAAACATTGAAAAAAAAAAAAGATTTCTTGAGTGAACATCGGGGAATTTCTGATTTTTTTTTTCTTTTTAAATAGAAATAAGTAATCGAAACATATGAACATATGATTGGAGCCTTTCAATTACCATAGCTTCCTTCAGAAATAAAGTTGAGGAAAAGAGATTTGTTAGGTAATTTAAGAGAAATGAATTGTAAGTAAGTCTAAGAAGATGTGATTATTTTTTCAGAACGTATACATGATGTTTTAGAATTTTTTTTGCCACAATAAACTGTTTCAGAGAAGTAGAATTTTACATAGTACTACTTGCATTACCTCTGTAAGACTTTTATACACCTCAAAATACCGTTTACAGAAAAATAGAATATGTTGTTGTTGCCTGTAAATGAGAAAATTCTGACATTTGTTATTCCCCAGTTAATCTTGACCATTCCTGTAGTTTTAAAAAAAAAGTTCCAAATTCAATACACATGTAATCTACTTCCTTTTCAAAGAATTTATTACTGATTTTTCTTCTATAATGAACCTCTTGGGATGTTGCTAATTCTAAAAATATGTATTACCCCTAGTTTCCCACCATCTTCTGCAGTTTCTTTTTGTATCATTTTTTGGCTACAATATGCTTTCTCCCCTAAATTGTCTAAAATAAGCTAAGAAATGTTTACACATACTTGACAAGAAATACAGTCATTTATTATGTTAAACTTCAGCTAAATTTCAACATACAGGGGCCATTGAATCTGTTTTGGAGATGGAAGTACACTTATTTTGAAAGGAGGGAGGTAAAAAAGGAACAGCAAATAGATTTCACCTTGGGTACCAAATCTGATTGCTTGGTGGTGGCTCCCTGGACTATATTTAGAAAACTGGGAGTCCTAGTTCAGACTCAACAGGAAAGAGTGCTGTGATTAGCAGTTTCTGCTATTGGGTGGGCAGTGGACTTTTGGCATGAACGCCAAATATTCATTCAGTAAGTATTTATTGGTTGTCTTTTATGGGTCAGGCACTGGTCTAGATGCTGATACCATTCACGCAAATTAAAATTAAAAGCTCTGAGACACAGGCAATAAAATAAATTAAAAATTTCATGTTTTAAGGATAGATGAACTCATTTCCTCAAGAAATAAATGAGAAATAAGAAATGGAGAGGAAGCTCTAAGATTAAAAGAGACTTCAGAGACATATCCACTAAATGCCATATATGGACCTTAGTTAGATCCTTCTTTGAGCAAGCGAACTGTAAAAAGGTATTTATGAAAAATAGGGGAAGTTTGGACATTGAATATTTGATTAAAAGGAATTGTTAATTTTTGTAGGTGTGATAATGTATTCTGGGTTTTAAACAAGCAGCCTTAACTTTTAGGGATCTAGTGTATTTATTAATTAAAATATCATGTCTGGATTTTTGCTCCAAAATAATTTGGAAGGGAGAGGAGCATTGATGAAACAAGATTGGCCATGTATTGAGAGTTGTTGAAGGTAGATGATGGATACCTGAGATTTCTCATATTCTCTCTACTTTTGTGTATGTTTGAAAATTTCTGTAATGAACAGTGTTACACACACACACACACACACACACACACACACACACACACGGGAGAAGATAGAGAAGGGGAAAAGGGACCAGGTGGGATGTGAGTATGGGATGGGAGGAGCATGGCAGAACACACCTCACTGAGAAAGACCTGAGGTAGGTGAGGGGTAGTAAGCCTTGCAGATAATCCTGGAGCAGGGCGGAGGCACAGAGAAGGGCATGTACCTTGGCCCTGAGGTAGAGGATCTCGACTGTGCAAGAAACTACAGGACGACCAGTGTGCCTGGGTTAGAATGAGAGAGTAGCCGGAGATAGGGTCAGAAAGGTAAAGGGAGGGGCCAGGAGACCAGATTGTGTGGGGCCTGGTTAATTATCTGTCCTTGCTTTAAAGTAAGGACATTTATTTTATACTTACCTAAAATATGTCTACTTTAGTCACCCTGGGAGCTATCTATACACTTACTTCAATGATACTAGCATTACTCAAAATATTTTTGGAACTACTTTTTTTTATTTTGGTAATTGCCTTTTAAGCCAGTTTAAGAGCCACACATGAAAATAGCTCAGTACTATATATTTGCCCCGTGTTTTTAGGGGAAAAGGAGGTATAAGGACATGATATTTCATTTATCAGATATGACTCAGAGAGGACAGAAAGAAAGAAAGACAGAAAGAAAATAAGAAATAACTTCAGGCTATTTCTAAAATTCAGATCCTCTTTAAGAAGGCAATTAGGTTTCTTAAAAATCAGGGCTACCCATAGACTGAAAAGGAGTTTCAATAATGTTGTGGACAATTGTAGCATCATTTGGAATAAGGATCTAACCTCTGAGAGTGACTGATATGGAAGAGACTATTACACTCATTTAGATATTTGTGTTTTGTCTGGTGCATTGAAACACATACGTATACATACACACATGACTATACATACTTCTTAATAATTAACCACTCAAAACAGTCACTGCAGATAAGTTTCTGTGTCAGGCATTTAAGACTGAAGAGATGGCATTTATAATGTAATGAAGTTGTGTAACTTTCTTGTTGCTATGGCATACACTAGGAGAATTGAAAGACCAGCACACATTTAGTGTTAGAGACTAATCTGGCTCTCAAGTCTTATATTCATGCTTCATTTCTCAAATTAATAGTTGCTTCCAGAACATAATGATTTCCCATAAAGAACTGTATTTAAATCTTGATTGTTACAGAAAAATTGAACCCATCCTTCAAACGTTTAAAAGACTCCCTCAAAAAAACCCTGCATGAATATGGACTTTAAAAATCTTCTACTGATAGGACAGTATACATGTAGGGATTTCTAGTTTTGAATGATTTGACACTAAATGATTTAAAATGATAAATGATTTTCATTTTTTCTAGGAATAAGTTTTCCAACCTGAGAAACTAAACTTATTTCAATGATTTTTACTTTATGGATAACATTGAACAATAAAGAAAACCATTTTTTTTTAGTTAACTATGCATAATAGGAGGGTACAATATTTTCTTCTGTATCTTTAACCAATAATATATAGGATTTAATGGGATTAAGTAGAATTTGAGAATTTTTTAATATATGATAAATTCCAGGGGTGACTGGCTGGCTCAGTCAGTAGAGCATGCAGCTCTCGATCTCAAGGCTGTGAGTTTGAGCCCCACCTTGGTGTAGAGATTACTTGAAAAAAAAAGTTTTCATAAAATAAAATAAATTGCATAAAGTGACCACTAAGAATGTAAGTACATAACAGTATAAGTAATACTTTAACAAAACTCCCTGTTTTGAACATTTTTCAGAAAATTCTTTAATTTCTATTTATTTGTTTTTTTTTTTTATTTTTTTTTTAACATTTATTTATTTTTGAGACGGAGCATGAACGGGGGAGGGTCACAGAGAGGGAGACACAGAATCTGAAACAGGCTCCAGGCTCTGAGATGTCAGCACAGAGCCCGACGCGGGGCTTGAACTCACAGACTGCGAAATCATGACCTGAGCCGAAGTCGGCCGCTTAACCGACTGAGCCACCCAGGCACCCCAGAAAATTCTTTAATTTCTTTAACTCACTCATTGGTCCTCTTGGTGTATATATATGTGTATATGTACATATAGGTAGATAGCCAGAACGTTTCTTCATATACTGTATATTACTACTAAGATTGAGATGGTAGGCTAGATTATTTAATGTATTTTTTTTGGTTTGTTTACTTACTTATTTTGAGAGAGCAAGCATGAGTAGGGCAGGGGCGGAGAGAAAGAACCCCAAGGAGGCTCCACGCCATCAGCACAGAGCCGGATGCGGGGCTTGAGCTCACAAATGGTGAGATCATGATCTGAGCTGAAATCAAGATTTGATCGCTTAACTGATGGAGCCACCCAGGCACCCCTGTTTAATATAGTTTAAACACTAGCCTGTTAGCATGAACACAGAGCCCATGTTTAATTCTTGGGCTTTCCATTAATTCTGAAGGTATTTCCAAGCTATCTTTGATTCATCTGTAAAATACAATAAAATAATAATAGTTTTTTCATGAAGGACTTTGAAATTCTGTGATGGGACCATACTGATGTGTGGCTCATTTTAGAAATAGCTTTCAGTCTGTTGATTTGTTGGTAGGATTATGAGTCAGTGTTTCATTTCCATTTTTGTGAAATAAATAACTTATGATGGACAAGGAAGAGAAAGGGGAGGGGAAGGGAAGGAAGGAAAGAAAAAATCGTCTCTCACAAAATAGTAAACGTGACCATGGATAATTCTTGTAACTTGGATCTACTTAATAGATAAAATGTATAAATTAAGTAGAGAATAGTAATAATAATATAGCTTCCATTTCAAGAAAAAAAGTTGCTTTGTAAAAGGTACGTCTTAAATTTCATGGTGGCTTAAACTTTGTGACCATGATAAAGCCTGTACTTATTTTGGGAAATAATAATAATGATGCCTTGATAATATTAATGATGATGATGCTAATTAACAGTAAGGAAGAATTATTTGAAAATTCAGTTCTATTACTTAAGCTCTGTAGATTTTTGCAGCATCAGCTTCCAGGGTTTTTTCAACTTGTGCTTTGCAAGATACGTGTATTCCATATTTCTGCCTCTCTCACTTCACCTCTCTCTTACTTTCATCTCTTCCTCACTTTGTCAGTGGCTTTGTTTATCTTTCTTTACTTGCTTTAGTGCCCATTGTTCTTCTGTCATGTTTTCTACACGTCTGCCATTTTTATACTTAAAAGTGGGCTTGGAATGAATTCAGGGTCTTCACAAATATAAAAGGAGTACTTTTATATACTTCAAAAGGAGTAACAAATATAACATTCATGACAAATATAACACTCATCCTCTTTTTGTCTTACCTATTTAGCTTCTTTTTAACTTTCCTTTGTCCCTTTTTGTGTGTGGGTGTGTTACAGTGGAGAGATGGTATATTCCATCAGCGAGGCACTAATAGATAACTGTGTGACACAGAGGATATAGCACTTTTTGAAATGAATAATGTAGGAAACAGTAGTAAAGTCATTGGTTTGAGAGCTTCATGAGTTAATTCTGCATCCATCCAGAACCTATACCTAAACTAGCAAAATTTGATAGAATTATTAGCCTAGTGGAATTTCAAGTGCTGTTTTCAGCTCTTGGTATATGTTGTCTTTTCCAAAAACCTCAATCAGGGATTTCATCATCATTGTAATAATAGTTAATCATAAATGGCTTTGGAGAAAACTGTCTGAACTTAAGTTAAGATGCTTTTTGACAGTTAAGAGGAAAAGATAGAAAAATCAGTAATGTGGTAAACAAGTTAATAACTTCCCTGTCCTTTCGTGGAATGAATTATAAGGTGATTGGCCCTGATTTGTTGCCAGTTTTTAAATGCTCATTGTAGTTTCAACATATCAGTTGGCTTAACCTTTAGAAGGCACCATTAACTTTATTTTTTTAACAATAAGTGAAAACAATTGGAGGTGCTTTGCTGGTTCCTCAAAACCTTAGTGTTGGATTCCTGGTTCTTGGCAGATAATATCCACAGTACCTCATGTTCTTCTGGGTTATGCCAAGTTTAATGAGCTACATGTACTGGAAGCACTAAAAGCTGATTTTCTTTAATTTTAGAATACAGTTAACATAATGGATTTTCCTTTGAATTGTTTCTCACTACTATTCTTTAAATTTACCAAAGGACCAAAACTTCCAAATTACAAAACTAGTTAAGTTTATCATTCATGAGAAAATGTGTTGATGTGGGTTTCTTTTATAAAGTAGTGGTTGCTTCTGATTAGAAACCACAGTCCTATAGACAAGCTTCATGTATCTGAAAGCTTTTTAAATATACTTAACTGCTTTACTGTAATTTTCATTAAAGTGGGATGATTCAGCCTTGAACTAAGTTTTTTCAGTTCACCAAAGGAGCAGTGAATTTTGAGTTAGTGTCTTAAACTCTTCATCCTAGAGCGTATCTATTACTTCAGTGACACCAGACCTTTTTTATAATTCATCACTGATACTTAGTAAACAAAAAGAAAGGCACATTTTGCTAAAGCTTCTTGGTTATGTCTCTTTTAGAAATTGTATGCCAGTTAATTTGCATGTAGTTCAGCACTTAAAGACCAGTCTTTAAAGTCTTCAGCCAGGATTTGCCTCCTGAAGCTCTTTAAAATGGCTTCCAAAAAAGGATTTGCTAGATGTCAGAACTGAGTAGGATGTTAATGATTCAATATGCCCCCTCATTCTCCTCCTACTTCTTAAATTGAAAGCTCCTTCATAGCATCTAGGTGCCCTGAGTCATCATGGCTAAACTCTAAAGAAAAAGTGTCACATGGAAAAACTCACCATGAAGTAAAATTGTCAGAAAACAATCTGAGTCAGAGATCCTTCATTGATCACAGTGATACAACCTAGAGCTTGTGGACTTCATTTAAATCTCTGAATGTACTTGCATGTAAGTCTTTGTTACAGGACTTGAAATTATGAGGACTTGTTTGTTCTCAGTTAATTTTTAATTGGTTTGATTTTTCCTATTATATTTAAAGGATTTTATATTGAATAAATGTATCAGAGAGGAACAGCAGGAGGATTCAGGATAAAAACCACTATATCAGAAGCTAAGAGACTTAGAGTTCTGGTCCGTTTATTTAGTATGCATCTCATATATTTCATTTAACCTCTCTGGGCTTTAGTTTCCTCATCTTTACAAGGTCAGCAGCTTGCCCTATGATTGCCCTCTTTGGAGCCAGTCCATGGTAGATATAGCTAATAGCTGACCCCATCCCAGCCTCATACTCCCTTTTTGGTGCTGCACTGTCAGCAACTGTATAGTTGGCATTCTAGATGAAGTCTGTCACCTCAACCTTATAAAGTCCCTTCCATTTCCATGATTCCATGAGTTTAAATGACTTGCCAATAGACATTCTGTCTCTGAGTCTTTACTGTTTTTTCACATTGAACATTCAGAATTGAAACTTACTCTGTGAATTAAGAATTCTATGTAGTCAGAGATGGCATGTTTATGTTTTGTGTAATTCCATAGGCTGAATGTTTGCGTCCCCCCAAAATTCACGTGTTGAAACCTAATCCCTAATATGATGGTATTTGGAGGTAGGACCTTCTGGGAAGGGATTAGGTCATGAGGACAGAGCCCTCATGAATGAGATTAGTGACGTAAGATTCCAGTGAGATCCCTCACTCCTTTTGTAAGTGTGAGGACACAGTGAAAAGATGACCATCTAGGAAGCAAGCCCTCACCTGACACCGAATCTGCCAGTGTTGATCTGGGACTTCTCAGTCTCCAGGACTGTGAGGAATAAATCTCTGTTGTTTATAAACCATCCAGTCTGTAGTATCCTGTTCAAACAGCCCCAGTGGGCTAAGACATTGTGATGTTAAAAACAAATACTGGGGGCGCCTGGGTGGCGCAGTCGGTTAAGCGTCCGACTTCAGCCAGGTCACGATCTCGCGGTCCGTGAGTTCGAGCCCCGCGTCAGGCTCTGGGCTGATGGCTCAGAGCCTGGAGCCTGTTTCCGATTCTGTGTCTCCCTCTCTCTCTGCCCCTCCCCCGTTCATGCTCTGTCTCTCTCTGTCCCAAAAAATAAATAAAACATTGAAAAAAAAACTTAAAAAAAAAACAAATACTGGAGAAAATTCATGGGAACACTTAAAATCCCTAGTGGAGTGGAAACATTCAGAGTGGTTAGTGGTGGCTTGATTTAAACTCCTTTCAACTCCTAAATGTTTCTATGGCAAAGCTTCAGGTTAGTGAGGTTCAAAGTGATGGGTCTGTTTGAAGGGCACATAGTGAAGCAGAATGAATGCTAGACTGAGAGGGAAGTGTTCTAGCTCTGCAAACTTAGAAGTTTGACACTAACCTGGTTAGTGTCTTCATGTAATGGTTTCAGACCATTCCTTCTCAAACATTAATGCATTACACAGATTATCTGGGGGTCATATTGAGATACATATTCTGATTCTCTAAGTCTGGTTGAGCCTTTGAAATTCTGTATTTTTAACAGGCTCCCAAGTGTGTTAACTGCTGTGTACCGTGGAACATGTTTTATAAACGTGTTATGATGGTTTGAGGTTCTTCTGCCCGGGTCTTCAAATCTTAACTCCACTTCTTTTTCTCTGACTCTTTCACATGATATTTCATTAAACCTGTTTTTGAAGCCTCATTTTTCTAGGCTTATTCCCTATTTTCTTAGTTTAATAGTTCGTTTAGGTTTGCTTTTTCTCTCTTCCCAGAACCAACTTCATAGGTGGTCATTCAAGTTAGAGGTAAGGTAGTATATTAAAAAGAGGCTTTGATTTAAAGAAAACTGGATTTAAGTCCTACCACTGATTAGCAGCTTTGCTGCCTTGGACAGTTGACTTAGTTTACTTAACCTCTCAAAGCTTTGAATGCCTTCTTACAGAGTTGTTGAAAGGAATAGAAATAATATATAAAGCCCTCAGCACAATGTCAAGTGTGATGTAGGTGATCAAAAATTGGAAGCTGTTTTTATTCTTACTAACATCTTGATTTGTAGAAGTGGAAAAACAGAAGAAGAGATCTGTCCCCAACCCAGGACCTCCCCACTGTGTGCCACATTTAAATTTTCAACTGCCTGCTAGACATATTAATCCAAATTCTTCAAACTTGCCATTGTCAAAAAGATCTCTTTATTATTTTTTCCCTATCTGTTCTGCCTCATTCAGTCCTGATGGAACTTAATGTTTCACTCTCCACATGCCCAAGCCAGGAACTTGTCAGTTCTGCCTTGGTGTCTCAGGTACTGCTTTTCTCTATCCTCATTTCCACATTCCCTTTGCCTGGGTTCTTTATCCTCTTTCACCTGGGCTCTTTGTATCTGATCTTGTTGATTCTAGACTCCTCGTGTTTTTCACATCCTCCATAGTGCTTTCAAAGTTACTTTCCTAAAAATTCTTTTTTTTTTAATTTTTACAACCAGTATTTCTTAAATGCTTACTATGTAGAAGGCTGTTGCAGGCATTGAGTGTATGGTGAGAGAACAGAATGAGACAGCTCCTGACGAAAGTCACAGACTAGGAAGGGCAATAGATATTAAAAACAAGTAAATATATAAGTAAATACAGAACAGAGCGCTAAGAGAGAATGACAGAAGGGGACCTGTGTTATATTGTATATTGGGTGGTCAGAGAATGCTTTCTAAGGAATTAACATTTAAGCTTTTATCTCCAGAATGAGGAGTCAGCTAGGTAAAGAGCAGGACAGTGCTGTTCCAGGCTGAGGGTACAGCATGTGAAGACCTCGAGTAGATTTTTAAAAGTGAAATGATAGGACATGGTGATAGACAGTATATGGAAGATGAGGGAGAAGGAGTTATTAAGGACTTCCAGGTTTCTGGTAAGAGCAATTACTGGATTAATAGTGGTGCCATTTACTGAAATAAATTAGGGATAGGATAGGTGAGAGCAGGGGGTAGAATCATGAGTCTAGTTTGTCAAGTTTGAGAGTCAGAAAAAAACAAATATAATTATGTCAGTCTATTCTGGTTCTCCATTTCCTAAAAATCTAGTCCAAATTCTATCTTATAAAGTCCTTAAATAGTTGACCCTTATCTACCTCTAGCTTCTCCCTCACTTCCCTTTATTACTGTGCATAAGCCATAATGAAATTCTCATTGTTCTCAAAACAGTTTTGAACCTTTACATGTGTTACCGCCTGAAATAAACCTCTCTGGCTGAGGCCTTTTTGCCCTTCAAATCCTATCTTGAATATTAACTCTTCTATAGAATTTTCTCCAACTTTTCCATGTTTAGGTTAGGGTCTTGGGCCTTTTTACTGCCATTTGGTTAACATTTGGTAATACGACTTTTATAGCATTGATCACATTGTGTTAGAATTTCTCTTGACATACCTGGACACATTTCATTAAACCATGAGCTGTGTGGATCCAGAGATCTAAGCTTGTTGTTTTTGTGTCCCTGGGATCTAGTGCATAGCAGCTGCTCAGAAAGTGAATGACTGGATATTGTTCTTATATAAAGCAGTCTAATCCTACCCCTAAACTAGGATGAGTATTCTTTGTTTCCATGAGGCCCTGAGACTACTTTTACCATATTACATCGATGTTAAATTGTTTTACATCATTTCTTAAGGACAAAAACTGAGTCTTGGTTTTCCTTGTTTACATGGTGCCCATTACTGTGCTTAACATGCAGGAAAATTCCAGTAGACTATAGTTTCATATTGTGGAATATTTCATCAATACAGCCTTCCTTGGATGGGCATTATGGGAGCTGGAGGTAGGAAGAAGGGAGACTCAATGTAATGATCAACATATCTCAAATGTTAGTTTGCTGTTTCTGATAAAAAGATATATAACTGTATTTAATAAAATCCTGTTATTCTTTTGAAATACCTCTGGAGGTCACTTACTCTCTTCATATTGCTAAATTTAGTGATACTTTCTTCAGTATTTAGTTACTTGACCTCTCAGCAACATTTGACATTGTTGATTGCTTCCTACTTTTTGAAGCGTTCTTCTTCACTTCCAGGACATCATACACCATACACCAGTACCTTGATGCTGTTGCTTTTTAAAATCGCTTTCAGGAACTGCTGCTATTCTTTCAGATTCCTAAATTTTTGAACTCCTCAGTGCTTCTCTAGACTTTCTTCTCAAACTCTGTACTCATTCCCTAGGTAATTTCATCTGTATGTTGTAGATTTCCAGGTTTGTATTTCCAGCCCAAGCTCTAGACTTGTATATATAATTGCTTCTTACTCTCCATGGATATCTGAAAGTTACCTCAGATTGCCATGCTCAAAGTCACTTACAGAAGCCTCAAGAGTACCTGGCTACAAAAGTTCTTGAAGAGTTATTTACTACCCTTCATAGAAATTAATTTCCACTGTTGTCTGCCTCACCCCAGTTCTCTGTTGCAGAAGGTAGTTTCTATACTAAATATTTTAAAGTAATTGACAATATAAATATTCAAGTAAATAGAAATTAACTGTCAAAAAACTATAACAATAAATCTTTATTGAGCTGTTGCTATGTGCTAGACACTTACTTTTGAAAACAACCCTTTGAGGTGGGTGATGGTATGTTATTGAAAGGTAATAGACTATAATGCTTATTTGTAAGTATCGACTCTTAACCAAGACTTCTCAAGTTCCCATTCCAGATGCCAGCTTTACCACTTAATTAGCTGTATGACCTCTGGTAACTTACTGATCTGGGCCTCAGTTTCCTCATCTATAAAACAGATGATATTATTCATCTCCCAAGAACGTTATTAGGAGTTAAAGAATAAATATATATAGCTCTTTCAAAAATACCTGGCACCTATTACGATAAGCACTGTGTACATGTTAATGTATTACTTATTATCTTAGGTTTACAGGTGAGGAAATTGAGCCTCAGTAGGGTTGGCCCAAGACTTACAGCTATTAAATGACAGTACCAGGAGTCACATAGACAGTCTGACTCCAGAACTCCATTAACCACTCTGTTGTACTTCATCTCAACTAATAATAATCTGTCTCATCCTCTTGCACACAGACTTCATATTAATGGTCTCATTGTGACCATGAGAATATCGTAATTCATTCTAGCACTCATACCTGGTGTTTAAAATGTAAAAGATCTAAAATATGCAGGTAAAAGCTCACTTTAATATGATATGAGAAACACAAGGATATGCATTTTAATTCTGTTTTATTCCACATGCATTGTTTCTTTTTCTCGTTAGCAGTTAAGTCACAAATCCCTAGGAAGTAGGAGTACTAATTTTATATTACTCTTAAGTGTCTTTAGTTGTTGTGAATTACTTACTCTGTTAAATCTTGTTCTGCTAAATATTTTCAGGATAACTTGGGAGCCCAAAAACATGTCATATTTCATAGTATGCTTAAAATCAATAATTTTTGTGATTATGATCACCTCTTTTGAAATTATGTAGTTATTTGCCTATTTTTAAAAGACATTTCAATTTCCCAAGGAAGTTTTCCTTTTAATTTTATCAGCTGCTTTTTGAATAGGAACTTCAATTTTAGTATTTTGAGGTCTTTGTATTAGGTTCTGTATGTAGTTGAATCTGCTTAATTTTGTAAGGTTTAGTCCCTGACTCTCATTTAGGCCTTTAGTAAAAAGTGCATCTGGTTATTATTTACAGTTTCTATAGATGATTTACTCCCCCACTTCTCCATTGCTTATAATTTTTCCATTGTTGGTTTTTTATTATTTCTTTGTGGCAAAAAAAAAAAAATTCCTTTGTGTTAAGACAATATAAAGGCAGAAGATAAAAAGTCTTTTGTAGCCTTTGAACTTAGCAAGGAGAGGGGGTTTTGAGAAGGAGAGTAGACTGTGAACCAAAATCATTTATGAGGAAGAGTCTGTTTTACCTTGTTTTTGGAACTGAATTCTATGACCTACTGTATTTTACTCTTGAGGGAAACAAACACACTTAAAATAGTTGTTATATCAGTTAAGACTCTATTGAGACAGAAAACTCCACTCATACTGGCTTAAGAGGGGAAAAGGTTTACTGGTTTGTGTAAACTGGACCAGGATAGGTATGGCTTCAAGAATGACTCCACCCAAGGATTTAATAATGTCAACACTCAAGTTCTGTGCTTTTCTTGGCACTGCTTCCTCCCTGTTGGCTTTATTCTGGAGCCCTACCTGAGCAAAAGATAACTTTAATCCCTTCAGCCCCTAAATCCTTAAGGTGTCCTCTGTATCTGGAAAGAGGGACCATCTTTTTCCTAGAAGCCCCAGCAAAAGTCTCATTGCATTTTACTGGCTCAGACTGGCCCACTCCCCTAGTGGCCATGGGAATGTGAAGCTTGGCTTGTCTGGGAATAAGCCATATGCCCAGCCATCGAGTTTGAGGGCACAATCAACACCACCAGATACACATAAACTGTAATTTCCAGAAAGGAAATGAAGATACCGTTATATTATAGGAAGCATGAATGTATGCGGAGCAGCAGAAAATAGATGTCCTTAACTCTGGTTTGTATCTTTTCCATTTTAAGAGCTAGGGCTCATCTAAGGAAGACCAATTTGATTTTTTTTTAATTTAATATTCAGTGCTAATTTGGAATTTATATGATTTCACTTCCAAATTATTGTTTTAAAGCAATATATAAATGGTAATTGCTAAGACTTTTCACCTTTGAAGAACTTTAAATTTTTTAAATGTGGTCCTACTTTAACAAATACCATGCTATTAATTTTCCTATTAGCTGTAATAATCAAATTTGCTGATAACTAGTTCTTGTGATATACAACAGTGTCTTTATAGATTCTGTGTTTTTCTAGGTTAATACTTTAATGCCTTGAGCACACTGGGTTTTGAGAACAAGAAGTTCATAAAGAACCTCCCCTAGATACTCAGGGCCTTGGGGGAGAGGAGAAGCAGTAAGGGGTGATGAGGGACACTAACAAAGGCTTTATGTATTCATTACTGGAACTGATTTTAGTCTGAAAATGGAAACTCAGTTATTACTGAAAAGGAAAATTAAATAACTATTGTACTTTTACTCTTTTTAACACCAAAAATATGAAATGAAGTGGAAAATTATATTTAGATTTCAGTCTCTAATATTAATCATTTAGAGAGCTCCTTAGCTCCTTCCTTTTTTTTTTTTTTTTCCTCCTTCCATGTCTTTCTTATGTCACATTAATATGTGTGAATGAGTACAAACATCCCCATAAGGCCTTACCATTCTATAGTATTTAGGAAATTTTAGGGTTTTTTCTTTTAGATTTCTTAACACTATAGAAATATTTATTCTTTACTCACCAAATTAAAATGAAGAGTTCACAATATCTAACTTAAACATATATTTAAATTTTCTTTTCCTTTATTATTAAGTTCTACAAAATGAGCAAAACAGTTTTTCCCTTAGAGGAATTTTCAGCTCAAATAGGAGATAGCACAAGATCGTACCTACTATAATCTAAAGCTGGATATGAGGATAAGTGTTTAGAGGGTAAGGAAGGACCTCCTGATTGGAAAAGGCATACCAAATGGATCTTGAAACATCGGAATTTTTTACAAGTAAATAGTGATAAACATTAAAACAACTATTGTTTACTGAGCATTGTTTCTTTTTTTTTTGTCAAAAAAAGTTATGTATCATTTTAAATCTAGAGAAAAGCTGGAAGAATTTGAATTATGGTGGATCCTAAAGATATATGGTTTAAAACTTAAAAATCAAAAGTAATGGAACTTATTGGGACATATCAAATGGGAAGTTTTCTATTTCAGCCACCACAATAACACTTTGTAGTATAAATAAAAGTTGATAATTTCTAACATAAATTACATTGTTTCTCAAGAGGTAATCAATGATAAGAATAAAAACTTAGTAGTATATACATTACCTTAGAAGGTGCTAGATTAATCTTCTAATATTAGTCATTAAAGAAATTCCTGTGATTGTGTATGGATCAGCAATATTAGCGATTGTTATCTGTACTCTACATCTGCTAGAATCAGCAATGTATTTATTTGCTTAGTTCTTATGTATATATTAATGTGTTTTACAAATATAAGATTGTTCATTTAGAGTGGACTTTCCAAAATACAGTGTGACTTTAAATGAGTGGTCTTGGGAAATTTGTAAATACTCTGAGTATTTACTGCAGAACATTTTCATAATCACAAAAAAGAATAATATATTTCATAAGTTATTAAGAAGTTATGTCCTTTTTTGAAGTACTAAGAAGAGATTAGACAGAACCTATCTGAATATGATTTTAATTGCAGTTTATTGAGTTACATGTCAAAGAGCTCAAATTAGTTTAAGTAAATAAGATTTAAATTTATGGTATTCTGAGCCTAGTACTTTTTCGTTGAATGTCAAAGGTATGTTAAAGTTTCTACATTTATGTTTCTCTGAAAAAGATTGTTCTGACAGTAGTTTTAAGCCATTTTCACAATTTATTGCTGTCTAAAAATTTCCCTTGAGTTCACATTTTGTTCTGAATGTCTTGGTTTCTTTCCTCCACCTACACACAGTGTAGAAGGCAAGTGAAGCAGGAGTTGCAAAGTAACAGTGAATTTAAGAACCTTGGCTTTTTTTCAAAACAAAATAAACCTTTATCATAAGATTGCTTTTTATTGATACCACAAAAGAGGTAGGGGGGCTTTTGGCAAGTGTTCAGTAAATGTGTGAATGACCAAATTGATTTAGCTGGAATGAATAGGAAGCTTTGCCATTTGTCCTTATAAATATTTGGGCTCAGTAAACACAGTGATAAACCAAATACTTTATGGTCAAAGGTTAAGGAAAAAAACAGTCCACCAAACTTACTGATCCAAATATCAGCAATTTTATGTCCGAGTCAGGGCCTTCAAAGAGAAAGAACAATATGTTAATTACAATCTTGTTTATTTCTATTATGAAAAATAATTATGTTAACTTATGTAAAGTCCAATTGTTTGACAAATGTTGATATGTGAAAATATTAATGGAGATCCTTGCTGAGAATTGTAAGCTATATGAAATTCAAAGATATGTGTAGAATTTAAACATACTATCATATATTCTACAATAAATCTCCAATAAAAGCAGGAGTCATTATTAGCACCAATAATTAGAGATGACAATAGAAGCAAATTAAGAATTTTTTAAAAATTCATTATGGTTTGTCACATTAGTTCAATTCAGTCTGTAACTTTTAAAAATGTAAAATTTGGGGCGCCTGGGTGGCGCAGTCGGTTAAGCGTCCGACTTCAGCCAGGTCACGATCTCGCGGTCCGGGAGTTCGAGCCCCGCGTCGGGCTCTGGGCTGATGGCTCAGAGCCTGGAGCCTGTTTCCGATTCTGTGTCTCCCTCTCTCTCTGCCCCTCCCCCGTTCATGCTCTGTCTCTCTCTGTCCCAAAAATAAATAAACGTTGAAAAAAAAATTAAAAAATTAAAAAAAAAATAAAAATGTAAAATTTTAGGAAATTTTTGAGGTCTTATAAAAAATGTTTTCCCTTCATTGAGAGGAAAAGAAGAAAGAAATGTTGATGGCAATTAAAATGTATGCAGTACTTTTAAAAAGTACATTTGCAAATCTGATCTTTTAGTTTTAAAAGTATAGAAGTGTATCATGTATAATTTTATTTGCCTCTTGGCTTATATTTGCTTATCTAAAGCTTGTATTTGCTTACATGATTTAAAAAAAGGATATCAGAAAAATTCTAAAGGGGAAAAAAGTGTTTCTCCTAATTTTAATAGCTCCTTTAAGAAAGAAATATTTCTCATTTAATCTTTGTATCTGCAACTCCTAGCACTGTACCTGATACTTGTAGGCATCCTGTAAATGTTTACTGAACTAACCTCAATTTTAGGAATTTCATAATAGGACAGTATTATCTTTCTGGGCTGTAAAACTGTACTTCTCCCCTCCCCACACACCCACTTTTGTATCTCAATTTTGGTACAAATAGGTTCTCCGTTTTGAGCGTGAAGAAAACTGGTTGATAGTTTCATCTCCCCAATCTTAGCCTGAGCTGAAATTACCCAAAAGGGAACTTGACTTAACAGCATACCATCTTTTCAGGTATCTAGAGTCTAGAATATAGTTTCTAAATGATATGAATGGGAAGAGTCTGTTTTTATCTGAGGTGATTGATGGGAAATTTTCCTATCTAGTGGTCAGTCCTAACAAATGTTGTTAAAGGGTAGCTAAATTCTAACTTTCAAATGTTAACTGAAGCAAAAGCCTAGATTTTACTTTCCAGGTACAGGTATTTTCCAATTTCAGGTACAGCAATCCTTTGACAACAAGGAATAAAACTAGGATTAGCAAAATTGCAGTTGTTGGAGGGGCTCATTGGAAATACAGTTTGAGAAAAAGTTAAAAAAGCATTAAATGAATATTTGGCACAGCATTGTTCCAGATGACATCCACTTCCAATTCAAGCCATGTTAACCAATGTTAAAAACCTGACTCCCTTAACATTGTTTAGGAAACATTGCTGTGATGTCATAATCTACCAAATCATAGTCTCACAACAAGTATATAATGAAACATGCCTCTGAAAAGTTTTCAGGTCAACTCTTAATGGCATGGAATTTAATAGGTTTTATGCTTTCATTCTCCCTTGTGTTGTTTTTTTAATAAGCATCAGCAAATGGGATATTAACAACCTGGGCTTTTGCAAATTAATATGTTTTAAGGGAATGTTTTTTTCTGGTCTTGGTAGTCTGTCCATTGTTGAAAAAATATAAGGTAAAGAGATTTTCTCTATCGTGAGGTAATAAAGGGGAATCGATAAGCGCTGACATGCTTTTTGTTTGCCCTGAACTGAGTTTTTGTAAGTGAAGTTTCATATTTTGGTGTACAAATATTGAAAGTCCTATTGGTGAGGAATTTTTTTGGTTTTCTTCCAGCCTGCCTCAACCCAGCTTCTCATTCCTACAGGTAAACTCAGACTTAGTCAAGATTGTCCTGGTTCTCAGTACCCAAAAGTATAGAGACCATGTCCAACATCAGAGATTTCTTTTGATCAATTTTGACCTGGCTGGTTTCAAATGGTTTGATAAACATCTTCCAGCTGCATATACAGTTTCTTATTCCTTTTACAAACTTGCATTGCAGAAACATCTATGTAACTCATCTCACTCTAAGAGCCCACATTACTGGCCTGTTCTTGATCCATTCGCTCTGAGAAACAAAAAGATATAAACCCATCCCTCTTAGTGACCTGAATGATCTCCTGCCTTCCTTAGGAAAAGAGCCTTCCCTCTGGGAGAAGTTGAACAATAACGTGCACAAATGCTGAGGGACCCCACACCAGCCTCCTATATTCATCAGTATATATTTTACAATTTCCTAAATAGTAAACAATTGCCAAGACATGTGAGCAGAATCAGTAACTAGAAAAAAAAGTCCAGGCTGCCTGTACCTTTACATACATTACTTCATCCATTTTGTCTTCATGCCTATGCATCTTCAGATTCACTTCTTTTGTATCGGTTTAATCTGTTCTGAAGGATGACTGTTTCTTTGAGAGGACTTTCCAAGAATCCCCAAAGTGAATTTTATGTGTGATACTACAGCCTAAATTTTGGTCAGTCTGTCCCAAAATTCCACCCAAATTTGACATAATTTGACATAACACAAGTGTTTTTATCGTAAACATTTTTGGCAATTTCTGGCCCTGGTTTGATTGATTGATTGACCTTTGCTGTGTAGAATGGTGGAAAGGACAAGGGTTTAAATTCAGATCATAACTTTTGCTACGCAGTTTCAAAATGACCTTGAGTAAATTATTTAGCCTGATATCCTCATCTGTTAGAAGACAGTTGTAAAGATTGAGTTTAACACTTAAAGTTCTTAATACCTGCTACCCAGTAGATGACACACTTGTTTTCTTCCCCTCTCTGAAACCTTGTGTAAAGACTTTTGATTAACTCCAGGTCCTTAAGGTCCACTGTATCAGGCACTTCTTTGCCTTTCAGCTGCATCCCATTCAGTTATTAGATAGACATTTATTCAGTGTTTGCTGATAGTGCCTGAGCTTACAGAGACATGCTCCTTGATTTCCACAGACTTACTGTTTATCTGTCTCCTAACCAATCACTTCCCTCCAGGGAACCTTTTTACTTACCCTTTCTTGAGCACACAATCCAGTTTTTACTCCCTGCCTTTTTTGTCTTGATGCATGTGTTTGTTCCACCTGAACTGCTATTTCTCTGCTTATCAGAAACCCCCTTCTGTGAAGATTTTCCTGGATCCTCTTCCACCAAAGTGGTAATACTTTTCTTTGCAGTCTTTCAGTACCTCTGGTGTTTTGCTTTAATATAGTATCTGTCCTGTTCTGATTTAGGTTGGGCTGACTATAAATAAACAAGTGGTGGTGTAGGGAATTACACCTTTTGCATTCATTTGAATACTCCCAGACCTTCTGGCATTATAGTGAATGTTCACTGATAATTTGTTGAATTAGTAATTGCATTACTAGTTACTCTAGATGCACAAAATTAAAGGTAAGGAGATCACAGCCCTCAGTTTGAAAACTGCTCAAACATCCAAGTTAATTAAACCACAAGGGACACCTACAGTTGCTATTTTTAGTAGAAAAAAAATCATTAATAAGCATTTAATGGAAAATACCAACCTAGCATATTGGAAGAGGGATAGCTCTTGAAATCTTGTCTTCTAGAGATTGCATCATCTGATAACCTAGAAATAATAGTTTTTAAACTATTTTTAGCTATTTAACCAAACAGGATTGTAAGGTATTATATGTAGCTAATATTTCCTTTTATAATCAAGTAAATGTAAGTAAAGTGTATTCCTGAGTTGTGTGAGCCATACTAGTAAATTATGGAACATGAGGAGTGGGGAATGGGAACCCCGGATGGATAGCCTGTTAGTCAAAAGTAAAGATAGCCTGGGATTTGTGACTGGCATTGGAAGTGGGATGGTCTTTTGGGATTGAGCCCTTTAACATGTGGGATCTGAGTTAACTCCAGGTAGATGTTGTCAGTTGAATTGTTGGACACCCACTTGGTGCCAGAGAATTGATGAATTGATTGGTGTTAGAGGAAACACTGTGCTCAGTTGCATTCACTGAACGTGATGTAAAATATCAGCAAAACGTGAACCAAAAAAACTTGTGTCTACAATTAAAGCTAGATTAAAATAATATGAGGTTAGAAATTCCAAGCCTAATTATGAATTTTGTGATCTCTGGCACAAAAAGCATTTGGTTTGGAAAAGTCTTAATTAAGCTCTGTTTGTGAAAACTTGTAGAATGTTCAAATGATTACTTTCCTCAGTTTCTCTGGTTCAACAAGTAGTAGGAATTAAAATATTTGGAATTTTTTAACTTATGCAAGTTCTAAAGTTGCATAAGTTCTTCTGATCTTTTATTCTTTAAAAGATCAGTATTTGAATTCCAGATGAATGCCAGCATTCAGTGATCTCAAGGCTGTGTCAGAGTTGGGTTTTTTTAATGTGGTAATATTTTATTTATTTGTTATTTATTAATGACCGCTTTATTTGAGATGTATCATACAGTTTACCCACATCATCGTGATCAATTTTAGAACATTTTCATCACCTGAAAAAGACACCCCTTAGCCTTTAGCCATCATTCCCCAAACCCCAATTCCCTGCCCTTACCCTATTCAGCCACTAATTTTACTTTCTTTCTGTGGATTTGCCTATTCTGGTCATTTCACGTAAATGGAATCATACAATACGTAGTCCTTTGTGAGTGGCTTCTTTCATTTAACGTGTTTTCTTAAAAAAAGAAAATTTTTTTTACATTTATTTATTTTTGAGAGACACAGAGAGACAGAGAACAAGTGGGGGAGGGGCAGAGAGAGAAGGAGACACAGAATCCGAAGCAGGCTCCGGGCTCTGAGTTGTCAGCACAGAGCCCGATGAGGGACTCGAACCAGCAAAACTCAAAAACCGTGAGATCATGATCTGAGCCAAAGTCTGATGCTTAACCGACTGAGCCACCCAGGTGCCCAGTCATTTTAACATGTTTTCAAAGTTCGTTCATGTTGTAGCATTTATCAGTACTGTCAAAAGTTCATTAAAAAAACAAGTAAATGGGGCGCCTGGGTGGCGCAGTCGGTTAAGCGTCCGACTTCAGCCAGGTCACGATCTCGCGGTCCGTGAGTTCGAGCCCCGCATCAGGCTCTGGGCTGATGGCTCAGAGCCTGGAGCCTGTTTCCGATTCTGTGTCTCCCTCTCTCTCTGCCCCTCCCCCGTTCATGCTCTGTCTCTCTCTGTCCCAAAAATAAATAAACGTTGGAAAAAAAAAATTTAAAAAAACAAGTAAAATCAATGAATCACTTAAGTAGAACTTAGTAAGAGTTTATTGCGCATACACCAAAAAGACAGTTTGTAAACTGGGAGCATTCAAACCAAAACATGAAATGAGGCTCAGATACTTGCAATATTGGAATTTTCTTAAAAACAATTGGTAACTGGTCACCCCTTATCAATTTGGGGGAACTATTTTGTTTATGATTTTTAAATTTTTTTTTCAACGTTTTTATTTATTTTTGGGACAGAGAGAGACAGAGCATGAACGGGGGAGGGGCAGAGAGAGAGGGAGACACAGAATCGGAAACAGGCTCCAGGCTCTGAGCCATCAGCCCAGAGCCTGACGCGGGGCTCGAACTCACGGACCGCAAGATCGTGACCTGGCTGAAGTCGGACGCTTAACCGACTGCGCCACCCAGGCGCCCCATGTTTATGATTTTTAGAAGTGACACAGGTCAAGTTAACTTCACCTGTCTTGCATAATAAGCTAAATTAAACTTTGCTTGTATGACTGCTCAGGGAGTTTTCAATACTGGTCACCATTTGTGTTTTATTTTAATAGCTCTTTATTCATTTTTATTGCCAGATATTCTATTGTATGAACGTACCACATTTTGTTTATTCATTTATCAGTTGATGGACATTGGGTTCTTCCACTTTTTGACCATATGTATAATGCTGTTGTGAAGATTCGTGCACAAGTCTGTGTATGGACATATGTTTTCATTTCTCTTGGATATACACCTAGGAGTAGAATTCCTGGGTCATATGATAACTTAATGTGTAATCTTTTAAGGAACTGCCAGACTGTTTTCCAAAGTGACTGCACCATTTTACTTTCCTACCAGCAGTGATTGAGAGTTCCAACTCTTCCACATCCAGTACTTACTATTGGTCTTTTACTGTGTCATCCTTGTGGCTGTGAAGTGGTATCTCATTGTGGTTTTGATTTACATTTCCCTAATGGGTCGTGAGTTGAACATTTTTTCATGTACTTACTGCTCATTTGTTCATCGTTTTTAGAGAAATGTCTATTCAGATCCTTTACCAGTTTTTAATTGGCTTTATATTTTTATCATTTAATTGCAAGAGTTCTTTATATATCTGTATCTAGATATAGATATATCTGTGTGAGAAAGTGATTTGCAAGGATTTTTTTCCCATTCTGTGGGTTATCTATGGCAGTACTTTTGACATCTAGGTTTCTTTGGCTTAAGGAGACTTCCAGGTTAGCAAAAGCCTACAAAGTGGGAGAGTGAGCAGACAATTCAGGGAGGCATAGCATCTCTGTGAGCAAAGAGAAATCTCCATCATCAAATTTTATTTATGTATTTTTCAGGTTTCTTTTTATGATATAAATTATAACAACCAATATAGCAAATAGAGCTAAAGGTGAATCTTTAGCTATCTCATGTGATAATATTTGCACAATACAAAGTATGAGTTACTTGTTGGCTGACTGCTCTTTATTTAGTACTTGCAGTATTGCCTCTAAAACTAATGAACCAGACTAACATAGAAGTCAGAATATCTGTTAGCTAGCTCCACTCCTTAGCCCTCAACCTCATCAAATAACCTACCCTCTATAACCTATAGATTTTTCTCATCTGTAAAATGAGGAAATTGAACAGAAAAATGGGCAAGTTGAACAGAATATTCTTTAAGGTTCTTTCCAGCTTTAGAATGTGACTATATGGTGCAGTAATACCTGTGACTTTCTTCTTCTTCCTTCCCTCCCTTGTTGAAAAATCTTAGGCCCCAGTATATCTTTTCCTGGAAAGGAATGGACTTAGATGAATTTGGCAAGTAAAAAAACAGGCACAGGTAGATACTCGGTATAGACATGATAGAATAGCCAGTGCCATCTGGGTGGGTTTGCTTATGGATTAGAAGAACATGGCCTGTGCATCATCAGTGAGGCAGAACTAAAGGATGAAATAATTTACACACCTGCTGTGGGTGTGGCTAGAGGTGAAGGGACCATGAGGAATGAGTCCTTGATTGTATCCGTGGAAGTTTTCAGAGATCACATTAGAGAAGAAGCAAGCTTTCAGAGGTTAGTTGTGTCCAAAGGTGAAATCAAAAGCTAGGCTATAACTAATAAGAAAAATAGGACCATAGGAAAAGAAACATCTGGAAGGGCCTATAAATCATGAGGTAAGTGTACTTTTGTTTCAGTCTTTTTCTGGAATGATATTTATTTATTTATTTATTTGAGAGAGAAAGAGTGTGTGTGTGTGTGTGTAAGCAGAGGAGAGAAAGAGAGAGTAGACACAAAATCTGAAGCAGGCTCCAGGCTCTGAACTGTCAGCACAGAGCCTGACATGGGGCTCAAACCCATGAACGGTGAGATCACGACCTGAGCCAAAGTTGGATGCCCAACTGACTGAGCCACCCAGGTGCCCCTCTGGAATGATTTTTATAAGTTTATCATTGGTCTCCAAGCTCAACTGAGATATTGGCCAAAAGTTCAGACATTGTAGATGGAGACAAGGAAATTTAAGACAGCTGTAAGCCAAGCTAGATATGGAAGAAGAGTAGGAGAAAGATCTCCAAGATTCAAGTCCATTTGCCAGTGTTTGGGAACTTTGAGTCCCACCAGCCAAGAAGAGTACTTAAAAGTTTTCTTGTATTTGACTGGTCTACATGATATTATTAATCAGACATTATTGTAAACAAAGCACATGTGAAAAGCAAAAAGTAGAATTCAGATTGGGAAAGAAAAACTTGGAGATTTAATTTTTGCCCTTCTCTCCTTTATGAATATGGGTCTTTGTTTCATTATAAAAATAATTCACCATACTCACTTAGAAAATATGGATATTTTGCCTTTAATGTCTTCTTAGAGTTCTTTAAGAAAACTATATTCCCTCAGGAAACTATTTGGTATAAACACAGAGTTTGAAATATATAAGGAACTTTCATAGTCTTAATGCTTTAATTTTAATCATTAAGGTAGTTCATGATGATAGCATATGAGCTATTGATATCTCAGTTACCTTAGTTGTTGAGCAAGAAACACTCCCAAAATTAAGAGAATTGATATGTTGGTCTAAAGACTGGCAAGTCCTCAGGTTTTGTTGTAGAATCCAGTTTAAGGCATAGTCTGTCACAACTGCATTCTATTTAGTATGACTATTGGACCTGTAATGTCCGGCTTCTTGAGCAGTTTCATCAGCCTAGAGTCACATGACAAGGCAGGGTCAACAAATAGCAAAATCTTAGAATGTGTCCAGATCATTTTTACAGATATGCTTCCTGGACTGGACATGCATCTACACTGGTTAAACAAAAGCACGATACTAGAGCAGATTTACTTCACAGTAACCTTAAAGGCCTACTGCCAGCAGAATGGGCAAAAGAAACATGATGTAGACTTACTGAAGAACAGCTTCAGGGCATGTGACACAGGGAATGCTGGGAAGCAACAGAAGTAAACTTGCAGCTATAAGATAGAGGGAGGTTTAGTTTGTGCCAAGGTATTAGGTGGCAAGGTATTATTAGACATAGGCCAGCCAAAAGCATTTATTTTTGTGTAACAGAATATCAACCCCTAGACTCGATTTGGACAACAATTTAATGAGTGGAGAGTATAGATCGCATAGGCAGCCTATTGAACAGGTATAAACCAGCATTTGTTCTTATGACTTAATTAGCGTGCTTTAAAAAAATCTTAAATGTAATTAAGCACAAAGCACGTTCACCTTTGTGTTGAGGAATAGACGAGTTCCATGTACAACCCTTCATAAGAAAACACATTTCTTTTCCTAAGAGGAATGGGGGAATTTGGAGTAACAAGAAGTTAACTCTTCAAATGAAGTTTACAAGTAGGATGGTAAAAGAGCTCTGAAGTCTGTACTGAACGGTGTGTCCAGTAGCTATTTGATGAAGCTTAAACAGTCCCAGCTCACCTCTGGGTATTGCTATTGATTCTCCATGTTCATGAGCACCAAATGAATCTAATTTATTTTAAAATACAAAATTAGATATAAAAAAACATGATCGATCAGTTGAAAATGTGATCAGATGTTCACCTGTTCTGATGCCTGGGATAATGTAGTCTTTTGTAACAAGACAGAAAGAGTCTGATTCATTAGAGAGTGCTAAACAGACACTGTTTCTTTATATATGAATTATGTCGATTCTTCTGTGTTTTTTAATGGAATGTTTCTTAACAGATTGAGTATTATACCAAATCTGGTAAAAATAGACTATTACACTATCGTGAAAGGGTAGTTTGGTATCTTAGTTATACTTCTGACATTTTTAGAGCATTTATGTAGTTAATTCAGTCAGCCTTTTAAGAAATAGAATATTTCCTTTTCAGGTACCTTATTCCATAACTTGAAATTAAGCCTGTGTTAAAAACTGTTCTATGCTTCCCTCTTACTTCCGTTTCTTCCCATTTGGGCCACAGACTTCTTTAGGGAGGAGGTGAGGGAGAGAAGTGAATTCTCACTTGAGCCAATAGAATTTAGAGTTATATAGTGTTTACCTATTTTGCGTAACACAGGCCCACCCACACACATTATGAAGTGCTTAAGTGAAAGAACACTGAGCAGGCTGCTATTCAATGTGTGATTCCAAGTGTAATTGGGAGATGCTTTAATACTATCTGGATTTTATCTTCTGCTGAGTGGGTTGTTTATCTAGCTTGTGGTGATAGCGATGGAATGAAGAGGTAGGTATTCTGTAGCTTAATATTAAGTGTCACGTCAGTGCTTCAGGTTTTAGGTAAGGTTGTAGTTGTAAGGAATGATTTGAATCATAATCAGATTGCTTATGTTTGATTTTTTCACATTCAGCTTTAAAAGTATGTTATATATGAATTACATTTCCTTCTGTCTTAGGGAAAAGGTTGAATAAATCTCAAGCTCCAAGGCTTTTGTGTCATTAGAGAGGCTTTACAAATGTTAATCTCACCTCCCATCAGTCCTACAGAAAAATAACTGCAGGTGTTTATTGCCCATTGACTGTTGGTCAACAGAAACCTGAAAACTCTTCATTTGTAATATTTTTCCAATCCAAGTATATAGTTTTTTACATGCTTTAGAACTTAATGTTGTCCATTGTTTTCTTTTGAATTATTAAATTTGAGAATTATGTTGCTCTCTGAAGAAAATTAGTTGGAAACCAGAATGATGGTGCTGTTATTGTACTTTGGTTAGCTATTGACAGCTTATTCAGAATCTTGTCTTTTGACCATAAATCTCCTCTTGAGATCCTCTCAAAGAGATGTAGGCCTTTGAGATAACTACAATTTACTATTTAGACATTCTTACAAGATAAGGAAAAATTGTAAAGATTTTTTAATATTGAGAGTCTTGCTTTTAAGGATTTTAAGTAATGTTTCTACCTTGAATGTTTTGTTGTTCCTCCTCTGATATGATAGGAAGAGATTTAATAATTTTAGATCTGATGATTGATGAGAGGGGGTGCTTTCTGCTATAAAATGAACAATCATAAGTTCCCCAGTATTCTTTTCTGAAGCATTGTGTTTTCATTTAAAAAAATGGTTATAATTGAGATTTTGTTTCTTTTTATAGGAAATTTATTAACAACGGAATCTGTTTGCTAGAATACTGACATGCTGCCCAGTAATGTGTGTTCATTTTTTATCAAATTTTCTAATTTGTTAGTGAGAGGGAGGTTTTTCTCTTGTACATGTATAAAATCAAAGTCAGTAACAAGAGAAAACTTGCAAATTAGGAAAAATTGATCATGATAATTTTATATAATTGGGGTATTTGTAATGTGATAATATAGCATTAATCAGTGTGGAGAGAGGAAATTTGTAGAAATACCTCAGCTATATGTATGTATCATTTTCCTAATGAAAAGAGTTAAATAGGAATGCCACACTTAGTGATTTAAAGTATTCACTCTGCTAAAAAATAGATGTTCTTAGCCTCCCACACACAATGTCTCTAAATTACTGCTATAAAAATTTATGGGGAAAACATGATTTGGTCAGAGAAAGATCAGCTGCTAGTTCTGAGAACTTTTCATGAGCCAGAAAGAAAACTAAAACTTACAAAATGAAACTTTTTTTGTTAGTGAGATTAATAATAGTTGTCATCCTTTAATAAAGATCTTTTTCTGGGGCGCCTGGGTGGCACAGTCGGTTAAGCGTCCGACTTCAGCCAGGTCACGATCTCACGGTCCGTGAGTTCGAGCCCCGCATCGGGCTCTGTGCTGACAGCTCAGAGCCTGGAGCTTGTTTCCGATTCTGTGTCTCCCTCTCTCTCTGCCCCTCCCCCGTTCATGCTCTGTCTCTCTCTGTCCCAAAAATAAATAAACGTTGAAAAAAAAATTAAAAAAAAAAAAAAGATCTTTTTCTGACTCTTAAATACTGAGAACAAACGGAGGGTTGATGGGGGGTGGGGGAAAGGGGAAAGTGGGTGATGGGCATTGAGGAGGGCACTGGGTGAACACTGGGTGTTGTATGGAAACCAATTTGACAATAATTTATATTTAATATAAAAAAATTAAAAAATAATGATCTCTTTCTATAGGTAGTTGACCTTAATGTTAAAACAATATTGGAGATGATTTGTAATTTGAATTTTCAACTACACTTTTCTTTTTCCAGTCCTTTTGAGTAGAACTTACAATGGAATTAGGAAACTATTAAAAGTTGAAATTAACTTCCCTATACGAGCAGGTAATATGTATACAAAATCCAACTGGACTTAGATGTACTATTTTTACCCTATTAAAAACCAAACATTTATACAACATTCAACCTTGAAACTAATTGCGATGATTTTTGAGGACTTCGTCTGTATTTCATTATTTCATAATGTCAAACTTACTTACAAAGAATAGATTGTAAACATTTGTTTAGATACTAAGAAATAAAGATAAATCTCTGAGAAAAATCTAAAGTGATGAAGCAGTATCACCATAAATTAACGAAGTATTAATAAGACCTACTTTGTATGCCTAACTAAATACATATTAGGTATTTTAGCAAGTACTTACATTTTTTTTTACTCTCACAGTTTTAATAATTTTAAGAGACCCAAAAGTCTATGACTTAAGTATACAGTGAGTGAACTGAGCAGATGGCCCAACATCCAAATCTCAAAGCAGCTTTGTTGTTCTTACTCAGTCCTAGTGACAAATTCTATGAAGTATGGAGAATATTGTCACCATTTTATTGGTAGAGAAAATGACGTGCTACAGAATAGCAGAATCATGTGCTACAGAATAGTAGATTTGAGAATTCATGAAGGACCTGGATCTAGCCCTCATGACTGTCCAGGGCCAGAGTTCTCAGGGTTCACCCTAGGCAGTCACAGCTTAGACCTTCACAAGTGTCTCCGCTAGTTTGAAGAAAACACTATCATAATGAAGTAATTAGTGAATAAGTCAGGAAAGTCCTTGACTTTGTAGCTTTTCAAGATTTTGTTTTAATGAAATATATCAGAATTATAGGTTGATGCTGCTTCTTCCTAACTCTTGCTCCCTTCTATTCCTTTTCATAAATTCTTTAAGACCAGGATTCATGTGTATAGGTGGACAGAACTCAAATTCAAATACTGTTAAAAGATGTCAGTTACATGTAAATGTCCATACATTAACTGAATTTACATGTATAACTGATTTAATCCCCAGAACAACCTTATGAGGAAGGAACTATTAATAAACCTTCACTTTATAGATAAGAAAATTAAATGTAAATGCATGAATTCAGGAACTATGGTATTATTGCATATACAAAGTGTTTTCTTTTTTTTTTTTATTTTCTTTTTATTTATTTATTTATTTATTTTAATTTTTTTTTAACGTTTATTTATTTTTGAGACAGAGAGAGACAGAGCATGAATGGGGGAGGGTCAGAGAGAGAGGGAGACACAGAATCTGAAACAGGCTCCAGGCTCTGAGCTGTCAGCACAGAGCCCGACGCGGGGCTCGAACTCACAGACCGTGAGATCATGACCTGAGCCGAAGTCGGACGCTTAACCGACCAAGCCACCCAGGCGCCCCTACAAAGTGTTTTCTTTAAAGCATATAAAAAGGATTTCTTTTAATGTTTATTTATTATTGAGAGAGGGACAGAGTGCGAGCAGGGGAAGGACAGAGAGAGAGGGAGGGAGATACAGAATCCAAAGCAGGCTCCAGGCTCTGAGCTGTCAGCACAGAGCTTGATGCAGGGATTGAACTCATGAAGTATGAGATCATGGTCTGAGCCAAAGTTGGATGCTTAACCGACTGAGCCACCCAGGCACCCCTCTTTAAAGCATTTTTTTTTTAAGTGTTTATTTATTTTTTTTTTCAACGTTTATTTATTTTTGGGACAGAGAGAGACAGAGCCTGAACGGGGGAGGGGCAGAGAGAGAGGGAGACACAGAATCGGAAACAGGCTCAAGGCTCTGAGCCATCAGCCCAGAGCCTGACGCGGGGCTCGAACTCACAGACCGCGAGATCGTGACCTGGCTGAAGTCGGACGCTTAACCGACTGCGCCACCCAGGCGCCCCTTAAGTGTTTATTTTTGAGAGAGAGAGTGCAAGTGAGAGAGCGCCAGTGGGGGAAGAGCAAAGAGAAAGAGAGACAGGATCTGAAGTGGGCTCTGTGCTGTCAGCACAAAGGCCGACATGGGACTTGAACTCACAAACCATGAGGTTGTGACCTGAGCTGAAGTCGGATGCTAAGCTGACCAAGCCACCAAGGGCCCCCAAAATGTTTTCTAATAAAGCCACCTACAACATTAATAGTAAAGTTGCCCTTCTGTGCATAGCTTTTTTTTTTTTTTTTTTTTTTTTTTTAAGAAAAATCCATGAAATATCGTCCTGCAAAATTCTGGTCAGTGTGGGGATGGGTCATTTTGGTTCTGGTATCACTCAGTCCGTCGAGTGGCCACACTTGTATAGTAACAACTTTCTTGAGCAAGGGGGCTGTGGATGGGCAGTTTCATATCAGAGAAAGAACTTGAGACCTGGGAGGCGCTATGACTTGACAGGACCAGCACACAGCTTAGATACATTGCACCTTTAGGTTGGGAGAAGGCTGAAAGGAGGCAAAGTTTGAATCTTGAATTCGTCTTTTAATGCCTTTTACTAAATTAAAGGGCTATTTTGTGCGTTCTATTTTTGTGTCTTTTTTACTTTTTATTTTGAAGTAACTTTAACCTTACTGAAAAATTGGAAAAATACTTCAAGTTTACATACACCCTTTACTCAGCTTCCTCCAATGTAAACAGTGTATGTAACCAGATTGTATTTATCAAAACCAGGAAATTTACACTGATACAATACTATTAACTAAACTATAGCCCATATTCAAATTTAACCAGTTTTCCACTAATATCCTTTTTCTGTTCCTGGATCCAGTTCATGATCCCATGTCCGAGATAGTTATTGCATCTCCTTAACCTTTTCCAGCCTGGGAGTTTCTCAGTCTTTGTCTTTTATGACTTTGGCACTTTGAGTGAGTACTGATAGTTATTTTGTGGAAATACTGTCTGTCAATTTGGGTTGGTCTGATGTTTTCTGGTAATTAGATTAAGGTTATACATTTTTTTGGCAACATACCATGGAAAGAAGTGATGTGTCCTTGGTGCATCATAATCAAGGGATACATGATCTCAAAATGTCTTATTATGGATAATGTTATCCTTGATCACTTGGTTAAAATGGAGTCTGTCAGGTTTTCCCCACTATGAAGTTTCTGTTTTCTCCTGTATAAGTAATAAATGTCTTAGGGGAGATATTTTGAGACCATTGTTGTTGGTTTTTTTAAATGGATACAACTTGGTCAGCGTTTCAAGAAAAATAAAGACTAGAGGAACCCAGAAATATCTAGGAGTAGTTTAACTGTCCAAAATAATTATTACTTAATACTCTTTTTGGAAGAGCCCACAACCTGCAGAAGATTAATATGGTTTACTCCTAAAGATTAAAAAGATGACTGTGGAGGGGCACCTGGGTGGCTCAGTCGGTTAAGTGTCCCAACTTCAGCTCAGGTCATGATCTCGCCATCCGTGAGTTTGGGCCCCGCGTCGAGCTCTGTGCTGACAGCTCAGAGCCTGGAGCCTGTTTCAGATTCTGTGTCTCCCTCTCTCTCTGCCCCTCCCCCACTCAGGCTCTGTCTCTGAAAAATGAATAAACCTTAAAAAAAAAAAAAAAAGATGACCATGGACTCATTGTTGCATTTTTTAATGGTTGGGAAAGTGGTTGGGAAAAATCCACTTTATTCATTTTTTTGCCATGTTTAAATTTTACCCAAGGGACTTTTAAATACAGCTTTAAACAATTGATTGAATTGCTGAGAAAATTAAAATGGCTAGTCAGTATTGTAGTTTATTTCCATGTTAGGACAGTAGAATTAATGTAAGCTTTGTTTAATATTTTATAGTAGGAAGAGTTGGGGGGTTTTCTTGTGTGTTGTTTGGTTTCCCATTGCAGTTCTCTCCCGTGTACCCACCACCCACGTATAGTTTTAAACTCAGTTATTTCAGCAGTTCCAGAGAACTAGCTAGAGTTTGAGTTGTAACAACCTTAGTTTTCTTATCTATAAAATAAGGGTTGTGGGGCGCCTGGGTTGCGCAGTCGGTTAAGCGTCCGACTTCAGCCAGGTCACGATCTCGCGGTCCGTGAGTTCGAGCCTCGCATCAGGCTCTGGGCTGATGGCTCAGAGCCTGGAGCCTGTTTCTGATTCTGTGTCTCCCTCTCTCTCTGCCCCTCCCCCGTTCATGCTCTGTCTCTCTCTGTCCCAAAAATAAATAAACGTTGAAAAATAAAAAATAAAAAAAAATAAATAAAATAAAATAAGGGTTGTAATAGTTCCTACCTCATAAGTTTGTTCTGAGGATTAAATCAGTTAATACATGTAAAGTGCTTAGGACAGTGCTTGGCACAGGGACAGAACCCAGTAAGTGTTAGCCACTATGAAAAAAAAAAAAAAGGTAGCATAAGCATGAGTTGACTGCCAGTGTTGGGTGCTGACTTTAGAAAATGATTGAATTTTCCATGAGTATACTTTTATCCGATGTTTTTGTTCCAAATAGCTGTCAAATCCCACTGAATTTGCTGTTTTCTGCAGACTTTTGTTCAGGACTTTAGTGGTTAAACCTAGGGGAATTTCTAGTCTTGGTTTCTGAGAAGCATATTATCATTTTTGGAACTTTGGTAATCTGAAAGGGTCGCATACAGGCCAAGTATGGGCAGGAACAGTACAAATGTTTGAGACCTTAGTTGTGTCTTTTTAAAATACGTTTCTACGTATAGGAGATTAAGTGATCATCGAGGTCAGCCAGTCAGGAATACTGCCTTACAGTTTTTTCTTGCTTGTCCCTTTTTAGGGAGTACATGAAGGCGCTTGCCTATAAGCTATCTTGACACTTCTAATACATGTTTTTCTTCCTGGTGGTACCAGGGATTTGCTCTGGTGTAATACCCTGCTTTTCACCTGAGGTTACTTTCTCCCTTTTCCTTTTTTAAACAACCATACAAAGTCCATTTCATTTACTGAAGTTTTTATTGTTCATTGCTACCAGGAAACGGGATTGACAAATTAAGTGAGCAGTAAGGAAGTGACAAAGTTATTCAACAGTCTCAAAAAACACTAGTCATAGTTGTTACTAGTCTATACTGGAGTGTAATTTGTTTAGTTTATCTTACCCAGCTATACTTTCTAGTCTCTCTCCTAAATGGTCCCATAATAGTGCCTTTTATTCTTATGTAGGAATTAGCCCCCACCTCCCAATCTTGGGTGGGATTTGATTGGTGGTGTCAGAAAACCCAGATAATTTATAGGAGCCACAGTCTCTCCATTTATAAAATGGGGACAAATGATTATACTTGACATAGGTGTGATAGAAATTAAATGAGTTAATGTGTGTTGTATTAACATCCGGGTTTCAGTTCTAGCTTTGCCAGATATTACCTGTTTGACCTTGAACCCAGTCATTGGCCTTTCTGACTGACACACTCAGTTCCCTTATCTGGCAAATGGAGTTAATAAGACTTTGCTACCTAATTCACAGGGCTATTGTGAGGGTCAAGTAAAATAATCTTATGTGAAAGCACTTTGCTAATTAACATTCTGTGCCAGTGCAAGATAGACTTTAATCCAAGGTTGATTCACATTGACACCCCTTTTGATTTAAAAAGATTTCCCCATGCTTTCCAAAGCTTGCTTTTAATTTCTCTAGATATGGTTCCCCTAGGTCAGAAAGATAATTGCTTATCTGGCCTTCACAGATTAGCCTTTCTCTAAATGTCAGACTACCCAGCACTGGCCTCTAAAACTACTTCTGTGGCCACCCCAACTTCAGTCCCTTTCCTTCAACTACTTGAGAGAGGTTGCTACAATATTAGAATATTTTAAATACACAGAAATATTAATAATTAATCATCAAGGTAAGATGATAGTTCTTTAGTTTTCACTTCCAGCCACTCTTATCGACCCTAATAAAATACTGAAACTGCAGCTACCTTCTAAGCCATTGCCTTCACTAACACAAGGCTTGGTAATAATCCTTTAAGACATCAGTATGATGATGTAAGAAAGCAAATATTTATTAAATATCTTACTTTGTGCCAAGCACTATGCCAAAATAGGGGAAATCCCCCTCCTAAAACAAATTGTCCTCCTCAATTTGAGATTCGAACAGTGGTTCTCATAGGGTGAGGGGGTGGGAAGGAGAGTAAGAGGTGGGGGGAGGGTAGGAAGGTGGGACATTTTTGATCATTGCAACTAGGAATGCTACTGGCATGTAGAGGGTGTAAAGGCCAGGTATTACAGAACCTCCTGTGGTGAACAGGCCAGCCACCCACAATGTCAAAATATCAGTAGTGCCAAGGTTGGGAAACCCTAGTTAAGAGGAGCAAATACTGTCTGTGGGAAAGATGTTAACTGCTTTCCCATCAGGATGAAAATAATGTTATCCCTGTAGGTGGTAGAATATCAGCATGTCATTTGGCTGTCCTAACAGGGAAGACTTGGGTGTTTGCACATGGGGTGCCCTGTATCTTGGGAAGCAGAACATGGGCTTTACTTCCTCCATTGCTGTATTAAAAGTAAAAAGTCACTGACAGGCAGTAGTAACCTCATACTCCATTGTTTCTTTTTTCTTTCCTTTTATGGATGAATGCTGTTTATTAATCCTGCCGATTGTAAAAGAAGGAATAAGATGATTAGAGTTTCACTCATCAAGAAACTGCTATAAATTCACCTCCCTTCAATCATCAGCTTAATTGGTTTCATAAAATGGCTCCATCACAAATATACCAAAACAGTTCTGTTTGAGTCATCCTTTTGAAATCAACCAAAGGGGAACTCTAGTATAGCAGAGAATCTGTTTCATTAGAGACAATATACGCAATCCACATTATGTTTTTCACCATAAAGAAGCATTTCATGTTTTAAAACATTTTCCTTTTTCTTTTTTTTTTTCTCAGCCGTCTTTATGCCTACTCATTTCCCCTTCAAAATAGAAGTGTTCAGAAGATTATGTAAACATCTACCTAAGATTGGTTTTGTTTTTTGCTTAGTGTTTGTTTTGCTTTGTATTTTTTCAGGGCAGGAATTTTGTGTTTGTGTTTAGTAGGTAGTAAGCAAAAGTCTGTGTGCAATGTAGATAATAAAAGAAAAAATGTGTAATGTTGAGAAGGCAACCTGAACAAAAAAGATTGATTTCCCAGTTTTCCTTCTTTTTTTTT
>NW_024412452.1:18638200-18716325 GCF_014898765.1 Herpailurus yagouaroundi
ACTAGCCCTTTGTCCGATATGTCATTTGCAAATATCTTTTCCCATTCCGTTGGTTGCCTTTTAGTTTTGTTGGTTGTTTCCTTTGCTGTGCAGAAGCTTTTTATCTTCATAAGGTCCCAGTAATTCACTTTTGCTTTTAATTCCCTTGCCTTTGGGGATGTGTCCAGTAAGAGATTGCTACAGCTGAGGTCAGAGAGGTCTTTTCCTGCTTTCTCCTCTAAGGTTTTGATGGTTTCCTGTCTCACATTGAGGTCCTTTATCCATTTTGAATTTATTTTTGTGAATGGTGTGAGAAAGTGGTCTAGTTTCAACCTTCTGCATGTTGCTGTCCAGTTCTCCCAGCACCATTTGTTAAAGAGACTGTCTTTTTTCCATTGGATGTTCTTTCCTGCTTTGTCAAAGATGAGTTGGCCATACGTTTGTGGGTCTAGTTCTGGGGTTTCTATTCTATTCCATTGGTCTATGTGCCTGTTTTTGTGCCACCCAGTTTTCCTTCTTTAAGTGAAACTGACAATTATATATTATAGAAAGTGATTCCTTTGGGAAGAGTTGATATTAAAACAATTGTAGTTCACTGGCTTGTAAATAACAAATGATTAGAATGTTTTATTAGTCAAAGTAATGAGACTATTTCTAAGAAATGTATATTTTATTGCTCATTTTTTTAAATGTTTTCTCAGCCTATGCAGAAAATAACACTGAGGCCCCTGGGTGGCTCAGTTGGTTAAGCATCTGACTCTTGGTTTCGCCCTAGGTCATGATCTCATGGTTCATGAGTTCAAGCCCCATGTCAGGCTCTGTGCTGCCAGCACAGAGCCTGCTTGGGATTCTCTCCCTCCCTCCCTCCCTCCCTCCCTCCCTTTTTCTGGCCCTCCCCTGCTTGTGCTTTCTCTCTGGAAGGAAGGAAGGAAGGAAGGAAGGAAGGAAGGAAGGAAGGAAGGAAGGGAAAGGGAGGGAGGAAGGAAGAAAAGAAAGAAGAGGAGTTGAAAAAAGAGGGAAGGAAGAAAGGAAGGAAGGGAGGAAGAAAAGAAAGGAGATGAAAAAAGAGGGAAGGAAGAAAGGGAAGAAGGAAGAAAAGAAAGAAGAGGAGGGGGAAAAAAGAAGAGGGAAGGAAGAAAGAATACTATTCTAGAATAGGTTTCTTTAAAAAAGTTTGTTGAACTTGGGAAGGTCCCTGGTGATGAGAACATGCTCACTTTTTAAGGATCAAGCGGAGGTTTAAAATAATAGGTATTATAGAAAACAGTTTTACTATTTTAGCAAGATTTTTTTCTGTCATTTTTTTCCAGTCTCAGAATTAAGGGCATTATTTAGTATTATTTTTGTTAGATCATCACATTAGGATAGAACTGAATATATGTGGTCAGACCAACTAACTTAATTGAATATCAACAGGTGGAGCCAGTAATTGAGTCATTAGAATTTATACATTTACTCATTTCATGTTCTCATGTGATTGAATTTAGGAATTAATTTTGAAGAATTCCATATCTTATTTAGATTTTAAATACAGAGAAGATACGAAGAGAATGAGTGCAGTATCACTGTCTAGCAACTGGGTTTTGTTAAAGATTCTGAACTATTGTGAAAATCATGACTCTTCAGAACCTAATATAAAGATTCTAACAACTTCTTTCCAACAGTCACCTATCAACATGTTTTAGAATTGTAATTGAAGGTTCCTGGAGAAGTAGCTATCATGGCATATGTTATTCATAGTTTAAGAATGCCAGTTTATATAGCATTGACCATTTAAATTTAAGAAAACTGTTTTATCTTGGGTCATTTAAGTGTATGAACAATACTACTAAAGTGTTTTATTATAGGTTTCAGATTATTAGATACAGAAATAGAAGCCACGTTTTAGTGTGTTCCTGTGATTGAAACTTTGATATCACTGATAAAATGTCCCCAAATCAGGCCTTCTAATGTATCTAAGCAGACTAAGAATAAGTATAATTGGAAATCTATTGTTTTTCTTGGCTAATTAGGCCAAGGGCTCCAGGAAGTATAGAATGGTGGATGTATGCTAGCCCTACTCTAGTTATTTGTCAAAACTAAAAATTGTTCCTTTTGCTGTAGAGGCAATGGGGCCAAATCTATGTAGTCCTATATGTACATTACTTATAAATTCTTATGTTAGAAGATGGTCTCATATTTTTTTACAGCTCCAAAATTCTCTTCATTCTCCTTTAGTCCCATAATTTTTAGAGATGAGGAAACATTGCTTTGTTCAAAGAGAGCTAGAACTAGAACATAGGCTAATACTTGCTAACCACGCTATGTGCTAGTGTCAGCCAAATATGGGCATTCATTTCTATCACTTCCAGATTTCAGATCACTGTACTTACTAATACTATATAATACCATTTAAATTGCTTACCTCTTGAAAGTTTATTTTAAAAGGAACATTTTACTACTATAAATGGAAAATTATCACTTCCTAAAAATACAAAGTAACTCTAAAAAGGAGTCCAAATCAAGACGAAGCTATGCTATTAAAATTTAATTTAAACTTTAAATTTAATTCTTATTATTACATTTTTAATTCTTACTGTTCTTGGTCAGAAATGTGTCAAAACGGTGTTTTCCTATTTGATGGCAGTACCTTAATTGTCTAATAAGAAAGGCACAGTTAAAGCTTCTAATTAAGCTTTGCTTAGCGTTTTGTTATAATAGGATGCTTCTTTATGGGGGAAATAAGAAGGTATGAATTCTTGTTCATATTAAAGTATGATTTAACACAGATCAGAAGGTCTTGTTAGATGGAACCAAAATTGTTCTTTAGTTAATTTGAATTAATTCGTTTTAAAACTCTTAAATTTTTACACTGAAGATTTTAGTTAGCTTTATATTGTTTCTTTTTCCAAATGAGAGATATGATCAGAATAGTTTATTTTACTGAAATAAAACATTTCTCTGGGGAGAAATTCATCTGGGGAGATGCAAGGAGTTTATAGTATATCTGAATGGAGGAGGTGTATGTTTTATTTAAATAGTTCTTAAGCATGGGGGTACCTGGTTGGGTCAGTTTGTTGCACGTCCACCTCAGCTCAGGCCATGATCTCACGGTTCGTGGGTTCAAGGCCTGAGTCAGGTTCTGCACTAACTGCTCAAAGCCTGGAGCCTGCTTCAGATTCTATGTCTCCCTCTCTCTCTGCCCCTCCCCTCTTTGTCTCTCAAAAATAAATAAACATTTTTAAAAAGAAATAGTTCTTAAGCATGTTTTATTTCTTTAAAATAATTTAGTGTTTTTCAAATTTACTAATAAAAATTAGTGTGTTTATCTGAATTGTTGGTCTAAATGTGTATTTCAGTTACAAGAGATAAAAGAGGGTGAAAATGGCTAAGCCTTTTCCTTTTGCTTGTTCTCATTCACTGGGCTACAAATGTTGTTGTCTGTGTTGTCTTCTCTCTGAAAGTGCTGCTATAGAAGCTGTATTTCACTGTACTGTAGAAAGGCATTTTTTTTTTCATGAGTTTCCTGTGAAAACTGTTGGTGGATGTAAAAAACCAGGAGACTTTCATGGGTTAGCTAGTAAGAGTTTTGTTGTAAAACCTTTGTAACAGGTCTAACAAGAAGACCATAAAGAGAATAGATGTAGGAATACCTGATCCCATTAAACTGCTGATAAAGTAGACAGGCTAGTATTATGAGGATTGTTTATAGTAGCAGTTTTTGTGGCTTATCAGAAGTGTTAGTGTTGTTATCCATATGTGTGTCAAATTTATATTTTTTAATAAGGCTTTTTTTCTCTTTCTTTTCTTTCTTTCTTTTTTTTTTTTTTTTAATATATGAAATTTATTGTCAAATTGGTTTCCATACAACACCCAGTGTCTTTTTTTTTTTTTTTAAAGAGTGAGAGCACTTGTGAGCCAGGGAGAGGGGTGGGAGGTGAGGGGAGAGAATCTTAAGGAGGTCCCATGCTTAGCACAGAGCCTGATGTAGGGTCTCAATCCCATGACCCTGAGCTGAAATCAGGAGTCAGATGATCACCTGATTGACTCATCCAGATGCCCCTTAAATTAAGCTTTTTAATTTGAGGTCATTGCAGATTCCTATGCAGCCAGAAGAAATAATACAGAGATTTTGTATACCCTTTACACAATTTTCCCCAATGGTAATATCTTGCAAAACTATAGTAAAATATCACAACCAGAATATTGACACTGGTAAAGATACAGAACATGTCCATTCACCACAGGGGTCCTTCCTATTGTCCTTTTGTAGCCACACCTACTTCCCTTTTACTCCCACCCCCTCCTTAACTCCTAGCAAGAATTTATCTGTTAACCATTTCTATAGTTCTGTCATGTCAAGAATGTTACGTAAATAAAATCATTTGTGTAACCCGTTGAGGTTGGCTTTTTTTACTCAGTATCATTCTCTAGAGATTCATCCATGTTATTTCATATACCAGTAGTTTGTTCCTTTTTATTGCTGGGTACTATTTGACAGCATAGATGTATGACAGTTTAATCATTCACTCAGTAAAGAATATCTGGATTGGTCCCAGGTTTTGGCTATTATGAATAAGGTTGCTATAAAGATTCATGTACAGGTTTTGTAACATAAGTCTTCATTTCTCTAGGATAAATGTCCAGGTGTGCCATATATAATTGTCTTAAATATTTCCTTTACATACATTTAGAACCACATCAGATGGTGTTAATTTTTGCTATAACTTTCAGACATAATGTAGAAATTCAAGGAAAGGAAAGCGTATTGTATTTACCCATACTTTTACTTACCATGTTGTTTCTTCTTTTCTGATGTTCTAAGGTTCTTCTCTTTTATCATTTCTCTTCTTAGAGAATTTACTCTAGCCATTCTATTAGAGTAGATCTGTTGGTGACAAATTTTCCCTCACCTGAGACTGTCTTGATTTCTCCTCCATTTTTGCTGGGTATAAGATTCTGAGTTGACAGTTGTTTTAGCACCTGAAAAAAATAAGCTACTTTCTTATGGCTTCCATAGTTTCTGGTAAGAAATCCACTGTCATTCTAATTGCTCTTCCCCCCTCCCCCTCACCCCCTAAGTAAGATGTAATTTCTCTTTCTTTCTGATTGCTTTCAAGATTTTCTTTGCCTTTAGTTTCAGAAGTTTAATTATGATGTATCTTGGAGTAGATTTTTTCAGGTTTATGCTGTGTGAGATTTGTTTAGCTTCTTGAATATGTGTTCCTCCTTCCAAATTTGTTAAGTTTTTGGCCATTATATTTTTGAATACTTTTTTTTAGCTCCATTCTTTCTCCTCTCTTTCTGGGTTCCAGTGATACAGACATTAGATCTTTTGCTGTGGTCCCACAAATCTATGAGGCCCTGCTCTTCCTTTTTCTTTCTTTCTTTCTCTCTTTCTTTCTTTCTTTCTTTCTTTCTTTCTTTCTTTCTCTCTTTTCTTCTCCTTTCTTCTTCTCTCTTCTTTCTTATTCTTCTCCTATTTTCTCTCTTAAGATTAGGTAATTTCTATCTTCTGGTTCACTGATTCTTTATTATGTCCCTTCTATTCTGCTGGTGAGCCCGTACTAAAAAGTGAGCTTTTAAATCTTGTTTGTTTGTTTGTTTTGTCAAGACTTTCTATTTTTTGTCCCATGTATGTTTGTGATTGCTTACTAAACCATTTTTATCATAGTTGGTTTAAAATCTTTGTCAGGTAATTCTGACATCTCTGTCATCTCAGCTTTGATATTTATTGATTATTCTTTTTGCATTGTCTTAAAAATCTTTCTAGTTCTTACTATGATGAATGGTTTTCTGTTGAAACCTAGACGTTTTGTCATTATGTTCTGAGACTCTGGATGTTATTTAAATCTGCTTCCACTGTCTTTTTCTGACACTGCTTTGGCAGGGGAATAGGGACTGCCTCCTTATTACTTCCAGGTAGACCTAGAACTCCAGGTCCCATACTCAGCCTTCATTGACACCCAAGGGAAGGAGATCCTTGTTACTGTCAGATGAGGGTAGAAGTCCAGGCTCCCCATATGGTCTCCACTGACATAGCTAGAGTAGGGGTGAGGACATGTTACCAACCAGAAGGGTGGAAGTCCTGGCTCCCTACTTGGCTGCCCTTACAAATACCTTGGTTGTCAGGGGCAAGGGACTCTTTATTATGGCCTTCTGAGGTGGAAGTCAAGGCTCCCCATTTGGCTCTTGCTTGTGTGGGCAGTGGTAGGGCCAGTGATTTCTGTGGTGGTTGGCTGCAGTAGACTAGCTATTGTCAAAAGTTACCTGTCTTGCTAAGGCTGCCCCTTTCTCCTTCCTTTAACTAGAGTGAACAAGCTTTGGAGGTGGCTTTTTTTTGTCTCTGCCAATTGACATTTCCAGATTGCTGGATTCTCTTCAGCTCTAAGTCTGGGATATATTAAGCAAAAAGAAAACCCAGAGAACTCAGCACTTTGTCGTTCCTTGTGCCCCAAGGTCCCTAGCTGGTCACCTTCTCTACTTTTCAGAGTCTTCCTATATTTTATATATAATATCCAGAGTTTTTAGTTGTAGTTAGTGCAAATAATAGGGAAAAATACTCCTACTCTATCTTCCTAGAAGTGGAAATTTCCAAATTTACATTTTTAAACTATTTAAACAGTTGGACCAAATATATAACCACTCTTCGGAAAAATGTCACACACCTTCTATATAATGTGATATATTTTGCATAATATTGTACTCACAAGGACTGCTAGAAAATAACATCTTTAATTTTTTTTAATGTTTACTTATTTTTGAAAGAGAGGCAGAGTGTGAGCAGAGGAGGGACAGAGAGAGAGACAGACAGACAGAATCTGAAGCAGGCTTCAAGCTCTGAGCTGTCAGCATAGAGTCCCATAAGGGACTTGAACCCATGAACCGTGAGATCATGATCTGAGCCAAAGTTGGATGCTTACCCAGCTGAGCCACCCAGGTGTCCCAACATCTTTATTTTAACTGAAATTCATTGTTCATATTATTAATGAAAACTTTTCCCTCTAGGAGATAATGCTAAAGGTGTCCAAGGCTCCTGACCAGTGAACAAAGATTTGAGAAAGACAGCCAAGCTCATGTTTTCTCCTGATCAAGAAAATCATCCATCCAAAGCACCAGTAAAATATGGTGAACTCATTGTCTTAGGGTAAGTTTTCCCCATCTGATGACACATAAAACTGAATAATAGGTAGTAATTTTGGCATCTAAATCAAACCTTTTTAGAATGTATTTCCTACCTATTTCCAAAAACAATTTAGAGCTACAAGGTAATATTATCTCAAAATAATGTTGATAATATTAAATCAAGAAACTCTTTCAATTCTCATTTTTATGCCATCTCTTATAAGTGCTCTAATACGCATAAATTTTGCCTCACCCTCACCCCCAGAAAGCACAAATCCTCTTAAGATAAAATAATGTATTTATCTAAAGTCATATAGTCATTACATTTGTCTTCCCTATCCTATCTTTTAGAAAAGTTTGCCTCAGCTGTCTTTACCAAAATCCCTTCCCCCCTTGAGGTCATTTCACATAGGTTAGCATTTATTTGTTACTTTATACCTCTGAGGAAGTTGTTGCTTTGGGCTTATGGCCCTGTGCTGCTTATGATAGGGTTGTATAGACATAATGATACGATGACTTTGAAGGCCAGGATCTCACTACTTATTTGCTTCCTAAGTATTCTCATGCATTTACATAAACACAGTCTAAAGATTGAGGAACAAATGATTCCATTATTTCAATTTATTCAGTCTAAACTTGCATTAATCAAAACAGAGACACAATACTAGTCTACTAGCTAGAAATCTCAGAAACTAGAAATTGCAAAATTTACTTTCCCTTTCTCTTCTGTCTAGAAAAAAGCTCTCTGTACATCACAACATGCTTTAGAATCAGGTTGGTACAAGTTCTTGTTTAAGTGAGAATGTGTCCATTGTTTCAGATGAGAGAGTAAAAGAAACTAGACAGATCATACGGAGTTAATGACCTTGACTGGAAGTCAGGAATGCTACATTCCAGTACCTATTCCAACATTGCTATTATATATGACCTTGGGCAAGTTACTTAACCATTCTAGGCGTTAGGTTGCTCTTCGGTAAAATGACAGACAAGATCATCTAAGACCCTTTGAGACCTAAAAATAAAAACAACTTAAAAGATTAGAAACTTATGTAGTAACTACAATGTTATAATTTCAAATCACATAGATCTTAATGTATTAATAACAAAGAGCTTTTAAGTACCAAAAAATATTCCAAATTAAATTCTTTTGCCAGGAAATTTGAGTCCTTTGAAGACTAGAATTGATTTTTTTTTTTTTTTAATGTGCATAAACACAAGCAGTAGAGGGGCAGAGGGAGAGGGAGAGAGAATCCCAGGCAGCGATTCAACTCCCAGGAGTTGGATACTCAACTGACTGAGCCACCCAGGCATCCCTGAAGACTAGAATTTAAAATTGAGTATATGGTTTAAACTGCCTTTCTTAGCCCAGCAGTTTCTCATTTAACCCTCAGTTAGTGGTTGTCTCTGCATTGGCACTCTTGGTGTCTTAAAATACAAATAGTACTTTTCAGCCCCCTAGGAGAAATAAAGCTGGATATGGTTGTCAGTTTGGTGTTGTCACTACTTAGAAAAGAGCTTTGAGCGATGGTAACTCAATGAGGGAGGGGAGCATATTCCCAGAAGAGAAACAAGTCATGCAACTTGGCAGACAGAAGGGTCAGGTACCCACAGTGGGTCTGGTGGCAACACACATCCTGGAATGAGTAGTGTATTAACTAAGGGGCACTGCTCTGAACTCTGATTAGCAAGGACTTTCTCCAATAGAAATCAGTGTGTTTAGTTTTGTGTAAAGAGTTAGTATAATTTCTGTATGTGGCAGTGTAAGTTTCTTCCTCTTCCTTCTCAGCCACTAATGTAGGCCATTTTGCAATTATATTCTCCTTCAACCTCAAAACTGGCCCTAGTCCCTGCCTCATTTTCCCTCAGATTGACCAACTATATATGAGAGACTAGCAAACCAAAGGTTTTGTCAGAGGGCATGGGACAGTAAATGAGGAGATTATTATTAAGGCACTGTTCGTGCCATAATGAAGCAATAAAGAATGAAAAAAGCATGACAAACACCTGGATTCAAATCCTAGTTTTTCCATTATCACTTGTGTGACCTTCAGAAAATGGCTTAATTTCTCTGAGCCTCTAAGGAATCTTATTCCTCTGAGGAATAACTTAATTCCTAACCTGTAAAGGTTGAGTGATGCCAATCTCAAGAGTTTCTATGAGGATAGATTAAATGAGATGTTATGTGGTAAAGAACACAATAGTGCCTAATACATAGTAAACACCCAGTGTTTTGGTGTGAACTTCTTTCCTATTCAGTCCTCACTTACTTGCTTATTTTCAAGACATATATATGTTATCATGGAGAAATGATTACGAGATCTGAACAACAAAAGTATATTTAATCACTACTTATCAGGCATCTCCTTTGGACAGGTTTTGCCAATGTGTATGTGAATGTGTATGTGTGCATTCAAGTCACTGAGACTTATCAAACAAATCTAAAAACTCTCAAAAATTAAGCTATTTAAATGACAATTAAAGGAGATTCTGTTTTAGACAATTCATACTGGACTTTTTTAAAGGTTGTATTAGCACATGCAAATATTTACCTTTAAAAGATACAGAATGAGTCCTAAGGAATCAGATATGCCATTAATCAGCTCTTGATTATCTTGAATAAAAGAGGGAAGAAAAATACATATAACTTAAGACTATTTATAATCCAAAAAATACTTCTTTGTGACTTGGAATGTAACCAAAATCTCATTTTGTTTCATACTCGTAGACAGCTGGTCTTGGGATCAGCAGTGACTAAATGGAATTTGAGATACTTACAATGTGCTAATAAATGATTAATTGGGGATTGATTCTTATCATAAGGCAAAAGTAAAGCATTTAATTTAAAATTGTGTGGTTCTTAAAAGAGATCACCTAGACTTTTTCCCTCCACCAGGTATAATGGATCTCTCCCAAACGGCGATAGAGGAAGAAGGAAAAGTAGGTTTGCTTTGTTTAAAAGACCTAAGGCAAATGGGGTGAAGCCCAGCACTGTGCATATTGCTTGTACTCCTCAGGCTGCAAAGGTAAAAAACAAACAAACACAGATTAAAATAAATCTGTTAACTTGGAGAAATTGAAAGACACGTACATGTTGTTTATATTCTCTAGCATTCACTTCACATTCTGTACCAGAAGTTTCCTTTTGTTTGGATGGGAGAAGACTCTTTGGAGACATAATATTTGGAGGGCTGCCGTATGGAAGGGCATCAGACTTTTTTTTTTTAAGTGACACACCAGGATCAGTGGGTGGAAATTAGAAGGAAACATTCCCTTTTCTTATTTAAAAAAAAAAAAAAAAAAAAAAAGGTTTGGGCCAGGGCTTCCACTATTACCAAAGGAGGTCTTGCCTGGGCTGGGCAAGGAATGTAGTATATAATAAGCATACTCAGGTTCTAGAAGCATAGTTTGGATGAGGTGATTTTTCTAAAGTAAGGGTCTTTATCAGAGATTCTGTGTACGCTCATATGTTTTGTTTGCTCATTTTATGACCCTCATAGCTTTTTTTTGCTTTTTTTTTTTTTATTTTTTTATTTTTAGCACTAGCAGGACAAAGGGGCAGAGGTCAGGGGTGGGAGAGAGAGAAAATCTTAAGCAAGCTCCATGTTCAGAGTGGAGCCTGATGCGGGGCTTGATCCCATGACCCTGGTGACCATGGTGACCATGATTTCGTGACCTCAGCCAAAATCAAGAGTCTCCTGACACACCCAGTTGCCTCTGACCATCATAGCTTTTAATATAGTGCCTTGAACAAAGTAGACCTCAGTAATTATTAAAATGAATCAAAGCTGTAAAAGCAAATACCCAGCTGTATCTACAGTTTAACTTCTCAGTCTCCTCACATATTTAATGCTCTTAGCTCCTTTTTCTTTCCTTATCCAAATCTCCAGAACTGGGCCCTCATTTCAGAACACTTGGGCTTTTCCTGGAGTGATAGACAATTAGGGGGAATTTCAAATCTTTACATTTCTATGAATTCTTCTACTTCCAATTTTGTAACACAAACTGTATTTGATATCGTGTTGAATGAATAAAAATTACAAAGTGTTTCTGAGCTTCTGGAAATACCTGTGTTTTTAGCTAAGCAGCCCCAGGATGTGCATCAGTATTATACCATCTGAGGCATATCTTTGTCAGCTAAATAAATGAGAGAGAAATTGACATGTGATGACTTGTTTTAGGTCATAACTCCAGTCCTGAAGTTAATTGGATTTGTTTGTGTCCAGTGTAGTGTCTAGAACAGTCCTCTTGCCTTGACGAGGCCTTCTCTATTACTGTTTGAGACCCAGTAAATGTAGAAAACCATTTCTTTTAAGTCTCTTTTTGCAGAGAAGGGATGTGCTAAGCAGGTAGTGAAAGTGAACGGCTAATTGATCCAACCTGAGGAACTTTATTCCAGAATTGCCTCTGCAGGAGTGCTATTGCATTTTGGGTGTGCCATTTCTATGCAGGATTATCCTGTATATTGCAGGACATTTAATATTCTTGTCCCAACCACTAATGCCATTTAAGCCTTCAAATCATTGTGACAGCCAAAATATGTACCTACATATTTCCAAGTGCCCCTTACACAGCTAATACTATCTGTGGTTGAGAATCACTATCATAGGGAAAATATTTCTGATCCCACTTTTAAAATACCCTATTCTGGCAGTCATCTAGGATATGATTAAACCCTGCTTTTCAGTCCAGTGAGAACTTAACTTGACATAGTTCTTATTCTTAATCTAAGAGTAGGTTTAATAGCTAAAAAAAAGCCAGGGATTACAGTCTCAATGTACACAAAACCCTGTGTTTTCAAATCTCTTTAGCCATTAAGAATTCACTTCTAAGGTTCTGGGCAACTATTTGATTGAAAAATCATTGGTTTGTGCTGAATTAAAGTAATTCTAGGTTTTAAAGCCTGTAAAACGATTATATAATGTTTATTTTTAAAATGTTAACAACGTGCATGGGAATGGATCTACAGTGCATTTAATGAGGTTGGATACCTCTGAAGAGAGGAGAGTAAGAAGAACATGTAAGCAGCATTGATATTACCTGTTGAATTTAATTTCTTTTAAGAAATCAGAAGTAAAAGTGGCATTATTATGCTTTGATAGAGCTGGGTAGTTGGTACCCGGGTGTTTTGTTTATTCTCTTTAAATATTTGAAAATTTCACAATCTTAATTAATTTTAAAGCTACTGTTTTAGGGCTTTATCTATTACAGATTACCTACAAATTGAAACCAAGTAAAGATTTATGATACCAAAGTTCTAGTTAAGAAACATTTTTAAATTTAGCTTCTTTGCTGTGTATAATCATTCTTTTCTGTTTTCCTTTTATGCAGTCTGTTTCCACTTCCTTTGTGTAGGTTTTCCCCCTTTCTGATATTATCTTCAACTCATATACATAGAAAACGCCTGAAAAGAAAACCAAAAAGTTCTTTTTAGCAATGTTTTTAGTTTGGGATAAGTCAGAAGTACAGTCGTAAGCATTATGTCCATTTCCTTTGGTAATGTTTAATCATTCTATGAATTTTTCCATATTTGGCCCAGCGTATGGCAAATATTTGTCATCTATAGAGCCACGGAATGGTTAAAACCAGTTAACTCTGCTTGTGGTAACTTAATATAACTCTTTGAGTTACTTTAAAAATAATTTTCTTCATTATCTTGAAAAATACTGTATTTTCTCCTTATTAGAACAGTATTCAGTACTGTTTTCAGTTTCTACATGGGACTTGATTTTGATTATTTTATCATTTAAAATATTTGGAAGGGAGATCCATATTTTATAGTGTTTTTATACAATGAAATTATGTTCTTACTCTAACTTCTTCAGATTATTTTTACACCCCACTCGACCCAAGAAGCTACTGTCACAGCTGAGGTTATGGAAGAGTTATTTTCTCCCTTAAATTTTAGGAGAAAATATGTCAAGTATGTAATACATTACTTTTCTTTTTAAAATTTGATTTGATTACCCTACCAGCTAATTTTTGCTATTAATCTTTTCTTTCTTAGGCAATAAGCAACAAGGACCAGCACAGCATATCGTATACCTTATCTCGGGCCCAGACAGTAGTGGTTGAATATACTCATGACAGCAACACTGATATGTTTCAGGTATTATGACATCTGAATTTTTTTTTTCCTTAAAACAAAAAGTTAAAAACATTGTCAGTGTCTTTTCCTGTGTTCAGATTAATGATTACTATATTTTAACCACGTAGTTCATTAAAATATATTTTGATTTCTAAATCTCATATATAGAAGTCAGCATAGCATGGTTAAGAAATGAGCTCTGAAGTCAGAATTCCTAATAAACATTACTTAGCCACTCTATGCCTCAGTTTCCTACTATGAAGTGCAGATAATAGAGCTTCCCTCATAATGACATTTAGGAGGCTTAAATGTGTTAGTACATGTGAAGTGCTCAAAGCTCTGCCAGGTGGCTGGTAAACACTTAGCTATTAATAATAGTAGTTATAATAATAGTTCAGTTAGCTATTATCCCAAAAAAGGAACCAAGAAATATTCTGCACATATTTATGACCTTTTTTGCCACTATTTCCCACTTTGCTCTCAAGGCAACAAAATGTATGGGCAGTCTGTAACTGTCCATATCATGTATGTGTCAGGCTTGTTTTCCAGCACATATTTGCTCCAAGCTACTACTGATGCAGTAAAAGGTTTTTTTCTCTCATTTTTGTACCAGTCCAGTGCTGATTGGTACATTGGTAAACTTGATATATGATAGAACAGTCAAACCAAAAGATGAAAACTAAAATCATGGTCTTCTCCTTTATTTGGTTTTGTAAAGCCCTGGGTTTTTTGGAAACAAATAGGACATTACTAGTACCTGATAATGTTGCTCTTATAATTACTGTCCCAGTGACTTTGCAGTTTTTCTTTATTTACAAGATTGAATGTGGAAAGGCCTGGGATGTCTTTAATTATAACCAGTAACAAAATATTTCTCTGAAGTCACTCACTGCCCTTCTAATAGAATACTGAATTTTCTAGAATAGTGTCTCTGTAGTTAATATTAGAATATGGTTGTATGTTTATGTCTTTCTTGCTTTTCCCAAAAAAATTTAAAATAAATAACACCCTTAATGAAGATGAAGGTTGGGATCTTAATGAGAACAAGCTTTAGGATGATTTCCACATTTTTTTTCACTGATAGCCAGTTAAAATGAATGTGCCTAATTAACTTTTTTAAGAATCAAGATGCTATCTAGATGTTTGACCCCAGAATTTTAGTTTTAGATAATACCTTACATTTATTTGTTTATCCCTTATTTTTTGTCAATAAAGTTACTGAAATCTTGTGAATTCAATGTTACAAAGTTAGGTGGGGGCAAAATTGGGATTAAACCAGTCATTCTGAATTATGGAACAGTGTCTTTAACATCTTATGAAGGTCCTTAAATAAGTTGCGCCATTTTTGGTTTTCTCCTTTTCAAAAAGGAATGGAGAGTTTTTCCCAATATAATAGACATGATGCTCCTTCTACAAGCATTATGTGTATGGAAAATCCAAACATTTCTATATCAAAAAAATGGAGATACATCAGAAACCACCCTGATAAATTAGCCAGTCTTTGAGAAACTGGTTGTATACACATTCTAGGATTGCTTCCAAACTGAACAAGATAATTTATTGTTCAATTCATTAGCTATACAAACTCCAACTCTGCATTGGTGGACACTGAAGTTAAATAAAGGAGACATTACAAGTTGATTGTATTCATAGCCTACACTGGCAGTCTAAATGTGAAGCTTCTGATTGGATTGAAGAAGGGTGAGGGAAAGACTTTAATAGCAGTGTCTTTTTATCCCGGCCTTTTTTTTTTTCATTGTTTGTTTATTTTCAAGAGAGAGACAGAGAGACAGCACGAGCAAGGGAGGGCAGAGGGAGAGAGGGAGACACAGAATCCAAAGCAGGCTTCAGGCTCTGAACTGTCAGCACAGAGCTCGATGTGGGGCTTGAACCCACAAACCGTGAGATCATGACCTAGGCTGAAGTCGGACACTTAACCAACTGAGCCACCCAGGTGCCCCCCTCCTTTTTTTTTTTAGTCAAGTTGAGCAGGATTTTGCCAGTCCAGCCAGTAGAAAGGCATTCTGACAAAAGAGAAGGCAAAGTACACAGTGTGGTAGATTGACAAGTAAGCTGCTTGTAGCTAGAATATACTCTTCGTGTGAATAGCAGTGATACGAAATTAAACTGGATTGGTGGGAAGCAAATTGTGAGGTCAGTTTCTAATTATTATAGAAATAAGAAACTAAGAAGTTTGGATAGCCTGTAAGAGACCATTGGGGTTTTTAATGAGAGTGGGAGATAATAACATGATAGGGATCTATGTTTTTAAAGCTCGTAGTAGCAGTTCAAAAGAAAAAGAATTACAAAATTTATCTTAACACACAAAAATTATATTTTGGAATCTGATCATGATCACAGACGTTTCTTCTCTTTATAAATTCATGAGATTTCTTCCTTCTTACCTGTCTTTACCAATATTGCTTTGTTGTCTTAAATATCCTCCAAGTCCCAGATCAAATATCAACTCTTCTGGAATAATCTCTCCTCCCAAATAAGTGCCATTTCTGAATTTCTTGATTCTAAATATCAATCCTCAATCTATTTCCTGGCCTACATCTTTTGGATCTAAAAGAGCCTTGGGGCGCCTGGGTGGCTCAGTTGGTTGAGCATCCGACTTTGGCTCAGGTCATGATCTTGTGGTTCGTGAGTTCGAGCCCTGCGTAGGGCTGTGTGCTGACAGCTCAGAGCCTGGAGCCTACTCTGCATTCTGTGTCTCCCTCTCTCTCTGCCCCTCCCCCATTCATGCTCTGTCTCTCTCTGTCTCAAAAATAAGTAAAACATTAAAAAAATTGTTTTAATAAAAAACATAAAAGAGCCTTTATTTTTGGAAATATTTTTAGTTTCAAAAGTCAGAGACCATTTTCTTTGGCTATTATTATCTTAAAAAGCAGGAAAAGGGACATCCAGTCTTTTATTTGTTAACCAACCAATTTCTATCCAAACTAATGACTTACAATTGATGATAGGACAAAAACAGTAAAAGTATTTTATCCAAAGGTGTGTAGGTATGAGGAATTCTTGAGGCTCAACTATGCAAAGAATGACTGAAGTGTCATCTTTGTGGAGGGTCAGTGTTTTTTCTCAGTATCCAGTTTCCTCAATTTTAGATACTACTTTATAACAAACCCGTGAATGAACTGATCATTTTTAAATGTTTACTTTAAAACCCTGTGACACTTGTCAGTTCTGTCATCTGTTCTACTGATTTCCTTTTCAACTTTCATCTTTCAAAATGAAAATTAATTTCTTTACTAGCTGGTACTTCTGAAGATGTTTTAATTTGCTGACCCGCCCACCAGAACTCTCCTTAGCTGGGAACCTTATCTTTCAGAAATATGGCCAAGAACCAGGAAGAAAATAAAAAAGGACATCTGGCATATAAAATAAAGGCCACACAGGCCATGGGCTGAAATTCCTTTTCTTTTCTCTGTGGAGACTCTCTTAAGATCTTACCAAGAACCTTTTGAAATACTGTTCTTTGAGGTTTAGTTTTTTTGATTTCTCAACCAATAGCAGAAAAATAGTTAACTGGTTAGAGGAGAGCATGCTGCTAGAGATGAGTATGCCCAACAGTAAGAAATGATAGCTGACAAGCTGGCAAAAAACACAAGAATATCTGTAAAGTATACATAAGACCTCAAAGCAAACCTGTGTAAGCTCTTAACATTAACATAAGGATCAGCATTCTTGTACACCTTTATAGTACCTGAAGACATCACTGCATTTCAGTTTAATTTAAATGGTATTTATGCTTTAATGTCCTTGAGTCATCATAGAAGATTTACTTGTATGTTCACTACATTCTGGTAAAGAAGGTAGAGTAATACATGGTAGGCATATTTCCATCCAAAGGGGTTAAAATTAAAATTTGCAGCCATCTAAAATCTCAGCCATCCGAAGCTCTGCATTCCCTGAGGGTTTCATATATTCTGGGTGGTAAGTTCCCACTTAATTCTTTCTGTGCTCTAAATGATTATTACATCAGAACAAGTTTGACAGATTAGTTTTTTACGGTGTAGATGCTCTCAGAGTTCAGTATAAGTTTATTAAGCTTTAGAAATTCTAGAAGTTTAATGATTTCATCTTACTGTACCTTTCTTGAATGGATTTTCCACTGTATTCCTTTCAATAGGTTTATAGATATTTCTTTTTCCCTTAGATTGGTCGGTCAACTGAAAGTCCAATTGATTTTGTAGTAACTGACACAGTTCCCGGAAGCCAAAGTAATTCTGATACACAGTCCGTGCAAAGCACTATATCAAGGTTTGCCTGTAGAATCATATGTGAACGGAATCCCCCCTTTACAGCACGGATTTATGCTGCAGGATTTGACTCATCAAAAAACATCTTCCTTGGGGTAAAAAGCTGTTTTCCTAAATGATGTGTTATTTTATAACCACTTCTGTTTCCAATTTACAAATAAATGGAAGTTCACTATTCTTACTGCTACTAGGAGAAGGCTGCCAAATGGAAGACATCAGATGGGCAGATGGATGGTTTGACCACTAATGGCGTTCTTGTTATGCATCCACGCAATGGGTTCACAGAAGACTCCAAGCCTGGAATATGGAGAGAAATATCAGTGTGTGGAAATGTGTTCAGCCTGCGGGAAACCAGATCAGCTCAGCAGAGAGGAAAAATGGTAAGTATTGAGATGTAGTTTCTTACCTAGGTACAGTAAACTGTACCTAAGGTGAGTTAGACTGAATGTATTACGTATTTACAAAAACTCTTTTTTCTTTTTTTAAGTTTATTTATTTTGAGAGAGAGAGAGCATGAGCAGGGGAGGGGCAGAGAGAAGGAGAGAGAGAGAATCCTAAGCAGGCTCCATGTTGTCAGTGCAAGCCCGACACAGGCCTTGACTCTACAAATTTTGAGATCATGACCTAAGCCGAAATCAAGAGTCAGATGCTTAACCAACTAAGCCACCCAAGGGCCCCTCCAAAAACTCTTAAATCTCTTGCTGACACAAGTCTGACTATAAAACACGGACTACTAAATATTATACTAGAGGATAATATCTGAATGTTTTAATCAAGACACTTGAAAAATTTATTCTTTCATATCATGTTAATATGTTTTAAAACCTAAGCTTTCCTAAGTTAAATAGCACTGTGATTTTCTATTTGTATCTATATCTCTTCGATCATGACATATATTGGAAATATTAGACTTACTGATGAACCACATGTTTTAATCATCTATCGTCTTTACCATAAGGCTGAAAATAAATCTGTTCCTGCTCAAAATTTTACCTTTGGTTTTCAAACTTACATTTTTCATGACTACCATTAGAGTTTCTTCTATTTAGTAACAGTCATAGGAAATCTCAATTCTTGAGTAAGGAGCTTGTAAGACCAAAACTTTCACGTGAAAATTGAAAACACAGTGGTGAATGTGTTTTTTGATTCTTGTTTCCTCTAGGTGGAAATTGAAACCAATCAATTACAAGATGGCTCGTTAATTGACCTCTGCGGTGCAACATTGCTGTGGCGTACTGCAGAAGGCCTTTCCCACACTCCTACAGTGAAGCATTTAGAAGCTTTAAGACAGGAAATCAATGCAGCACGACCTCAGTGCCCTGTCGGGTTCAACACACTAGCGTTTCCTAGTATGAAGAGGAAAGATGTTGTTGATGAAAAACAACCATGGGTATATCTAAACTGCGGCCATGTGCATGGCTATCATAACTGGGGAAACAAAGAAGAACGTGATGGAAAAGATCGTGAATGTCCCATGTGTAGGTCTGTTGGTCCCTATGTCCCTCTGTGGCTTGGATGTGAAGCTGGATTTTATGTGGACGCCGGCCCTCCAACCCATGCGTTCAGCCCATGCGGGCATGTGTGTTCAGAAAAGACAACTGCCTATTGGTCCCAGATCCCACTTCCTCATGGTACTCATACTTTTCACGCAGCCTGCCCCTTTTGTGCACATCAGTTGGCTGGTGAACAAGGCTACATCAGACTTATTTTCCAAGGACCTCTAGACTAACAGACAGTTGTCCTCCAGGACTACATTATAAATTTATAAGCTAAGTGAGTTGGGTTTTCCAACCTGTTGTCCATGTCACAGTTTCTCTGCTCTGGTCATTTGCATTAAGATGAAGAATTTTTTTAAACATTTATAATAAATAGCAACAATTTCTGATCAAAAAATCTGGGAAACTCAAGAAAAGAATTTCTGAAAGTACCAGACTTCTGAATTCTGAGTTTTGAAAATCTATTTTGAGGATAAAAAGACATAGTCTAATTTGTTGCCTTCCTTTTAGTGTTTTTGAATCACCCATCCTCAGTGTTGAAAAATTGTTTTATATAACTGAGGGTACTGTTGGTTCAAACTATGTTAGTTTACAGTTTGTTGCAAACATTGTAAAATACAGCAACGTGTATATTAACTTTTTTCTATTTATCTTTATTATAGAAAATATCTTAGAATGTTCTTGATAGAGTAGCATGGTAACGATGGTGTCACACTCTTGGTGTGAATGGTAGTTTAGCGAGTATAGCTCAAGGATTTGCAAGCTTAGAAAGAAGGACAAGAGAGCCTCTCCCCACCCCCCTTCTAAATATGGAATTTGGTAAATTAGAATACTTTGTAAAACCAAATTCATATTAATTACTATTGTATAAGAGCTGTTTGTTTTTAACCACATTGAATATAATCAGGAAAGTTCTTTTTCTTAATGTTTCTCTCAAGTGTAGTATATAACGAAAACTTAATGCTAAGAAACATTTTATATGCTCCGTTGAATATGCAATTTAATCTAGATTATCTATTTTTCTCCCATGATAACTAATCTGTTTTTAGTACCAGCAACATTTGGCAAGTTTATTTTTTAGATATAAACTGTGGTTCATCTGTTCACTGTTTCTAGAAAAAAATCATTCTCATGAGAAAAAGCATAAATTAACAAGGAAGAGAGTGACTTGATTTGCTTTTAGAAAAAGAAATGCTTAACTAATTGATTATTCTGTATGTGGTCTTACCCAGGCATTAAGAAATCTAGAAAGAGATAAAGGGTTGAATGACAACAGTGCCCCCTTTTTTTTAACCTAGCAGACCAGCCTTAACTGTGTGGGCTTTGAATTCTAAGGAGAGTTGCCACCGTGTGACTCGAGGAAATGTTTGGTTGGCAGATGAGCACCAGTGACAGCCGAGTAGAGGAACATACTTGCACGGTATGTTTATTCTCTAATTCCAATGAGTTCTTTGCTTCAAGAAGCAAGAAAATGTTTCTTCACTCCCTCCCCTCCCCTTTTCATAATGTACCACAAGGGACGCATAGACAGTTGCACTACATCAAACCCTTTGTGACCTTGTAGAAATCAGTACACTTTTAGATTAGACAGGATCTTTTTTTTTTTTTAATCTTCTGATTTGTGTTCCTTTAGTTTGAAAGTTGTGTAATACTTAATTGACTCTAGCAAATTTTTGTATGTGGTAGTATAGCTTTAATTTATCATAACTATTACTATGCTGTTCTGAATTTTCTTTTAGTTTAAAAAAAAAAAAAAACCTGTTGCTTAGAAGCCATGAACTATTTTTACTTTAATTGAACTTGTCAGAATTTCCTTGTTTTTAAAAATGATCATTTGGGTTCACTCAGGAAATGCATGTCAGGAAACTTGTATTATAAGTTTACTAGTTGTGATGTATCAGTAACTGCTGTTATCCCCTTTTCAAAGAAATATAATTGATTTTGAAGTTTTCCACATAGTCACATGCTTTGTGACTAATGCAAGGAAATCAAGTCCTGTGTTGTATTTGTTCTAGTCATTTCTATTCAGGCTATATATTGTAGCTAATTTTTATTTGCAATTAATTTATTCAAACTAAGTAAATACTTTTCAAAATAGATACTTGAATTTGTCTCTGTGAGTTCATTATTGCATAACCGAGAATGGGAAACCAGACACAAAAACTTGTGGACAAATCTACCTCTCCCCCACTTCAAAAATACTCACTTTAAATAGGTGAAGAATTTGCATTTAATGTAACACTTTAAATCGCTGGTCCTCTTGGGAAAGCATCTCTTACTTATTAATAAAGGAACTTTGTGTAGTGGTTGAATAATTGAGGCTTTAGTTAAGTCCTGCTGAGAGTTGGCTCTTTGCAAGTTGAATACTAGACTGTTTACACAGTGCCTCGATGTCCATGAAAGGTCCATGTTCTTCTCAAAGTGCCTGAATTTTCTCCTCCCAACTATGAAAAGTCTGATTCATTTTCTATCAAATTTAAGTTTTGAAAACTCAGGCTATTTAAATCATTAGGTGTTTTTCTGTTCAAGCATTTTGAATATTGGTTCTGTCATTCTGCCTATATCTAATGAAACACTTTTACTTACTCAGTTGTATTAAGGGAATGTCAGTATTCTGGCCAAGGAGAAAAAGTTGTATTTAGGTCTCCCAAAGGTAATCTTTATGGCTTAACTCTTTTAAGAAAGTGATCTAATTATCTAAATACTTCCTTAATTTGTATAGGGAATTTCCCTTCATCTAACATTTTAGGGTCATGAAGCAAGAAAGAGTAAATATCCAGAAGGAGGAGTCTTTTACCAGGCTATCTTCCTGAAGCTGTAATTGCTTACTTCCATCATTTAAAAAACATGCTGACACATGCAAAATAGTATAGGGGTAAATAATCATGTAAATAAATCTATAATTACATCTAACATGAATACTGCTACTCTACTCTTCCCTCAGGATACCTCAAGAACCATGTGTGATGCATGACCTTCTGACATATAGACTGAGCAAGTGAGTGAGGGCACCAATGAAAATCCATCCATTATTTCTTTAAATTTATAAGATAAATATAATTTTAACACTTTGGCCCCTCATTGTGATGGATCATTTTGTGGTATCCCACCTTAGAGACCACTGGCTAAAAGATGGGTGATCCATTCTTTTGTGTTTATGTTCTAAGCATTAACCCGGTAGCAAATGAGATTATCAAAATACTGCTTACTGAACTGCATTATTCTTTCTGTCTCCTACTCCCACTTTCAGAAGTAAGTATGCTTTTAGTCCATGCCCTCAAGTTTTATCCACGAATTCTTGCAACAGATATTTGAATATCTACTATGCACCAAGCCTTGTTCTAAACTTTGGGTGATTTAACAAGAAAAAAATCCCTGCCTTCACGGAGCTCATATTTTAGTGGGGAAGATAGAAATGAGTAAGAAAAATAGAAGATACAGCATGATAGATAGTGAAGAGTGTTGAAGGGACAAATAAAGCAGGGAAGGGAGATACAAAATGTTTTATGTGATGTGTGTGGAATGTTTGCAGTATTAAGTAGGAAGGCAAGGGAAAGCCACATCTAGGAGATTATTTGGGCAGAAGAAGTAGCAATTGCAAAAATCTTGAAGTAAAAGTGTGCTTGGAATATTTCTGTAATAGCAAAACACCAGTGTAGCTATATAGTGTGAAAGGCCAAAAAGGAAAAGTGATAGAGATAAGTGGGGTGTGGGGATGAAACTAGATCATGAGGGGCCTCCTGAGGCTTGGCTTTTATTCTCAGTGAGACGGGGGCAATAGGAGGATTTTGAGCAAGGAAGTGACATGATCTGACTTCTATTTTAATAGATGCAAATAGACCAAAGTGATAGTGGGGAGACCAGTTAGACCATCACAGTAACCCTGGAAGGAAATGATGGTGGCATGGATCAAAGTGGTGGCAATGGGGCTGGTTTGAAAAGTGGACAGAATCAGTATATTTTGAAGGCAGAGCTGACAATATTTGCTGGCAGATCAAACATGGGTTGTAAAAGAAGAGGAGTCAATGACTCGGCTCATCTAGCCTGAGCAACTAGAAGAATAGAATTACTGTTTGAAGTGGAGATTATGAAAATAAAAGTTTGGGGGGAGGGTGTATTGCTTGTGGGATCAGGAACTTAGCCTTGGACGGACGTTAGATGGAGACTCCCTGTTAGACAAGTTATTTGCCAAAGGTAAACTGTCTCTGCTTTTTTAAGGTGCTGTCAAAGTTCTTAAACCATCATGATCAATGTTCTCCATATACACTGTGCTACCTTAGAAACAAAAAAGTATTTCTCCTGATTAATGGCAAACTTCCTTTCACTGAAATAGAGAGTCGGGACACCTCTCATGGTTCTCTTTGTTTCAGCTGCCTTCTGAGGAAATGAAGTTCTGTTTTCAACTACAGTAACTTCCTTTAGCCAATGTATCCTAATACAGTTTTTCTCCCTTCTCATTATGTACATCTTTTTCCTTAGGTCTTGCCTTAAAAACAAAAAAAAAAAAGTCCTATTTTATTGAATCTTAATATGTTGCGCTTCAAATTCTTACCGTGGCAAAGCACAAGTTGTGTTTGGTTTTTTAAAATCTTTTTAATATGCAGGTGTTGATGGAAAACAAAGAATTCTTGAACCTCTCTCTAAGTCCAGCTTCCCTTAAAGAAATATGCCTGTATTTGATAATACTGTCAGCAAAAAATGGAGTAAATAAGATAAGAGTTTTCCTAGTGAGTGTTGTAAAGCATCACATCCAAATCCAAACATTCTCTTAAATGATATGATGCGAATGCTGGTGTCTTCAGGCTGACATTAGATTGTAAATTCAGCTATGTATGTTAAACCACAGCATAAAATAAATTCCTCACAGCTAACATTTGAGTATTTGTTATGTGTCAAGCTCTGTTCTAAATATACAGTTTTAAGTATATTAATTAAAGCTCAAAACAGCCCTGTAAGGTAGGAACTCTTGTCTCCTTTTCACAACAAAAACCAGGCACAGCATTATCTAGGAACTTGCCCGAGGTTCATATGGCTCATGAGTGCAAGAGTTGGAATTTGAACCTTTGAAGTCTTGCTCCATACCTGTGTATGCAACTACCATATTTGCTCCTTCCCCCTTTTTCACTGAGTGGGATCTGAAGTCTATGTCTTGCACAGTTTTTAAAAAATGATTTCAGGTAGCAAACCAAAATTGTAACTAGGAAGATTAAACATCAAAATTTTTTAAAAGAATAACAACAAAAAAGGTTTGGTATTATAACAAAATAAGATAGAACCAGAAGTGGCATGAATAGATTTAATGAAGACCTATAAACTTGCTAAATGTGAGCCACAAATCAGTTTAGCACAAAGGTGTTCACAGGTTAAACATGATTAGTTATAAGATCCATGCAGCTGCCTGGAAGGTAGCAACAAATTCACTGATGCAGAAACTCATGATCATTTCTAGTCCTGCAACCAGAAAAATTCACATCCAGGATGTAGTAGCATCACTTCACATAGGTGGATTCATGAAGTATTTGTCTTTTTGTGACTGGCTTGTTCCACTTAACATAATGTCCTCAAGGTTCATCCATTTTAATGCCTATTGCAAAATTTACTTTTTTAAGGCTGAATTGTATTCCAGAGTATGTATATACTATTTTTTCTTTATTAATTCACCTGTTGGGCATTTGGATTGTTTCCATGCCTTGGCTCCGAGGGGACAGTGCCACAGTGAACACGAGAGTGCTAATTGTTTGTTAAAGACCCTCATTTCAATTCTCTTGGGTAACTACCCAGAAATGAATGGGATGGCTGGATAATATGGTAGTTATATTTTTAATTTCTTGAGGAATTAAAAAAATTTTTTTTTGTTTTCGTAGAGGCTGCAACATTTTGCATTCCCACCAGTACTGTGCAAGGGTTCCAATTGCTCTACATCCTTGCCAACACTTTGTTGTCTTTTGTATTTTGAAAATAGTCAACCTGACATGTGAAATGACATCACATTGTGGTTTTGATTTGCATTCCCTGATGATTAGTGACATTGAGCATTTTTCATATACTTGTTGGCCATTTGTATATCTTCAGAGAACTAGATATTCGAGTCCTTAGCCCATTTTTTAATTGAGTTACTAGGGTTTTTTACTATTGAGTTCTAAGAGTTTCTTATATATTTTGGAAATTAAGTCCTTATCGGATATGGTTTGCAAATAAACTCTTATTTCACAGGTTGTCTTTTCGTTTTGTTGTTTACTTTGCTGTGCAAAAGTCCCACTTGTTTATTTTTGCTTTTGTTGCCTGTGCTTTTGGTGTCCTGTCTGCTGCTTCCCCACGTTAACACACTGAAGGAATTCTTTCCCAAGCGGATGAGCTATCATGGCCTGTCAGAAACTATTTCTTAGGTAATTGTAGGAAACTGTTAGAACTCTGAACCATTAAGCTACCAAAACACTCTGTAAGTAGGAGCATTAACAAAAGCAGTCAAAAGAAAGAAGTTTGTGAAGCTATTTGATCAGAAAATGTGTCAATAAGTGACAATAAGTAGGTGACCTGGCAACAAGAAGAAGCCCATAGATGATGACAGAAGAGAACAAAAAAAGATTCTCCTGGAGAGAAGAGAAGGAATATCGACATAGCCTCAAAGCATGTCATCCAGACTTGAAAGCTTATCATTGGTCCAAAAGGCACAAAAAGCAATCCAAGATTGAAAGGGGAAACTAAGGTCTGTCTGCCTTGGAATTTCCTGAAGTTCTACTATATCTTATTACTGTGTAGCTGTTAATAAAAATACAGAATATGAAACTAGAAGAGATCTTGGCAATCAAGTTACAGTTGAGAAACCAAAGCCTAACCAGACAATGTGACTACCGACTGATAAATCTGGTACTAGAACTTCTGTTTCCTATGTCCATCCTAACACAGGATCTTGAGTCACCAAGATTTGGTTAAATTCCCAAGTTTTGTTTGTTGAAGCATAGACAACTGTGTTGCACTTTAATTGTTTTTATTTTTAAATTAAAGGTGCCAATAGTGCCAATAGAGTCAAAAACATCAACTCTTGTTGTGATATATAAACAGTGATTCCCAATTTTAGAGGATAGTGTTTCAGAAATCTTTCAACTAGAAGGCTGCCTGCTTTGTAAATGAAACACAAGAATAGGAAGTGAAAACCAAAGCCTTGTGCAGTACTTTCACTAATAGCCCCTTAGTACTCTACTTGAATCATTCAGCCAACATGAGTGTTCACTCAAATGACAAGGCTCTTATTTTACTTTTTCTGTTTATTGTGAAGTAAGCACAATTGTTTTGCATACCACACCTCTGCAAGAATGCAACACATTCAGATACTCCTCGCTTTCAATTGGCTTGTCACATGACCTTTGGAAAAGGAGTTATTTGAAATGGTGATTGTAATGTTTCATTAAAATGTTAAAATTACTATGCCAGGCAACTCAAGATCTTTTTTTTATCCATGATATAATCGAATAATAATAGCAACCCAAACCCTAAGTGTCCATAAAGTTGTCCAAAGCCTGACTTCAGGAGGGACAGATCCCTACGTGGAGAGACAGTAGTTGAATTGGGCTAGCTGTACAAGGAATAAAGAAGGAATTTCCCACAAAATGACTATCCAAGGTCTACAGTAGGTAAGAGCTCCCAAAGCTGGGCTGGGCTGGGCTGGGCTCAGGTGCACGTGCAGAGGTATAGCGGGAGGAATTTCCCACTGTGGGTCTTGGTAACATGTTAGGATCCCTAAAGTAATTATTTCCAAAGTTGAGTGTAAACAGGGATTGGGGATAGGTAGGGAATGATAGGAGTGCCCGGGTGCCCAGTTGGTTAAGCATCTGGCTCTTGGTCTCAGCTCAGGTCATGATTTTACAGTTTGTGGGATCAAGCCCCACATAGGGGTCTATGCTGTCAGTGCAGAGCCCACTTGGGATTCTCTCTCTCTGCCCCTCCCCTACTCACCATTTCTTGAAATGAATTTTTAAAAAAAGGATAGGGGATGACAGAATTTGTTGTGCACCCCCCAAACCATAATTATCCATACATCCAGGTGTGGATATTATAGGAAGGAATCATAACATCAAAAGATTGGCAGTTTCTTAGAGCTCTCTGTCTCTCTCTCTGTCTCTGTCTCTCTGTCTCTGTCTCTCTCTCTCTCTCTCTCTCTCTCTCTCTCTCTCTCACACACACACACACACACACACACACACACCCCAAACAGCTGCTTCCAATTATAGAATATAGCTTCTCAAGGTGACTTTTTCAAAGAACCAGTGTTCACCTGAGTGTGTAAATTCTAACACACTCATTAGTGTAATTTCTATATTAGCCACACTGCGTGAAGGCAAATGTTGATTTTACTCAGAACTCAGCGACAGCAGGAATCCCTGAACGAAGTGTTGGTATCCAGTCACAGAGGTAACGATAGAACTATGAAATGAAGCCGTGATGTGATGCTATGAAAGTCAAAGATACTGCTCTGGAGACGTGGCCTTTTGCAGAGAAGCACTAAAAGAACATTTACCGCTTTGGCATGTGCTATTGGAGTTTAAAAGTTTGAGAGTTTACAACCCAGAGTTTGTTTAAAAGTGCTTTCATGGTTTCATTATTACTACTGACTTCAAATATGGCCATATTTATTTACCAAAGTGTTTTAATTCCTTTAGAAATACAAAAAGACCATTGAAAATATCTGGGTGGGATTTCACAAACACAAGGAATTCTTCAGACAAGGCTTGAGTCCAAACCTTAATCCAGTCTGGCCTCAGATACTAGTCCTTAGATGTTTTTTATCAGAGCAGGTAACAATGAGCAGTTATTCACTGTAAATAAACTAGAGACTCAGTGAGGGGAGTTCGAAAATACTGAGATAAGAAGTCCCCCTTTGGAGAGGATCCAATTATACTGAATTTCCTGTAATTTTGTAACATGCTTTTATGTTTAACTCCTTTGCTCTATTGCAGTTAGGAATCTCATTACCTGCTAACCCATGGGAATAAGATAATCCAACTCTTTGGCATCAATAAACTAATACTCATTCTACCTCGCCTTAGTCCCGTAGGACTTTGGTGCTGGTCCTTTGTGTGGAATTAGACTTGTCAGAGCAGATGGCCCCAGATTAGTAGATGTATGGCCTCTTCATTTGGAGAGATCAGAAGCCTCTTCGGAATGTAACAAAACCAAAGAATCTTAAAGAAGTTATAAAATTATCTTCAGTTTAAGAGTTTTTTTTGTTTGTTTTTAATCAGTGGCTGATGAAAAGGATATTCTAAGTTATTCATAGCTGAAATGCTTCTGAAAGGGTCTGGTTTGAGGTGCAGAGTTCAGGGCAATGATGCAACTTGAGAAATCCCCTAACGGGTTCCAAGAAGCCACCCCTATGAGCCTGTATCAGAATTTAGTTCTATGTTGATTTGTGACAACAGTGTGAACATGTTTTTGATCTGCATGGGCTTATTATGCTGGGAATTTGAATAGTGGATCTTAACCTTTTTATGTATTTCTTCATTATGATGGATTAAGCCTGCTTACCCGTGAAATATACTACAAAATGGGAGAGACACGAATGAAAGAATTGATACATGTAGTAGTTTGAATTTTTACTCTGAGAATATTACATTAACTTTATGATGATAATATACCATTATCATTGTTCATAACAGCTGACACTTTGATGAGCTACCAGTTAATCTTCTGGATTCCGAAATAAATACCCTTGGTCTGATTCACAAGTATACCTGTAACCACCAGGATCCACTAGAGATGATTTACATGGCAACAAGTGAGAACACTTCCAGGAAATCTAGTTAGTGACTTTGCTTTTTTTTTTACAGTTTCTCCTTATGTAGAAAGGTGATAGAAGTCTTTATTTGGAGAACTAGGTATGATGAAACAAAATGGAATCTTATGCACTGACATCAGCTTCCCGGCTGGCAAAAACACAGTGACTTTTAAGACCCTCCTTCATTTGCTTCAATTTGCATGGCTTATTTCCAGCTAACACAGCATTTCTAAAATGCCAGCATTTATTTTTTGTTTTGTGGTGTCGTGTCTAAGCCAACTCAACTGATCTGGATGCCAATGAGGTAATGAATGCCATGTTTTCCGGGAATTCCAGGAGATCAGTTCTCTAAATGAATTGGAGATAGTGAACTTGGCTTATTAATAATTCTAAAATTTGATCCCTTTCTGGACCAAATATCTTCTCATGGAGAAAAGCCATTTTATGACCAGCAAACTTGTATCAGGGGCTAATATATACAGATCTTCCTCGACTTACAATGGAGTTGCATTCCAATAAACCCATTTTAAGTTGGAAATGCATTTAATACACCTAGCCTGCTGAACATCATAGCTTAGCCTAGACTACCTTAAATGTGCTCAGAACACTTACATTAGTCTACAGTTGGGCAGAATCATCTAACAAAGCCTATTGTATAATAAAGTATCCAATATCTCACATAATTTATTGAGTACTGTACTGAGCGTGAAAAACAGATGGTTGTATGGGTACAGAATGACTGTAAGTGTATCGGCGGTTTACCCTCCTGATCGCATGGCTGACTAGGAACTGTGGCTTGATGCCGCTACCCGGCATCGCGAGAGAGGATCGAACTGCCTATCACTAGCCTGGGAAAAGATCCAAACTTAAAATTTAAAGTACAGTTTCTACTGAATGTGTGTCGCTTTCGACCTATCATAAAATCAAAATGTTAAGTCAGACCATTTTAAGTTAGGGGCCATCGGGAATAACTGAATCAGAGTATAAGTAGTGCAATGCATCATGATCAATATCATTACAAAAACAGCTCAGGGCGAAATTCTTTTTAGTGTCTTAAGTCTTAATGTGGCTTGGACTTGGATGACCTAGACTGAAACTATTTCTCTGACTTCATTCTGCTTCTTTTTTTTTTTTTAAGTTTATTTATTTTTGACAGAGAGAGAGAATGACAGAGCATGAGTGGGGGAGGAGCAGAGAAAGGGAGACACAGAATCTGAAGCAGGGTCCGGGCTCCGAGCTATCAGCACAGAGCCCAATGTGGGGGTCAAACTCACCGACCACGAGATCATGACCCGAGCTAAAGTCAGACGCCTTCTTAAAGGCTAAGGGGCCTTTAGTAATAGAATAAAGGGCTCCCTCTTGAAAGGAGGTCTATAAGAAAGTAAAATACTCACAGGAGAAAAAAGTTTGATCCCTCATAAAACCTAAGATTGTGACAAATAAGAGGATGCCTTGCATATAGTCAGCATTCAGTTAAATATTCTTTGAATGTTTGAACAGAAGTGGACCCTTCATCCTTCATGAATGATAAAGAGCTATTTTTAATTTTCCAGCAACCTTGAGGTCACAAGATAGGAGAGAGGAACTCCACTCCTGAACAGAGTAGGAAAGAATTAGGATCTTTGCTGACAGTTCTGATACACCTTTTCTCTCTCCTCATCCTGTGGGACTCCTGGGGAAGCCTCAGAGAAGGAAGCCTGTTGACAACTTAATTGGAAAGCAAGAGCAGATCTTAATTTGATCTTTTTCTCTGCATAAGCATCACAATTTAAAGAGCTTTGTTAAACTTTAGTGATTAAGGAAAAAAACATTAAATAATGTCTGAAAAGAGAGATTCTTTCTTTTCACTCACCATGAGAATTGTTTCATTGAATATCTCTTAATTGCCTGACTAGTCAGACGTGTTTAGCCACTGGGAAAGGGAAACATGTATTGAATACCAAATGCCTACTTTGGGTTCATGTATTCACTAAAAATATATTGAGCATCTAGTAAGTGAGAAACACTGGGATACAAAGATAAGTGAAAAGACATGGTCCTTACCCTCACAATGTTGAAAATCTAGTTAAAGGAAATGGGTAAATAAGCAATTACAATATGATGTGTAAGTGCTATGACAGAAATAAAGGTGTCAATCTTTGTGATTGGTAGAGAGCAGCACATAGGAGGAGCACTGAACCAAACTTGGGAGGTCAAAGAAGACTCTCTAGATGAAAGTGATATCAATCAGGGACCTGAAAGGAGGGAAGGGTAGTCAAGGATGAGGGAGAGTGGCAGGTTAGGGCAGCAGGAGTAGGATTCCCAGCAGAGGAAACAGCTCTGCTTGTGCAGAGGCTCAGCACCAATACAGAGTAGCAGATATTTTGAGGAACTGAAGTTGAATGTGGCTGAGTGGAAAATAAGAGGAGGGGAACAGCGAGAGAAGAGGCCAAAGACACAGGCTGGAGCCATATCAGACAGCTTTTGTAAGAAAAACCGAGGTGTTGGACTTTATCCTAATGGCCACTGGGAATCAGGGAATGCCAAGATCAGATCTGCACTTTTGAAACATCACTCAGCCGTACTGTGGAGAATGGGTGTGCAAGACTGGAGGCAGAGTGAAAGTTTTAGAATAGCCAATGTGAGAGATGGTGAGGAACTGCGTGAGGGAAGTAGCTGTGAGAATGGAGAGAAGTGGATGGATCTGAAACATATTTAAGAGTAAACTTGGCAAGACTTTATGATTGATTAAAGAGGACCCATGACTGTTTTGGGCAACAAGATGGATGGTCGTTCATTTACCATATTGGAATAACAGAAGAGCAGGTTTAGGGATGGGGGATGAATGTAGTTTCAGATCCCTATAAGAGATCCATGATGCTATTCTGTTGGTTGTTGAATGCAGGACTCTGAAGCCCCAAAATGAGATCCACCTTGGAGATAGTAATGAAGATTTGGGGATCACCAGCCTGAGTCCTATAAGTGAATGAAACTTCCTAGGAAGCTATGACCTGGACAGAAAGATTAACCGTTAAGGGGTAGGGTAAAAGTAAGGAAACACATAACAAAGACTGAGAAAGAGATGTCAGAGGAAAAAAAAGACAAAGCCAGAAGAAATCAATGATATGGAAGGCAAGAGAATGCATTAAGGAGAAGTGTCCACAGAGTCACATTACTAAGGAGCAAAGTAAGTAGGGGACTGAGAAATAACCATTGGATTTGGCCATAAGGAAGGTTGGTGTTGGTGACCTTGAAAACAGCATTTTCATGGAGTGGTGGGAGCAGAAACCATGCCCTGGAGGTTTGAGAAGATCCTGAGGGGTGAAGAAGTGGAGACCTAGTAAAGTCAAGTAGTTTGGCTAAGGAGGGAAGGAGTTGGGAAGGGAGAGAGGAAGGAGAGATGTGAAGGAAGGGAGTAGAAGGGGAAGAGAGAGGGAAGATGAGAAAACTGGACAGGGATGTAAGGTTGAAGGAAAGTTTTTGTATGTTTATTTTGCAGATGAGAATTACTTGAGGTACTTGAAAACTGAAAGGAAGGAGCCAGTGGAATAGGGGAGGAAGATGATGGAGAGAGGGTAGTTCCTGAGTGGGCTGGAAGAGATTGGATCCCTAGCACAGGGGAGGAATTAGCCTTCAGAAGCTAATTTCATTGTAACTGGAGGAAAGGGGGAGGGGGAATGGGCATAGATATGAGTAATCTTGGAGGGGGAGGATTGAGGGGGAAGTTCCTATCTAATGGTTTTTTGTATTTTCTCTCTGAAATAAGCAGAGGTCAACTATTCATTTCAAGCAATTGAAAGGGATATGGAAGAAGGAAGAGAGAAAAGTTCGAGGAGCATGAAGGTTTGAAGTGGCTACTGGAAAGAATTGGAGACACCGCTAAGCAGCACTGAGGGCCCAGGTGAGGTTGGAGAATGTACTAGATATAGGCGGTGGTCTGCTTAGTCATGTAATTTGACCACCAGCATTTAGAGCCCCCAGTATTGGTATGGGGAGGAAGTTAGAATGATCCAACTTTGCTATATTAGTTATATTTGGTTGCAAGAAAAGTCCAAATAACAGTAAATGTGAAAAAGGTTGATTGCTCTCTTACGTAAACTCCAAGTAGAATAGGGCCAACGTGTCAAGAATCAAGAGTCTTTCTAACTCCTTGTTTACTGTCCTCAGGATTTGTCTTCCACATCCTGGTCTAGCAGTTTCCCCAACCCCATCATTTTTGTTCACATTCTATTCAGCAGAAGGAAGGAAGGATCAGGAGAAGACCATGTGCTATTAATACTTAAATCCATTGACCATAGAACATGGAACATCTAGTGCAAGGAATGCTGGCAAGTGGTCTTTTTTTTGTGTTTTTTTAACCTGTTTTTTTTAAGTTTATTTATTTATTTTGAGACACAGAGAGAGTGCCAGTGGGAGAGGGTCAGGAAAAGAGAGGGCTCAAACTCACAAACTGCAAGATCGTGACCTGAGCCAAAGTTGGATGCTTAACCAACTGAGCACCCAGGCATCCCAATGGCAAATAGTCTTTATTATGGATGGCTCTGTGCCCAGTTTATATTTTAAATTAAAAGCTTGAGCCCAGGGGCGCCTGGGTGGCGCAGTCGGTTGAGCGTCCGACTTCAGCCAGGTCACGATCTCGCAGTCCGTGAGTTCGAGCCCGCGTCGGGCTCTGGGCTGATGGCTCGGAGCCTGGAGCCTGTTTCCGATTCTGTGTCTCCCTCTCTCTCTGCCCCTCCCCCGTTCATGCTCTGTCTCTCTCTGTCCCCAAAATAAATAAACGTTGAAAAAAAAAATTAAAAAAAAAAAAAAAAAAGCTTGAGCCCAGACCACAGGAGATACTAATAGTTTATCAAGGTAGGTACAATAGAATGGGGGTAGGAAGTCAGTGGCACCCCTAGTTGTAACATTTCCAAACATAACATTTCCAATACCGTTCACAGTTGAGAACCACTGGTCTAAATTAATCATGGAGATCCCAGCTCCCTTGCCATTGTGATTGGCTCAGGGGTGGACAGTTTAGTGTAATCTAGAGCTGACTGAATTGGCACATGACAATTCACACACATTGTCACCACGATTGGCTCATGCTGTTCCAATTAATACAAAGTCAGGATTGTTATTTGATGGTTAGAGACTTACTCCCTTTCAGTCCCACCACCCTCCCCCAAAGGGACATAATGAGGAGGTATGTGGGCCCAATTGCTGCTAACATTCTGCCTATAACCAGTAGGGGACCCAGTGGAGGAGAAAGAAGGAAATAGAGTCCTTGGGAACTGAACTGCAACCAACCCCAAGTCCCCTGAATTTTGAGGTACTGATGAATTTTCAGGTACTTGAGCCAATAAATGCCCTTAATGTTTAAACCAGTTAGACTTAAGGTGCCTGTTACTTGCAAATTAAAACATTAATAAGAGAGAGAAGCAGAGGAAGATTGGGTCAAGGGAGTAAAAGTACAGGAAGGATGTAAATGAGAGGAAGGGATATGACAGATGAATGGAGGGGTTTCTGTTTTGGGTAAAAACCAAGAAAAATGGGGAGAAGAGGTATGCAGAGTCTATTTAGATGCAAGATTTTTCAAAAATGAGCCTCTGTTCTCTTGGACTGGGGTTTGGGAGTAATCAGAACAGTTCTAGCATTGTGTTAGGATAGCCCAATGAGGTTTGCATTAACTCCACTGTATGGAAGAAGAAAATCGAGACTTACCCAAGAAACCAAAGCTGGCAGAGCTAACTCCTGGAGAGTTTGACTCCAGAGCCCGAGTTCTTTGCATCATTTCTCCATTGCTCTTTGATGCCAAAGGGGTAGAGATGTCCAGAATGGGACAAATACCCCTCCTCAACCCTTTCCATGCCTCATTCCAGGATGACAGGCAAGACTGGGTCAGTAGGATTGTGTTCCCCTTTATTAGTGATGGCCTACCTCCAGGATGTATGGTGTGTGTTTGGGGTACAAAGCAAAGATGGCATAGGCTAGCTGGAGAGGTAAGGTGGACAGCTTACAAAACCAACAGCAGTGCAAGTGAACAGAGAAGATTCCTGGCGAGATAAAAAAATATTAAATGTTAATTGTCAAGCATTCACTGTCAGATTCTGTGCATCTGCATTTTTTTTAAGTTTATATTTAAGTAATCTCAGGGCGCCTGGGTGACTCGGTCTGTTAAGGGTCTAACTCTTGGTTTCAGCTTGGGTCATGGTCTTGGGGTTTGTGTGTTTGAGCCCCACGTCGGGCTCTGTGCTGACAGTGTGGAGCCTGCTGGAGATATCTCTCTCCCTCTCTGCCCCTCCCCGTTCACTCTCTCTGTCTCTCTTGAAATAAATAAATAAACTTAAAAAAAAATTTTTTTAAAGTAATCTCTGCACTCAACACAGGGCTCTAACTCACAACCCAGAGATCAAGAGTCGCATGCTCTTCCAACTGCGCCAGTCAGGCTCCCCTGCATTTTTTTTCATTTCAGAAACTTCTCTGTATCCCACTTTAATTTATTTTTTGAAAGTCAGTGCTTATGCCTTGTAAAAATGCAAAAGGTATAAAAGGTCTACAGTAAAAAATGTGTCTTTCTCCCTTCTCTGTCCCCCGTTACCTTTCCTGGAGGCAACGGATGTTGACAGTCAACCCCTGCCTTCTTTCCTTTTTCCCCCATCTACCCATTATAGGCTGAGGTATATCAAGCTGAGTTTGCTTCTTCAGTAAAGATACAAACTTTCCTAATGTAGCAATCTTGAAATGTATGCACTAAAAATCAGATACCCCAACAAAACAAAACACTTTATTGTCTATAATGACTTCTTGCTGAAAAGCCCCCATTCCTGGTATAGGTGGAAAGCCCTTGCTGTTGCCAGTTAAGGATATCTCAGTTTCTTTATGTTTAAAACAGCCCCCCTTGGAAAACCACTCAGTCTTTCAGGGTTTGTGCTTCATCTGAGGGTTCTCTTTTCCCCTCCCCAGGTAGAATGGAGGCCGCAGGAAATGTGCAGGGAAAGTCTGTCTGCCAGTATCCAGGCCTTCCTGGCTTCCTTTGGTGAGGAAATTTTTCTCTCCAGGCTTTAAGCCTACATTGATTCTAGCTACTGACAGCCACAGTCCCCGCCACAGCCCTCAGGGGTAAATACGCTTGCACCTTCTTGGTCCAAAGCCAGGCCTCCTCAAGCCCATTCATCCTGTTAGCCTTCGTCACTCTTTCCTACAGAAAACACAACAGGCCACTAGGACCTGGAAGCACTATCTCAAGGCCTTTTGTTGCTTAACCATAGCATTTTCACTTCTGTGCAGTTGGCCACGTTCCAAATGGAAAGCAGGGGACATACTCTTCTGCTTGAGGACCCCCACTCGCCTGGGCAATACTGTGCTTCTACCCTCTGAATCATCCAACTTCCTGCCTGCTGCTTAAATTTGATTTTCTTCTCATGGGAAAATATCTCTGACATCATATCCTGTGTTCTTCCTGGAACTATCTATGATCTGTTCAGGGGCACTCCTCCAAGCTCTCATTGGTTATGCAATTATAAATTTCTTTCTTTCAACACAGTCTGGCTTTTGCTAATCAAAAGCACTTGATTTCAAACTATTGTCTTACTACAAATTTTTTTAAAAATCCTACTTTGAAACTCAAAGCTAAATGATGAGTTACCCATTCTTGGCTATTGTTTTTTGTTTTGTTTTGTTTTGTTTTTTTGTTTTTTCTCCCTGTGACTCAATGCATGCCGTTGATTCAATGGGTGGGGAAGTCATGGGGACAAGGGTTTACTGGGAAGCCAACATACATTGGTTGGATATCTCACAAACGCTATTTCCATTACATCAGCACAAGGTTTCCGGTGCTGGTCGAAGCGAGACCAACGTCGGTGTGGTAAATGCTACTAAGTTTGCGTTTTGTGAAATGAGTACACCCACTTCAGGGTCCTGTGAGTGAACATGACCCAAACTGAACTACTGATTCCACCACTGTCCACCCAGTTATGCATGGGCAAACCTGAATCATCGGGGTCCTCTCTTCTCCACACCCCACATTTCATCCACCTGATATTCAGGGCCAATAAAGGGAAGGGGAGACTTTCTAATTTTCACAAGAACACTGTATGGGCCAGCTCTTTGCTGAAAGCCTAGGCCAAGCTGCCAGCATCTGCCATTGTCTCCTCCCTGCCCTTGTCTGCCCACTTCTATGTTTGACCTCCTACACAGTCCATTCTCCACAAAGCAGCAGACTTATCTTTTTAAACTATAAATTAGCTTATGTCACTTGCCACCTTCCCTGCTTTAAATCCTCCAGTAGTTTCCCTTCAGTCTTTGACCCGGCTGTGCCTCCCTCTTCAGCCCCATCTCCTCATGCCTTTCCAAGCCGTCCCTCTTACTCTGCTCCAGCCACACTGTCCATCTCTCTGCCCTCAAACACACCAGGTTCATTTCTACCCCAGATCCTTTGCACTCACTATTTATTTGCTAGCAGATCTTCTCCCTAGATGGCCCCACTGCTGCCCCCTTCTCAGCCTTTAGGTCTCAACCTAGATGTCACCAAGTAACTACGTCACAGCTCAGGTCCCATCTGTCATATTGCCCTATTTTATCTTCTTCACAGCACTTAGTGTGGAAATTATATGTTTATTACCTATCTCCCCCTCACTTGGAATGCAACCATCATGGACAGGGACTTAGTTTGCCTTCTTTAGCACTGTTATTTTGTTCAATAAATAGTGCCTGGCACATAGTGAACACTCAGTAAATATTTGTGGACTGAAACCAACTAATTTCAATCAGATGGGAAAAGAAGGAAGACAATACTTCAACTCCACAAGCACTAGTAGATACCTTTTATTAGTTTACCATTTGGAAGAAATCATCCAGGGGCACCTGGGTGGCTCAGTCGGTTAAGCATCTGACTTAGGATCAGGTCATGATCTCGCGATTCGTGGGTTTGAGCCTCGCATCAGGCTCTCCACTGACAGTGCAGAGCCTACTTGGGATTCTCTCTTTCCCTCTCTCTCTGCCCCTGTCCTGCTCTATCTCTCCCTCTCAAAATAAACAAACTTAAAAGAGAAACAAGAAAACTAGAAGAAATCATCCAATTCTATTAGTTTCTTTGCAAGGGAATCATAAGATTAATGTGGCTTTCTAGTGAGAAACTTGGCTGCAAGACAGAACTGGCATCTATATTTATGCCACAGAAACACAGCTTTTCCAAATAATCAAGTCAGATCAAAGTATAAATTGTCAGCCTTATTTGCCAGGTACAAAATTTGAATGATTGCATGTGTGTTAGTGTGTGCTTAACCTGCTGTGGGCTGCCTGCTATTTTAGGGTCCCCTGATTGCTAAAAGTTGTTTACTTGATTTCTTTCATTTTAAGTATGGCTGAAGAGGCCGGGCTGATCAGAGGCAAGATGTAGAAAGACAGGCAACATGAAGGATTTTTCTGGCACACTATGAAACAATTACCAACAATCTTTAGGTATTCCTTGTACTTGCAACACTGAAAACTAGGCTCTCCTTGATATATGCTGCGAATTTTGAAAAACTGATATACTGGAACGTCTTGAACAGCTGCAAAGAACCTGAAGCAGGGACTTCAAAATTCTGCTCTAGTTGACATGTGTTAGAACAAAGACGGAAGAAAATTAGGTCTCATCTTGGTCAGAGTAGATGAAGTCAAACACCCTTCTCCCACCCTAATGTTACAGAGTCTGAAATTTCTACCTGTAGGGCTTCTGTTTTTATCCTGGAGTTCTCTTTCAAAATACATATGTTCCTGGAAATACAGTAGACTGATTCATGAAGTTATTGACACTAATTAGATCCATGTTCCTTTCCCTGGGAGAGATTACCAGTAAGAGAGTCTAAAAGAAATAGGAAGACAGGCATGGGAGGAGACTGAAGCACCAAGTCTGGCTTTTCTGAACATAGAATGGACCCAATGCAGTATAGTAGTTGTTGAACTACTCTGGATGATAATATTGTGGGGCAAGTTATCTAAGAGTGAGTTTTATGATGTGAGTTAATCTGAGAAAATGGGTTTTTTAGACTTTGGGTGTTGCTATGCAATGTGAATTTTGATGGATTTTTTTCCAGTTAGGGTCCCAGCAGGAAACAGATGGCACACTTAAATTAGGATAATTTGACAAGAGTTTCTTTTCAAAGAGACTACTTACAAAGGACTGCTGGGGTATAATGAAAATCAAAGGGATAGTGTAGGAAGTGGAAGTTAGAATCTGCAGAGCGATTGACAGCCTTTGGCCCTAAGAGAGTGATTTTCAGAACTCGGAAAGGGAGAGTTATTTGGAACAGACCACAGTAAGAGGAACAATGACCTTGATGCAGCCAACTAGAGGTGAACCCATCGGGTTGAGCCCTATGGATGAACACTTTGACCTTTCTCCTCTCCCTTCCTCTGGTCTTCTGCCAGAGTTCTCCATTGGCCAAACCCAACTGGAAGCTAAAGGGAAAGGGAATATCCATATGGGCCAGCCTCCCTGGGCAGAGAGGAAGGTAGAGAGTGGGTCTCAGGAGCAAATGGAAGATATCCAGCATGATGATGCTTCCATTCACTTGACAGGAGGTTCTGAAAAAGAGCCATCCAACATCTCTCCCCTTTCCCACTGCAAACTTTCAGACTGAAGCTCCCATGGAGAGGAAAGGATGTGTCTTTAAAATCAGTTTTGATTAACATCTCAGATTTATCTAATTTCTGCATGGAGACTGTGTAGATAACTGAAGTTGATAGTCCATGACATCAGAGTGACCAGAAATCTGAGAGCCTACCAGAATTTTCATCCTAGAGCAGAGAAAGATGACCTCACTCTACCTTTCAACCACCACCCGACTTTATATACATGTAAAGTAACAGTGGGGACAAAAATAAATAAGGTTGCATTTTGGTTAGGTGAGAGAATTGTGCTTATTCAACGTACCACTCACATAGTCTTTACCAACTTTTTTACTTTATAGGTCTTGAAACTGCATTCCAGAGAGCTTGATTCACATGCCCCAGTTCAGCAAGCCATTTCACACTGAAATCCAAACTAGAGGTATGACTTGAGACATCCAAAGGATGTTCAGCTGTAGGCTTACACAGGCAGTTAGCACTGGGGTGAATTTCAAACAAGGTCAAAGATGTTGGTTAGCTATCTTTGCTATCTTTTGGCTGCAAGTAGCGACGTCTAACTGGCTAGGCCAGGCTTCCTTGTTACAATGATTTGTGCCTCTGCTCTGAGGTTTAGACCTTCGTTTTGTGATTCAGAAACTCAATTTCATCTTTTCACTTAAGAATAATCTGGCCCTGATGAATTGATGTATTTGCCAACCTCGCAACAGATTTAAGTCAAAACGTTCATTGAATTACCCTAAGAAATATTATTGTCAAAAAGACAAGACTGGTGTCAGCAGATCAATATGCCATGGCTGAATTATTTGGAGAAAGAAAATAGACACATCAGACATTCATTTTTATTCTGAAGAAAATAAAGTGTAAATCCCACTGACTGTGGGTCAAAAGCACAAATTCACATGTAAACGACAATGTATAATTTAATAAGTTGCTTTATGGATGATATGCCCTGCGTTTTTACAAACTCCTGAGTGGTTTTGATGTGTATATACCTCCACATAGTAAAACCCTGGCATCATAAAACTGTAATTAGCCAGAACTTAATTAGAACACTTAACCTAAAAGAAATTCTTTTGGGGGCACCTGGCCGGCTTGGTTGATACAGCATATGACTCTTGACCTTGAGGTCGTGAGTTTGAGCCCAGTTTGGAGGTAGAGATTACTTAATAAATGAAAGCTGTTTTAAAAAAGAATTTCTTTTGATACATGTTCTAGTTAACTATTTCTTCTCGGCCCCAAATCCATCTTTCACTGCCCTACTTGGTGATGCTGCAGCTGAACCCTGTAAACATTTCTCCTTTGTAGCTGGCATGATGCTATGGCAGTGAAGAGCATTGGAGGGCCACTGCAGGGGGAAAGTGCTTTTCTTCCTTGTTCTGGCATGGTTTTCCTTCTCCTGCGGTGCATGGCAGCCATGGATGCCAGAATTCTAGCTGCGGCCAGCCCCCCAGCAGGTCTCACAGGCACCCTAGTAGGTGATTTCTTGCTTCTCCATCCAACTTCTCACAACACCTAGGTGAACCTCTCTAACATCGTGTAGGTGAGCGCTATACCCTCTCCAGTGAGGTCAGCCTCCCAGTCTTGCAGGAGAAAGGGCTCTTCCCAATGTGTTCCTTCCTTAGATATGCAGCCTTAGCCCTGAAGCAGGCATCTTCTGTGGGAGGGGCCTGATAAGTGGTGCTGGGGGGTTGGTGTGAAATAATGTCAGGTATTACAATGGTGTGTGTGGCCCTCCTAAGGACCACAGAACATAAAAATATATACAGTGTATCTGCAGTAGTGAAATTTAATGGAGGGGAGGTACAAAGGAAAAAATGGTCTAAAAAAATCTCCTCAGGGGAGGAATAATGAAAAAAAAAATTAACATTGCCCTAGAAGCAGCAGTGGCTCCCATACCCACTATTACTATATTCTTTACTCTTCTTTACTCCCTGGTAGTTAATCCCATTTTTAGTTGATATAATTTATATTAAACTTTCCCTGTTAAGTTATTGTATGATTTCTGTCATCTAACTGGACTGTGATACAGTGCACTTGACTTCAAAAAAAAAAAGGCAAATAATAATGGAAAATATGCTAAAATCAGAGTTAAAAAAATTTTTAAGACATTTTCAAGAACCTGTAGAGATTAATCTGCAGCTATTCATATCTTGTACGGTAGGAATATATGTTCAGGATGATGATCTTGGGACCATAATAGATGCTGAATGACCAAAGAGACTCTGTTAGTCTAAACTTAGTGAAGCAAAAGACTGATAAAAACTAGGGTTGAAGCAATAGCATTTAAGTAGTACGATACATACTATCGTACTGACCACGTTTCTCACTTGTAACTATTTTATTAAGTGTCAAACTCTGTGATGATGATGATGATGATGATGATGATGATAGCCAACATTCACTGGGTACTTACTTTGTACCAGCACTGTTCTAAGCTCTGCCACTCTGACAAGAAGTTTGAGAATGGATAGGAAAAATCCCAGAGAAAGGAGGCCAGTTAGGAGACTACTACAGAAGTCCAGGCATGAGGTGATGCTGGCTGGGACAAGGGAGACAGAGGGCATGCGGTTGACTCACTGATGTCCAGAGCAGAAAGGACTGTCTAGCCAGTTCAGCCACCAGTCTGCACCAGAGTAATCATTCAGTTAACCTCCAGAGAAGCAGGACTTGGGATGGAAAAAGAATCTTTTCTTTCTTTGTTAAGCTCCTATCATGTGGCCAGCACTGTGTTACCCAATATAAGGGGTACTGTATAATAATAACACATTCTTCAGTACTTTGTGACCTCATAGAAAGCTATAAAATGATAATGCTAATAGAAGAACATGTAGAGTATACTTGAGACTTTGGGATGGGGAAGAACTTTGTAAATCAGACCAAAAGAAGCACAAGCCGTAACACAAAATTTTGGCAGATTTGACCACACCAAAATGAAGGATTTCTGTTCAATGAAGGCTATTATAGGCAAACTTATGCAGACAGAGGACAAATGGAAAGAAAATATTTAGAAGATATTTCAAACCAATAAAAAATTAAAACCTAGCACATATATGATATCACTCATATGTGGAATTTAAGAAAACAAATGAGCAAAGGGGAAAAAAGAGAGGGAGAGGCAAACTAAGAAACAGACTCTTAACTATGGAGAACAAACTGATGGTTACCAGAGGGGAGGTTGGTGGGGAAATAGGTGATGGGGATTAAGGAGTACAGTTATTGTGATGAGCACAGGGTGAAGATGCATGGAAGTGTTGAATCACTATATTGTACAACTGAAACTGATATAACACTGTATGTTAACCAACTGGAATTTAAATAAAAACTTTTTAATAACTAGCATCTATAAGGAGTTCCAGGAAATCAAATAAAGCACCCACTAGAAACTATTAAAGAGGTGCCTGCATGGCTCAGTTGGTTGAGTGTCAGACTCTTGGTTTCAGCTCAGGTCATGATCCCACGGTTCATGGGTTCATGCCCCATGTCGGGCTCTGTGCGGACAGCGTGGAGCCTGCTTAGGATTCTCTCTCTCTCCCTCTCCCTCTGCCCCTTCCCTCTTCACGCATTCTCTCTCTCTCAAAATAAATAAACTTTCAAAAAAAAAGAAACTTAAAAAAAAATACTCAGTGACACTTGTTAAAGACGGTGAGGCAGACTTTATTCAGAACCACTGCTATGGGGTTTTACGGTAGAGGGGATTGGGGTCAACTCAGAATACAACATGGGCAAGTCGGGGGTGGGAGGGGTCGGTGAATGGAAAATTACTAGGAGGAAACATCAGGGGTAAGAAGGCATCTGGCTAAATCCATCTCATAGGATTCTTGCTGAAGGCAGGCCAGGGTGACCAGACATCACCTGGGGGCAGAGGAGGATGAGGAACCTGATCAGATATCAAGGATGATCAGATATCGGGGGGAGGGTGGTGGTGGTTCTTGCTAAAACTAGATTTTACAAGGAAGTGTACATATCCCTCAGAGAAGGTTTAGGAGACTGAGAAGTTTGGTCAAGCAAAGAATTTTGTCAAAACATCAACAGAGCATATGAATAGCCAGTTCTCAGAAGTGGAAAGCCAAATGACTAAGAAGGGTTGAAGAGAAGTTCAGTGTCACATGTAAACAGAGAAATGCATATTAAGACTAATTACTGGGGCCTCCTGAGTGGTTTAGTCGGTTAAGCATCTGACTCATGATTTCCACTCAGGTCATGATCTCACGGGTTCATGAGATCAGGCCTTGAGTCAGGCTCTGCATTGACAGTGCGTAGCCTGCTTGGGATTCTCTCTCTCCCTTTCCTTCTGCCCGGCTCGCATGCTCTTTCTCTCAAAAGAAAAGAAAAGAAAAGAGAAAAGAAAAGGCTAATTACTCACACCTGATAGATTTGTAAAATTAAAAGGTGGCAATGAATTGGCTGTCTTAGCAAAGATGTGGGGAAGCAAGAATCCTCATGTGCTGCTGGCATGACTCATTAGATCCGAGATTCTGTGTGCACATGTACTCTCTCATACACATACACATGCAGTGGATGACTCAGGAATCCTTCTTCACACGGTTCGCAAGGAGACGTGTATGAAGGTGTTTATCACAGGTTGTTTGTGGTACTGGAGGCAGTCTGGGGATCTATCACTAGAAGAATGGATATGGTAAAAGTATTGGACACATACTATGGAACCTTATGCAGCAGTTCAAAGAAATAAGCTAGATGTGCATAAAGGAACATGAAGAGACTTGAAAACAGCATTGTGTGAAAAAGCAATAAACAGTAAGAGCCGTCAAACAATCCAGATTGAAAACACATACGTTCATGAAACAACATGATAAAATTCAACTCGGGGATACATGGATATCCAGGCACATGTTAAATACATTAGAGTGGCTGCTGACACTGGAGATGAAGTGGGGAAATGAAAAAATAAAATAAGAAAGGGGCACCTAGGTGGCTCAGTCAGATAAGCATTCGACTCTTGATTTTGGCTCAGGTCATCATCTCACAGTTTGTGGGTTTGAGCCCCGCCTCAGGTTCTGCACTGACAGCGTGGACCTGCTTGGGATTCTCTCTCACCTTCTCTCTCTGCCCCTCCCTCACACACACTCTCTCTCTCTCTCAAAATTAATACAAAATCTTAAAAAATAAAATAAAATAAAATAATAAAATCAAACAAGAAAAGGCCTCACATGGATGGTTGTGTACCATGAACTGCAGAGGGCGATTAACTCAAAATTTTGCACTTAAAGTCCAAAAGGAAAAAAAAAAAAAGAAGGACCTAAATCCTACATTTCTTGAAGCTTTTTCATTCCACAAATGAGATGTGATGTTTGCTTTTTTAGGTAATGCATGTAAACAGCTATGTGAGTAACTCATCCATCTATCCAGTCCTTCCAGGTCTCAGGGGACATTTGAGCAAAGCACACATCCATGAAAAGCCAGTGGGTGAGAATGGTGTGGAGGATACACCTGTAAACTGAATTCTATAAACCAAAGCCTAAATGCAGCTTTATTTATGAAACAAAAATATGGGTCAGTGTGAGACCCATAATAAACATGTTGTAGGATCAGATCGGTGACCCTAGCTTGGTTATTTTCATTCAGCAAATAGAAAAATTATTTGAGATATTATTTAACTCTGAAAAACAGAATAGAGGAGACAAGTAGCTTCAAGACATCTGCAAAAGCAATTCAGTTGGCAAAGGTAGATTATTTGGCCCCAGCAAGCACTGTAAAATGCATATACATACATATATGTGTGTGTATATATAAACGTTTTAAGTGAATTGATCTCAGGATTCTGTTTGCTTCAAAATCCCTTCAGTCAAACAGGAAACACGAAGGAGCCTGGTTTGATTCCAGGGCTCATCCTTTTTAAGCTGTCAGATCTGTCCTGAAGGGAATGAGAGCCAACAAGCCAAGTATTTCCCTGTTTCTGAGAAGGACTGCATACACCACCTGTGGAATGAACCTATTGACCTTTTTCAGTTTATTCTTTCTCATTTTCAACTGTCTCCCTAGACAGCTGATTGCTGGGAATTCACATGCCTTTTGGTTTTTGTTAGCTTTAAAACTGTAGCCACCTATCTTAAATTACACTCTAAAGTTAGTAGGGTCTGCTTGCCAATGGATGCCTGAGAGATAGGGAAGTGAGGGAAAGAGGGGTGAATTCTTTATTCTTGGGTGCTACATCATCACTTGATCCTGCCTGTGAGTTATCGTTTGTACTTAAAAATCCCTTTATTTGCCATGAGAGGGAATAATGCTATAAAATGTATTCAATCAGGACACTTAGACACTTGAAAACATTTTTGGCTACCATTTCATTTGGCTATCGTTACACAGTGGACTCACCTGCAGGTTTAACTAAGAGCATATCAAGATAGCCTTTAGCAGCACACCAAGTGTAATTAAAGAAAAGTAAGTTTAAGATGTGTATACATGTGAAAGAATATAACTTTTTTAAAGAATATGAAGATCTACTACTAAAGTAAAATTATCACAGATTCTTAGAACTTTGTAGAAGAAAGGAACCTTAGCAATTAATGACCTCTTCTCAGCCTCTTTATTTATTTATTTATTTAATTTCTGACTCCATTGCAACATACTCAGTAACAATGGTTTGATGTAAGGAGTCTCACCTGGGAAGGACAAACATCTGTACCATAGCTTAAAAAGATTCCCTTTCTCATTCTTTCTTCACACCAAGCTCATTCATTTTTAGAGACCATTTAGTGCTAATGGATGATAAAAGTGATAGTGTGATTTATGGACTTTGTTTTTGTTTTTTTAAATGATTTATTTGTTTTATTTTAGAGAGACTGAGTGAAGGAGAGGAGTAGAGGGAGAGAGAGAATCTTAAGCAGGCTCCACACTCAGTGTGGACCCCAATGCGGGTTGATCCCACAACACCGGGATGGTGACCTGAGCTGAAATCAAGAATCAGACGCTCAGCCGATTGAACCACCCAGATGCCCCAAGACTTCTCTTGTTTTATTGACCAGACTATTGCTTCATCTTGATCTGAATGACAGAAGGCAGCCATCTGCAGGGCCATGGAATACAAAACGAGTCCCCATCTGCAGAGAAATTGTGAGTACCTGTACATTGTTGAGTATCCTTTTCAATCCTATAATTAAATCCCACACTTCCTCTGCTATTATTATTTAGCATTCATTTAAAAGGTTTTTATTGCCTATTAGTATTAAAGTATTTGCAATATTATCAAAAGTCTAATGGGGCACCTGGCTAGCTCAGTCGGTAGAGCATGTGACTCTTGATCTCAGGGTTATAAGTTAGAGCCCCACGTTGAGTGGAGAGATTACTTAAAAAAAAAGAGAAAAGCCTAAAATACTGTTAATCAATTAACAATTTTTACAATATGGTATCTGACTTTGATTTTTCAAAAGCTACTATCTGGGCTTTTGGTTTTTTAATTTTTTTTAAATGTTTATTTTTTTATTTTTTTTTTATTTTTAAAAAAAAAATTTTTTTTTCAACATTTATTTATTTTTGGGACAGAGAGAGACAGAGCATGAACGGAGGAGGGGCAGAGAGAGAGGGAGACACAGAATCGGAAACAGGCTCCAGGCTCTGAGCCAGAAGCCCAGAGCCCGACGCGGGGCTCGAACCCACGGACCGCGAGATCGTGACTTGGCTGAAGTCGGACGCTTTAACCGACTGCGCCACCCAGGCGCCCCTAAATGTTTATTTTTGAGAGAGAGAGAGAGAGCAGGGGAGTGACAGAGAGAGACACACACACAGAATCTGAAGCAGGCTAGAGACTCTGAGCTGTCAGCACAGAGCCCGACATGGGGCTTAGACTGACGAACTGTGAGATCATGACCTCTTAACATACTGAGCCACACAGACTCTTAACATACTGAGCCACACAGGCACCCTGTAATTTTCTTTTTCTTTTTTTTTTTAAATTTTTTTTTAACGTTTATTTATTTTTGAGACAGAGAGAGACAGAGCATGAACGGGGGAGGGGCAGAGAGAGAGGGAGACAGAATCGGAAACAGGCTCCAGGCTCTGAGCCATCAGCCCAGAGCCCAACACGGGGCTTGAACTCACGGACCGTGAGATCGTGACCTGAGCTGAAGTCGGACGCTTAACCGACTGAACCACCCAGGTGCCCCTTCTTTTTCTTTTTAAAAAAAGAATGTTTTAAAAACGTGTTTAGTTATTTATTTTGAGAGAGAGATATCGAGCAGGGGAGGGACAGAGAGAGAGGCAGAGAATCCCAAGCAGGCTCCACAGTCAGTGCAGAGCCCAACCAGGGGCTCAACAAGGGGCTCAAACTCACAAATGGTGAGATCATGACCTGAGCCAAAATCAAGAGTTGGATGCTTAACCGACTGAGCCACCCAGGCACCCCTGGTTTTTTAAATTTTATCACACATATTCATGTAGAAAAGTTGCAAAATACAGCTGAACAAAAAGAGACAACAATTTTTCATAATCTCATCACCTATAGAAAATAGCATTTTCCCGTATATACTGCTCGTATTCATTTTTGTCTTAAATAAGAATACTTTATTTTAAAATTTTTACCCAAATAGACTTGTTTCTACAAAGGTGAGCTTCTGAGAAACCAGCTTCCTTTGTGCAGACAGCAGATTCCGCACTAGAGGGAAGGAAGTGGCTCATATCCTGGCTAACAGGGGATCATTGTTTCTCTATCAGAACTGGCATAAAGCCTTCTTCAGCCAGAAAGACAATTATGTGACAGAATCCAAGAGTTGGGCCTGCCTTAGGAGAAAATGGCTTAAAGACAAATTTTACTCACATATGGAGTTTGTTTGGTATTGTCCATGCCTTCTTTCTAATTATTAAAAGCCAGAAAAACTTGAGTTTAAATCCCAGCTATTCCTTACAAGCCAGGTAATGGTAGATAAGTTATGAAGCCCCTTTGCCACAGTTTCTTCATCTGTTAAACAGGGACAATAATAGTACCTACCTCACTGGGTTCTTGTAAAGACCAATGAGCTTACAGAGGTCTTACTGCCTGGCCTGCTGTGAGGTTTCAACAAATGTCGACAGCATTATTGTTGTAGTTGTGGATTGCCATGAGGATTATATGAAATACTCTATTTGAAATTCCTGCCACACTTAGGAATTATTATTACAATCCTTAGTATTGCAGGGAGGACTTGTTTTTAACCACCCACATTTCTTTGGGCAGCACCCTGGTTTTTTACTATACTCTGGTGCTATTCAATAGAACTTTCTATGATCACAGAAATGCTCCATAATCTGTGCTGTCCATTATAGCGGCCATTAGCCAAATGTAGCCATTGAGCTCTTGAAATGTGGCTAGTGCAACTGAGGGTTGAATTTTTAGTTTTAATTTTATTTAACTTTAATTTAAATAGCCACCCTAGCCTCCTGTTTCTCTCTGTTCCTACTCCTGTCTAATCACTTCAATTGCCTTTAGGCACAAAGCAAATCCATCTGTAGGGACTCTAGTGAATGTCTCCACAGTCATATTAAATTTTGAATAACGTCATTTTCTACATAGTGTGTTCTTGATAAATGATAAATTATACTCCCACCATTAATAATGTAAAAACAAACTGGATATGTTCCCAATGTCAAGCTTCTCCACTAAGTCTGGCTTTCCACAGCGTTTTGTAAACTTGCATGAGAAGAATTTAATAATCTTTTCAAAAAACATTTGGCAGCTTAGTTTAAAAGGCTGCTTTATCAAGCCTCATGTTGAGCATAGAGCTTACTTTAAAATGAATGAATGAATGAGTGAATGAATGAATAGCTGCTTTACAGATCTGGAATGAAAAGGGAGTACTTCTCCCTCACAGTACACAACAGGGTAATTCTTGATCTGCTCTGATTCTGTGTTGTTGTGTCAATTCTGTACTTTCCTGTGGACTTTTACTCATAGTCACCTCTGAGCCTCAGGCTGACACCCTTCACCCACCACACCTGTTTGGTGTTGAGTCAAAACTTGACTAGGCTCCCTGAGAGCAGCCACTGAGTAACTCAGAGCCAATGGCTCACCCAGAGGTGAGTCCATCACTCATGTTCCAGGTTTCAGGGTCCCTGCTTCTCTTCCCTGTTATAAGGCCAATCTTAACTTCAGGTTCTAGATAAATCACCTGACCCTTATATCAAAAAAAAAGCTATAAAACCAAAACCAGTTTTGGTTAGGTAAGCCTGGCTCTTCCCTCTCCTGGGGAAAGGCTGCCACCTGCTGTAATACATCAGCATTGGGCTTTTCCAAGGTCACTGAACAACTACTTCCTCTATTCAAATGAATGTATGCACAACCACACCTGCCTTCCCCTCCGGTGTGTCAAGAGTCTAAAGAGGAGGGCAAACCATTAGGCATTCCAAAACTGAAGGGCAACAAAGCAAACTCATCCATATGAATGGTGCCCAGAAGGAATTGGCATCTCTCTCTGAATATGAGAGCGTTCATTCTTCACCACTCAGCAACACTATTTTTTCAAGTTAGCTCATAGCAACCTTCATAAAATCTCTGTTGTTAAGAGGCTTATTATTTCCTCGATCCTTCCAGTTCTATGTATCTTTATCTATTCTTCATAGCCCTAGAAAGTCTTTGGTAGAAGAAAGGATGAGAAGAGAATAAAAATTGATAGTTTATAGGGCAGTATCCCTGAGACTTGTACTCTGACTTTCTTCAAAAACCCTAAAACTCAATGAAATACTGTGTAGTCATGAGAACTGCTGCTGCTATACATGACATGGTTGAATCTTAGAAGCATAGTGTTAAGTGAAGTAAGCCAGACACCAAACAATAGAATAGATATTTATAATTTATTTGTATATAAATATATATCTATTTGTATGTAAATAAATATATATTTATATTATATATATATTTATATATATAAAGTTTGCAATGTAATTTTATGTATATAAAGTTCAAAAACAGACAAAATTAAATGAAGCTGATATTGGTTAACTATGGGGGTGGGGTAGTAGTGGGATTTAGGACATACTACCCAGAAATGTGGCATCTTGGCGTAATGAATATTTTAAAAGCTGAAAGAATTCGAGAAAAAGAGCAGGAAGGTCACTCTGACCTCCCCCTCATCACTCCCCCTTCTCCACTGAAACAGGTCATAAAACTCATGTGACAAGTGCCCTCCCTATACCCAGAGGAAAGATTCATCCTTATCTAGGAAGACAAGGAGATGCCAAGAAGAATTCTAAGAAATAGGCCTTGCTAAGTTTCTCCCAATTCACTGTAATTACCTCATACTCCCTAACCTATCATAGTCCTCCATAACTGTCCAGTCTTCAGCAAACCTGGCATAAAAATACATAGCTCTGTTTCCTTGGGTCTTTACTTCCTTATGAAGGCTTCAATAAGTCATGTAAAACTTCTATTAAATAAATTTTTATGTTTTTCTCCTGTTAATCTGTCCTTATAAGTTTTTTTTTTTTTTTAATGTTTATTCATTTTTGAGAGACAGAGTGTGAGCGGGGGAGAGGCAGAAAGAGAGGCAGACACAGAATCAAAGCAGGCTCCAGGCTCTGAGCTGTCAGCACAGAGCCTGACATGGGGCTCTAACTCGCAAACCATGAGATCATGCCCTGAGCCCAAGTCAGATGCTTAACAGACTGAGCCACCCAGGTGCCCCTGTCTTTGTAAGTTTAATTTTCAGACCCAGTCAGGTACCCTAAGAGGGTAGAGGAAAACCTTTTCTTCACCTTCAGCAGTAATCTGGAAAGGACATAAAGGGACTCCTGGAGTATTTGTAATGTTCTATTTTTTGACATGAGATATAGTTACATGTTTTCATTTTGTGAAAATTAGTTGAGCAATGAATTTTAAGGCATGTATGATACACATCAATAAAAAAATCCTTACTTGTTAAACTAAAGTATTCATGAGTAAAATAATATGATACCTGAGATTTTTTTTTTCCTTAGAAAACTTCAGAAAAATAACTGGGTATGGGATAGATGAAACAAAAATATAGAATTTTTAAAAAAAATTTTTTTACATTTATTTATTTTTGAGAAGCAGAGTAAGACAAAGCGTGAGTAGGGGAGGGGCAGAGAGAGAGAAGGAGACACAGAATCTGAAGCAGGCTCCAGGCTCTGAGCTGTCAGCGCAGAGCCTGATGCAGGGCTCGAACCCATGAACTGTGAGATCATGACCTGAGCCGAAGTTGGACGCTCAACCAACTGAGCCACCAGTTGCCCCAAAAATATAGAATTTAATAATTTGTTAAGCTGTAGGATAGACACATGAAAGTACATTATTCTATTTTCTCTCCTTTTGTGTATTTGAATGTTTTTATAATAAAAAGGTTTTAAAAATCATGGGTGAAATTTGAATCTTACTGTAGAGAGCAACATAAAACCCAAAGTCATAAATGGGAAAAAACGATGAGGCTTCCACATCCATTCCAGCCCCTTCCTTCCATTGTAAAGGCTGTAAAATAAAATGCTGGCTTTGCTAGCCCCCTGGCATTGAGCCCCTATGTGACCTAATGCTAGTAACTGAGGTGCAGGCAGAAATCATACATTATAGCTACATAAATAAATAATACAAAAATAAATAATACAAAAAGATACAGTGAGGTATCTTTTTTCACCTGTTGGATTGATAAAGATCAAAGAGATTAATACAAAATGTTGACAGTTTGAGAACACAGTAGTTGTTTTTCACTATTGGTGGAAATCTAAGTTTATATAAAATATTATGAAAGGGTAATTTGGAAATATCTATCAAAATTCTCCTGAAAGCAAAAGCAACATTTAAGTGGTAAGAGTGAGCATGGATTTGTCATGATGACCATTGGATGTTATATGGAAGTGTTGAATCACTATTTTGCACACCTGAAACTAATATAACACTGTATGTTAACTAACTGGAATTAAAATAAAAACCGAAACTAAAAAAAAATTTTTTTAAGTGGGCAGAGAGGGGTGCCTGCGTGGCTCAGTTGGTTAAGCTTCCGACCTTTGATTTCAGCTCAGGTCATGATCTCAAAGTTCATGAGATCAAGCTCCATGTCGTGATGACAGCATGAAGCCTGCTTGGGATCCTCTTTCTCTCTCTCTCTCTCTCTCTCTCTCTTTCTCTGCCCCTCCCCCTGCTCATATGCACACATGTGTGCATCCTCCCTCTCTCTCTCTCTCTCTCAAAATAAATAAATAAACTTAAAAAGAGTGGGCATGGAAAGGAGGCAACAGTTATAAGAGTCTATGTAGAATCAAAGTTAGTTAATTATATGACTGACTAACTATGGAGAAAAGGCTCCAAAATTACTAGGGACAGTAACAGAAATAGGGAGTCAGGAGGAGACACTTGTGTGGTAGAGGAGATAAACTTTCTTTTTCTCCTACCTACTGGCAAATATTTTTTTTTAATTTTTTTATGTTTGTTTATTTTTGAAAGAGAGAGAGACAAAGTGCAAGTAGGGTAGGGGCAGAGAGAGAGGGAGACACAGAATCCGAAGCAGGCTCCAGGCTCTGAGCTGTCAGCACAGAGCCTGACATGGGGCTCGAACTCACGAACTGCGAGATCATGACCTGAGCCAAAGTTGGACGCGTAACTGACTGAGCCACCCAGGTGCCCCGAAGATTTTCAAAAATAACTTAGTTTGGCAAAGTTGTAGAGAAATGATACTTGTCATACGGTGTCCATATAAGTGATTACAACTTCTGGAAGACAATTTTACAGTATATAGCAAAAACCTAAAAAATGTTAGGCTTATTAAGCCATCAATTCCAATTCTACCTGAAGAATGTATGTAAACATTTCTTACTTAATTTTTTCCCGCCAAAGTCCTATATGGACATGCTACTAAAAAAATTAATTATTTTAAAAGACATATAAGGATGCAGTGGGACCTCTGCTCCATCTCGTATCCATGCTGCTCTTGAGAGGCTACCACTTTCAACCTCTAGCTACTTTATCTATCATTTACCTCTTTGTGTTTAAATAATTTGTTAGTTCAGGGCGCCTGGGTGGCGCAGTCGGTTAAGCATCCGACTTCAGCCAGGTCACGATCTCGCGGTCCGTGAGTTCGAGCCCCGCATCGGGCTCTGGGCGGATGGCTCAGAGCCTGGAGCCTGTTTCCGATTCTGTGTCTCCCTCTCTCTCTGCCCCTCCCCCGTTCATGCTCTGTCTCTCTCTGTCCCAAAAATAAATAAAAACGTTGAAAAAAAAATTAAAAAAAAAAATAATAAATAAATAAATAATTTGTTAGTTCAGCTATTTCTTCTTTCCTTCCTTCTTTTTTTTGGGGGGGGGGATACTTGATGCACAATGTTTCTTTAGTTTCAGATGTATAACATAGTGATCCAACAAGTTTATACATTATGCTGTGCTCACAAGTGTCCCTACTATCTGTCACCATACAACACTATTACAGTATCATTGATATATTCCTTATGCTATGGCTTTTATTCCTTTTACTTTTTCATTCCATAACTGGGAGCCTGTATCTCCTATTCCCCTTTGCCCATTTTGTCTGACCCCCTCCACACCTCCCCTTTGGTAACCATGAGTTTGTTCTCTGTATTTATAGGTCTGATTCTGCTTTTGTTTGTTTATGTGTTTGTTGGTTGTTTTAGATTCCACTTGAGTGAAGTCACATGGTATTTGTTTTTCTCATATGACCTATTTCACTTAACATAATACCCTCTAGGTCCATCCATGTTGTCTCAAATGGCACAATCTCATCCTTTCTTAAGGCTACATAATGTTCCATTTTGTGTATGTATGTGTATATATATACACCATATCTCCCTTATCTGTTCGTCTATTCAAAGGACACTTAGGTTGCTCCCATTTGTTGGCTATTGTAAATACTGCTACAATAAATATAGGGGTGAATATATCTTTTCAAGTTAGTGTTTTTATTTCCTTCAGGTAAATGCCCAATAGTGGAATTATTGGATCATATAGTATTTCTAGTTTTATGTTTTGAGGAAACTATACAGTTTTCCACAGAGGCTGTACCTATTTACATTCCCACCTATAGTGCCTGAGGATTCCTTTTTGTCTATATCTCTATATCTCTCTATATCTCTATCTCTATATCCTATATCTCTATATCCTCTCTATATCTGTATCTATAGATATAGATACATATCTTCTATATATATAGATATGTATCTATATCTATATTCTCTATATCCTCTCTGTATCCTTTTTCTCTACATCCTCACCAACACTTGTTTTTTCTTGTGTTTTTTATTTTAGTCATTCTGGTAGGTGTGAGGTGATATATCTCATTGTGGTTTTGATTTGTGTTTCCCTAATGACTAGTGATGTTGAACATCTTTTCATGTGTCTGTTGGCCATCTGTATGTCTTCTTTGGAAAAATTTCTGTTCAAGTCCTCTGCCCACTTTTTAATTGTATTTCTTATTGTTGTTGTTGTTGTTGTTGTTGTTGTTGTTGTTTTGGTGTTGAGTTGTATAAGTTCTTTATATATTTTGGATATTAACCCCTTATTGGATATGTCACTTGCAAATATCTTCTCCCATTCAGAAGTTTACCTTTTGTTTTGTTGATGGTTTCCTTTGCTGTGCAAAAGCTTTTTATTTTGATGTAGTCCCAATGGTTTATTTTTGGTTTTGTTTCCCTTGCCTTAGGAGACATGTCTAGTAAAATGTTACTATGGCTAATGTCAGAGAAATTACTGCTGTTTTTTCCTAGGATTTTTATGGTTTCAGATCTCTCATTTAGGTCTTTACTGTTCAGCTATTTTTTGATTTATCAGCTGAAAACATCCTGTTATGATAGTTGAGGATTTAGCTCTTTCCCACCTCCTCCCACTATGGTTTTATCATAATCTTTAAATGTCACATAGCAAAACTTTTTGGCAAAATCATCTTAAGGTAAAAATGTGATTAATTCAGTAGTCAATATTTACATAATTATGAATATAAAGACTTCCAAGTGTCAAATGGCTAGCAATATATTTTTTCAAACCCACAAACACAAAACCAGGAAACCATTTATTGGTTCTTTTTTTTTTTTTCTCAAAAAAAAATCCCTGTCCTCTTTTTTTTTTTTTATTTTATTAAAGTATAGCTAATGCACAATGTTACATCAGGTTACAGCAGAGTGATTTGACAAGTCTATGCTATGCTCACCACAAGTGTGATGATGCTCACCATCTGTCCCTCTCTCCCCTTGATCTATCTAATCAGCACTGGCTGTGCCCTTGGCTTTGAGGCTCCAGGACTTCATCTCTCATCCTCTAGCTCAGCTCTCCCATTTTCTGCACTCTGTCATCTTTCTCAGCTGACTTTTTTTTTTTTAATTTTTTTTTTCAACGTTTATTTATTTTTGGGACAGAGAGAGACAGAGCATGAACAGGGGAGGGGGGGAGGGGCAGAGAGAGAGGGAGACACAGAATCGGAAACAGGCTCCAGGCTCTGAGCCATCAGCCCAGAGCCTGACGCGGGGCTCGAACTCACGGAGCGCGAGATCGTGACCTGGCTGAAGTCGGACGCTTAACCAACTGCGCCACCCAGGCGCCCCTCTCAGCTGACTCTTATATCTCTTAAAGGTCTTTATTCCTCCTTCACTCTGTATTAGCGGTTGGATATAAAATTCTTAGCAAAACACAATTTCACTTCAGAATGTTGAAGATAGTATTCCATCATGTTTCTAGAATGGAATGATGCTGTTGAGAAGCTTAAAGTTATTGTTTCTTCTTCTTTTTTTTAATGGTTTGTTTCCCCTTCATTTTGATGCGATCATTTTCCCCCCTTTAGAAGCTTTAATGATCCTTAATCTCAGTGCTCTGATATTTCATCATCATGTCCTTGTAATGGGTCTTTTTCATTCATTGGGCTGGATATTTCAACCTAGAGATTCATGTTCTTCAGATCAGATCAGTTTTCTTGGATTTTGTCTGTAATTTTTTCCTCCTTCATTTTTGTTCTATACTCTCTGGAACTCTGGATGAAAAATGGAATTTCTGCTTGATGTTTGTTAAGTTTCTTACATTTTTCTCTTATTTTCCATCTCTTTATCTTCTTGTTTGACTTTCTGGGAGGTATCTTCAGTGTTCTCCTTAACTTCTTTTGGATTTTTTTATTTCAGTGGTTATATTTTTAATTTTCTTTTCTTTCTTTCTTTCTTTTTTTCTTTTTTTAGGTAATCTCTATGCCCAATACAGGGCTTGAACTCACAACCCCAAGGTCAAGAGGTGCACTCTCTACCCACTGAGCCAGCCACGTGTCCTTATATTTTTCATTTTCAAATGCTTTTTTAAAAAGGGTTTTTTTCTTCTACGTCTCACTTCATGTCTGTTTCCTCTGAGTTCTTTTTTGTTTGTTTGTTACCTCTGACATTGTGGAGTTTTCTTAATTTTCTGGTGATTCTTGGGTCTCTGTTCTTTTTGTGCCTGAGAAAAATCAACTAAGAAAGTAAATTGAAAGCCCTTGCCAGGACGAGGAGGCAGGTCGAATGGTGGGCTTCTGTTGGCTGATCATTTGGTACACTAGCCTTTTTACTGATTACCAAATGTCAGTATGGGAAAATATTTTTTTCTAAGGGTATTTAGTTTCTCCATTAGGGGCGCCTGGGTGGCGCAGTCGGTTAAGCGTCTGACTTCAGCCAGGTCACGATCTCGCGCTCCGTGAGTTCGAGCCCCGCGTCAGGCTCTGGGCTGATGGCTCAGAGCCTGGAGCCTGTTTCCGATTCTGTGTCTCCCTCTCTCTCTGCCCCTCCCTCGTTCATGCTCTGTCTCTCTCTGTCCCAAAAATAATAAACGTTAAAAAAAAAAATTAAAAAAAAAAAAAAGAATTCTCCATTCTCCTGTCTTAAACATTTTGTGAGCAAAGTATAGAAATGGACTTGAGTAACATTGACGTTAGTACTACATACCGAATTTGTTTGTATATTTAGGTTGGTGCAACCAAGGAAATTCAGGTTACATGTGTGTAACATGTATACCCACATTAAATAAATCATCTGGAAATACATATACCAAAAATTTAAAATCGTTATCTCTTAGTGTGGGTTCATAAGTGATTTTCATTTTCTTCTTTCTACAAAATTAATATGTAATTTTTAAGATTATTTAAGTTAAACTAAATCATAAGAAACAAGCCAAGTTTTAATGTTTATTTATTTTTAAGAGAGAGAGACAGAGCACAAACAAAGGAGGGGCAGAGAGAGAGAAGGAGACACAGAATCCGAAGCAGGCTCCAGGCTCTGAGCTGTCCGCACAGAGCCCAACGCAGGGCCCGAACCCACGAACTGTGAGATCATGACCTGAGCTGAAGTCAGATGCTTTACCAACTGAGCCACCAGGCACCCCAAACAAGCCAATTTTTTAAATGGACAAAACATTTCAACAGATATTTTACCAAAGAAGATAAATAGATAGCAAATAAGTACATGCAAAGATACACAATATCTTTGGTCATTAGGGAAATACAAATTAAAACTACAGTGAAATACCACTACGCACTCACTAGAATGGCTTTTGAAAACTAAACTTATAGCAGGGGCATCTGGTTGGTTCAGTCAGTAGAGTATACAACTCTTGATCTCAGGGTTGTGAGGTTGAGCCCCATGTTGGGTATAGAGTTTATTTAAAAATAAATAGATGCTCGTGAGTGGCTCAGTTGGTTAAGCGACCAACTCTTGATTTTGACTCAGGTCATGATTTCACAGTTCATGAGTTCAAGCCCTACGGTGGGCTCTGTGCTGACAGTGTGGAGCCTGCTTGGGATTCTCTCTCTGTCTCTGCCCCTCCCCCACTCATGCTCTCTTTCTCTCTCACTCTCAAAATAAATAAATAAATAAACATAAATAAAAATAAAAACAAAGTTTACATTACCTAGTGCTGGTTAGGATGCTAGTTAGAGCAGTTCTTTTTTTTTAATATTTATTTTTGAGAGAGAAAGAGACAGAGTGCGAGTAGGGGAGGGGCAGAGAGAGGGAGATACAGAATCTGAAGCAGGTTTCAGGCTCTGAGCTGTCAGCGCAGAGCCTGACACGGGGCTCGAACCCATGAACTATAAGATCATGACCTGAGCCAAAGCCGGATGCTTAACTGACTGAGCCACCTAGGTGCCCCTAGAGCAATTCTTATACATTATAAATGGGGATGCAAATGCAGCAACTTTGGAATGCAGTTTGGCAGTTTTTATGAAGTTACACACTTAACATATGACCACCATAATCCCACTCCTAGCTAGATATTTATCCAAGATAAATAAAAGTATATGTTCACACAAAAATCTGTTCGTGAGTATTTATAACAGGTTTATTCACAATAGCCCAAACCTGGAAACAACCCAAATCTCCTTCAACTGTAATACTTCTATACCGTGAATGAAACTCAGCAATCAAAACAAGTGAACTATTGATACCTCAACAATATGGATGAATCTCAAATGCATTATGCTAAGTGAAAGATGCCAGACTCAAAAGGCTTTATATTTTCTGATTCCCGTTAGATGACATTCTGGAAAAGGCAAAACTATAGGAACAGAGAACAGATTGGTGGTTACCAAGGATTTGGGGCAAGGGGATTGAATAACAAAGGGACAGCATGAGGGAATTTTCTGAATGATGGCACTGTTCTGTCTCTTGATTATGTGACTCTCTGCTTTTGTCAAAATTTATAATGCTATGCATCGAAAGAGTGACTTTTATTGTGTGTAAATAAATATTTTAAATATATCAAACTATCCCTTTGTGTTGACACCAAAACAAAATAAATAAGGAGGAGTTAAGTATTTCAAAAGGATCCTGTACATGCTTCCACTAAATAGCAAGACTCCTCTGGCATTAAAATATAATTAAATGTATAGGGGCACCTAGGTGGCTCAGTTGATTAAGCATCCAACTTTGTCTCAAGTCATGATCTAGTGGTTTGTGAGTTTAAGCCCCACATCCTGCTTGCTGCTGTCAGCTTCAGATCCTCTGCTCCTCTCTCTCTGCCTCTCTCCTGCTCTAAATACATACATACATATATAACAACATACATACATTAAAAAATAAAATATAATTAAATTTATAAAATTAATTCAAATGAAGATTTTAGAACATATCTATAGTATGTTGTCTGAATATTAGCAATTCTTAGCCCATGAAGCCGTAAGAATTGCATCTTTTGCCTTTGAAAAGATAAGACGTTGGTCAAAGAGAATCTGGATAAGACACAGTTACATCAATGCAACTCCATCCCTACTATCTCATTCATTAAATATATGTTTATATGGGGCACCTGGGTGGCTCGATCAGTTAAGTGTTCTACTTCAGCTCAGGTCATGATCTTATGGTTCGTGAGTTCAAGCCTGGCATCATGCTCTGTGCTGACAGCTCAGAGCCTGGAGCCTGTTTCAGATTCTGTGTCTCCCTCTCTCTCTGCCCCTCCCCTACTCATGCTCTGTCTCTCTCTCTCTCAAAAAATAAATAAACATTAAAAAATTAAAAACACATGTTTATAATTATTTACAAATATTTGTTGGTTGCTTACTAATAAGGAAGAGATGATAATGTAGAAAATACAGAGACAAATCATAAGCCTTATGCTTAAGGTCCAGTAGGGGAACAAACCACGTAATGTATACCTATATTACAAAGCAGAAAATGACTAGTGTGGCATGAAGTGTGGAAGAGGGATAAAGAGTAGAGGTTTGTTTTTTCTTAGTAGTGAGGTCAGAGATCACTTCTGGAGTTTGTATATATAGAGCTGGGGGTGGGGAGTGTTAGAAAGGGCCCAGGGAAGGTAAATCAAAGAATGGAGAAAAACAAAGCAAAATTAAAAGAAACCCAGAGATTTTTTTTTTACAAATATGAGAAGTAGCTGTGAACACACCAGCTATCATCCTTATCATTGTCATCATCATCTAAACAGATTTGTCATATTGACTGTTTTGCTCACCACACTAATTTGCTGCCAACCTTATTTATTATAATAGCTATTCTTGTATTCTTCCAGTGGAATTTTCAGTGTTAGCTGCAAGTTCCTGTGTTCTAATCACTGGAAACTTGGTTTTGTTGAGTTTGTCATTAAATGTTAATAAGTATGATTACTCAGTTTAAAATAATACATCTTACTTCAGCCTTTTTCTCCATTCCTGCCTTTGCCATTGCAAATGATACCCCATAAAAATGCTGCATGAAATCATTTATTTCTCTGGTATTTCCGTTATTATTAAACTTCATTTTAAATTATGTTGTTCCTGTCTCTTTCACCCAGATTAAAAGGATGAACAGATCAATTTTCACATGCCCTCTGTAACTGGAATTTTTAGTACTTCAATCATGTCCCTTTATATTCTTTTCACTTTTGCAGGCTAAGTAATCACATTGTGTCAGTTGCTGCAGTGAAACTTGAAACCTGATCAGTGAAGAAGCTTGCAATTTAACAGAAAACAAGGCATACCAGGATCTTCTGCTCCAGATATACTTTGAGGATTCTAGTCTCTTTTTGAAAATGCCCTGACATTCCTGGTTAGTTTAGTTGTTACAATTCTTGCCCTAAACAAGTTTGTAAAGTTGTTGTTTTTTAAGGAATATTATACTTAACAATTCCTAGGCAACTCACTGTATAGTCTTATAACACTGCTTAACCATACATAATTTGTGGAAAATGACATGTGCTGGGTAAATGACTTTTCTGGCTAAGCCCTTTTATCTTTCTCTTTGCATGACTCAGAATTTTGAGTTGCTTCATTTCTAGAAATGATGCCGTTATTGAGAGGAAGACACATGCTGCTAGTTGCTGTTTTGAACACACCCTTGACAATGTTTTGGTATTGTTGTCATTTGTCTCTTTTTACTAAGGACAAATAAGGACAAGTCCCCCCCCCCCCCCGCCCCCCGCCCCTTGCCCTGTGTGTGTGTGTGTGTGTGTGTGTGTGATTGGAAATGGCAGTTAATGCCAGTTAATTGGGTCTGGTTAATTTGAGGTTTCACTGTTAGCAGACCAAATTATCTCAGCTCTAGAAACACCCGAAATAAATTCCCTTATTTTTCTTCTCATAGTCACTAGTCCTTCTAAACTAAATATTATTCACAAAGCTATATCTTTCAACTCTTTGTGAAACCATGCCATTAACAGCTATCAAAAGCCTCTTCTATACTTCAGTTTGCCAACTCAATAGCTGGTGGTTCTGAATGCGTAAAGTCCCCTTGAATGTCAAGAGAGAACACAGGCTATGGGATATGAGGAGGACATGGGATATGAGGGCACATTTGATAGTGATTTGCACAGTCATAAGCCCTAGACAGTAAGGAAAGTGGGTGGCATACCAAAAAGGCACCAGGATCAGCATTAATTCCTCAAAATTCTTTTAAGTTTACCATGCACAAGCCACGGAGAAGACAAACCGTCATGTAGTAGTCTACTATGGAAACTAAGAGGTCCACTAATAGGGGTGCCTATCTGGCTCAGTCAGAAGAGCTGTGACTCTTGATCTTGGGGTTGTGGGTTCAAGCCCCACATTGGGTGTAAAGATTACCTAAAAAAAAAAAAAATATTAAAAAAAAAAAGAAGAGGTCCACTAATAGCTTGAATGGGAGCTAGTATGTCATAAATACCATGTTCGTGGTTCAGGAAATAAATGATTATGACATTTAATAAAAGAGATGACATCTGAGTTGATTTCTGAAGAAGGGATAAGATTTGAATAGGTGAAGGAAAACCAAGTCTGTTCAGGGGTAGTAAGGTAAGATGCATGAGGTGAATAATGACACAAAGGCTTAGACAGGCAGGTAGGATCAAATTAGGGAAAACTTTTGCAAGTCACAGTTTGAACCTCATTCCAAAGAAATGAACGTTTTCAACCAAGTCATGGGCCAAGAGCCCAGACTTTGGCATTAGATAGATTGAAGCCCAAATCCTGATTCCACTTACTTTGTGTGATCTTGAGCAAGTCACTTACCCTACCTCTCCAAGCAGCAGGTTAATAATCTCTGTCTCACAAGGCTGTTATCAGGATTAAGTGCAATTAAAACAGGAAGCACTCATTCATTCAGAAAATATTTATTGACCCTCCACCATGTATGTCCCAGGCAATGAGCTTTGTACTGGTGATACAGAGATAATGGCCAAAACCCTGTCCTCAAGGAACTCATGAGGCAATGGAAAAGACAGGTAAATAAACAGAAAATTACAATACAGTGTAAGTGAGCAAAATTAGAGGAACTAAGTAACTCAGATCAGAGAAGAGGATGGTAAAGAAAGCTTACAGGGGAAGCCGTCCCTTAGGCACCTGAAAGTAGCCTCTTAGAGGTGAACTGAAATACAAGTCATTTTGCAAGGTCTGATTATTTTTATTAATCTTGACATTACATGGTAGTTTCTATCAAAAACAAACAAAACTCTAAATGGATTTTTGTTATTTTTTGTTTAGTTGGTTGTTTTGGGCTTATTTCTTTTCTTCTTTTTGTTAATTTAATTTAATTTAATTTAATTTTAATCCCAGTATAATGAACATACGGTGCTATGTTAATTTCAGGTATACAATATGGTGATTCAACGATTCCATACATTACCCAGTGCTCATCACAAGTGAACTCCTTAGTCCCTATCACCTATTCTATCCATCCCCCCTCCACCTCCCCTCTGGTAACCATCAGTTTGTTCTCTATAGCTAAAGGTCTGTTTCTTGGCTTGTCTCTCTCTTTCTCTTTATTTCCTTTGCTCATTTTGTTTGTTTCTTAAATTCCACCTATGAGTGAAATAATTTGGTATTTGTCTTTCTCTGACTGGCTTATTTCACTTAGCATTATACTCTGTGGTTCCATCCCTGTTGCAAATGGCAGGATTTCATTCTCTTTTATGGCTGAATAATATCCCATTGTATATACATACCACATCTCCTTTATCCATTTATCTGTTGGTGGATACTTGGGCTGCTTCCATAATTTGGTTTTTATAAATAATATTGCTATAAACATAGGATATTTACCCAAAAAGATACAAAACCAGTGATTTAAAGGGATATTTTTTGGGCTTATTACCACAGAAAAGTGGTAAGGGAGAGTACCCTATTTCTCAGCTAACAAAAGGTAAGAATAGAGTCCATTTGAATCACATTAGCAGTGCAAGAAACAAGCCTGAAGCATGTGTGATAAAATTAAAGAGATTAAGGGGAAGTTGACCTAAAACAAAGTAGCAAATCTGGGCTTTCACTTTTAGGAGACCCATTGTGGAAATTTGCTGGGTTTTCAGCCTATATTTATTTCCTCTTCTGAAATGGTGCCCCAGTTTTGTTTTGTTTTTGTTTTGTTTTGTTTTGTTTTGTTTGTTTGTTTTTGGTTTTTTTTTGTTTTTTTTTCTGGGGAACCACATCTTTCTTCATTCTTATTTTATGTGTTCTGGTTAAATGGACTCCATTTCATTCTGGCTTTAGGATTGGCTATGATTCAGGTCCAGCCAGTTAGAGCCTCACACTGGTCACGGTGTTTGAATGGATGTATCATCACCCAATCAGAGCCAAAGGGAGGCAATCTGGAACTTTTGCTGAGCTAGCAAAAATGTGCCTTGGCTTCTACCGGTTTGAAGGTTGTAGACTGGGAGTTGCCGGCAGTCATCTTCCTATCACTGCTCACCACTCGAAGCCTGAGACTGAAGCCAGATGACATTAGAGAGCAGAGATCCTCACAGTAGAGTATAAAGTCCATGAGGGCAAGAAGCTTGGCTTTATTTTTAAATCTTTTTCATTGATACATCACTCACATGGGGAGCAGGGAGGCACAAAACAAATGTTTGAGTAAAAAATTCTTGTAAAGTGAATACACGTATTTACTCCTCCCAATCACTACCCCTCTCTCCTCTTGACCAATAGCACCATAGATCTGAGTTTTGGGATTTTATATAAATGGAATTATATAGTATACATTCTTGAGTGGCTTCTGTCACTCAACTTTATTGTAAATGTCTTTGCTGAACATACATATACCCATCCTTTTTTTTTTTTTAACACATGCATTTCTATTGGATATACTTCTAAGAGTAGAATTGCTAGGTTACAGAGTGCACATATGTTTCACTCTAGAAGATATTGCCAAACTATATTCCACAGTAATTGCAACAACTTACTCTTCTACCCTTATATGTACCTGTTGCTCCATATCCTAGGCATCGTTTGGTATTTTCAGTCTTTTAAATGTGAATGTGTAGTATATCATATTGCTTTTTTCTAACCAATGAGGTTGAATACATTTTCTTATGGCTATTTGGATATCCTTTTTTGTGAAATGTCTGTTCATCTGGCCATTTTTCTATTGAGTTTAGTGTCTTTTTTAATTTGTAGGAAGTTAAAAATTTTTTTATATTTAGTTACTACACCTATACCATACTATATTATACTGGAGTCTTATAATAAAACCTGGTAACTGGTAGAGTATGTGCTCCTACCGTGTTCTTTATAAAAGTGTCTATTTTTGGCCTTTTGCATTTCCACATATATTTAAATTTTTTTAATGTTTATTTATTCTTTGAGAGACAGAGAGACAGAGCATGAGTTGGGGAGGGGCAGAGAGAGGGAGACACAGAATCCAAAGCAGGCTCCAGGCTCTGAGCTATCAGCACAGAGCCCAATGAGGAGCTGGAACTCATAAACTGGAAGATCATAACCTGACCCGAAGTCAGATGCTTAACCAACTGAGCCACCCAGGAGCCCCTCCATGTACATTTTAGAATCAGTTTACTATTTTCTGCAAATGCACCTGTTGGGATTTTCACTGGGATTGCGTTGAATCTATAAGTTGATTTGGAGAGATTGACATACTTTACAACACTGAAACTTCTAATCCATGAGCAATGTACAAATTTCCATTTATTTATCTTTAATTTCTCTCAATAAATTTCTCTATTTTTCTGTGCAGGGGTTGGTCTTGCATACTTTCATTAGATTTATTCCTCGGTATTTGGTATTTTTGGGCAATTGTAAATGGTAATATATTTTTTTAATTTTCTGCTTGTTACTCATATATAGAAAAACTATGGAATTTTTGTATAATGACTATATATATTGATTTTCTATGGCTGCATAAAAAAGTACCATAACTTTCAAAATATCTTAGAAAACAAATTTATTATCTTACAGTTTCCACGAAGCAGTAGTCGAAATGCTAGTTAGCTAGATCTTCTGCTCAGAATCTCATTAGGCTAAAATCAAGGTGTCTGCAGGGCCTATGATCTCATTGGAGGCTGAGGGTCCTCTTCCAAGCTCCCTGATTATTGTTGTGAGGTTCCTCTTTCATGCTGGCTGTCATCTAGCAGCCACTCTGACTCTGGGAGGCCACTGCAATTTCCTGTCATGTAGCCCTCTCTCTCTGAAAAATGGCATTTTTGTTTCTTTAAAGCAGGAGACCAGTTGTTTTGTATCAAGTATCTCTGATTTATGACATCTTTGACCTCTAAACTCTTTTAAAAGTACTTACCTGACTATGTAGGGCCATTAGGATGATCTCCCTTTTAATGAATTCAGGTTCAACTGATCTTAATAATATCTGCAAAATTCCTTCACCATTGCCATATACCATAACGTAATCATGCAAGTGAAATCTTATCATATTCACAAGTCCACCCACACTTAAAGGGAGGGGATTACATAGGGCATGTACATCAGGGGGCAGGAATCTTGGGGGATGCCTTAGAATTCTACCTACCACATTTTGTATCCAGCAGCCTTACTGGTTAATTAATTCTACTAATATATGTTAGTACACAGTTATATTATCTAAACATTATAACGGTTTTATTTCTTCCCAATTTTTATATTGTTAAAATTTCTTCTTCTTAACTTACTGCACTGGCTAGAACCTCCAGTACAATGCTAAAAAGAAGTAATGAAAGTGGACTTGCTCATATTTTATATCATTATTATTTCCAGCCGCTTGAAATAGAGTATGAGGCATGGTAGCTTTTCAATAAATATTCTTAAATGAATAAATGGATGACAGCAAAGCTGGTTGTGGGGGCAGGGGAGAAGAATTGGTTCTTACTTGATCATTTGAGCCTTTAAATCTCATCATGTCCTAAGTCATCCTTAACCACAGACTTTTTAATGACATGATGGCAATAAATGGCAATAAATTACTCCCTCCTCTTTTTATTGTTGCCCAAGCCAGACTTTTTGGTCAAGTTCAACCAAAATTTTAATTTATATCAGATCTCTCAGGGAGCCTGTGTGGCTCAGTCGGTTAAGCGTCTGACTTCAGCTCAGGTCACGATCTCCCGATTTGTGAGTTTGAGCCCTGCATTCGGCTCTGTACTGACAGCTCAGAGCCTGGAGCCTGTTTCAGATTCTGTGTCTCCCTCTCTCTCTGACCCTCCCCCACTCATGCTCTGTCTCTCTTTATATTTAGATCTTTATATTAGATCTTTTGATCCATAGAATAACATGAACCAACAAATATTTGGGAGAAAAACAATGATCATGCTCGGAGAAGTTAATTATTATTATTTTTTTGAAGAGCACTTATGGAAAGTCAAACATGTTCATGTATCTACCATATTAAGAAAGTCCTCCCGGGGTGTCTGGGTGGCTTAGTCAGTTGAACATCTGACTCTTGATTTTGGCTCAGGTCATGGAATCGAGCCCCAACATTGGGCTCCATGCTGAGCATGGAACCTGCTTGAGAGTCTCTCTCTCCTCTCTCTCAAACAAAATAAAAATTAAAAGAAAATCCTCTCTCACATCCACTCCTACCTACCACCTCATCTACCCCCACCTTTTTTTTTTTTTAACAACTAAGCTTCTAGCAACAGTTTATTCATCTTTTATTTTTCTCCATATAACAGTCCTCAACTCATCACAATCTGCTTCCAATTCCACCATCTACCAAATTTATCTTGCTAGGATTAGTAGTGACCTTCATGCTGCTAAATCTAATGAACAGCACACATCTTGTTTGCCATAGTTGACCATTCCTAGCTTTAAAAAAAAAATACTTCTTTTCTTTTCTGTGACCTTATAGTCTCCTGGCTTTCTTCTTATTTCTCTGGCTCCTTTTTCTAGTTTCCCTTGGTTACTTTTCCTTCTCTCAGAATCTAATCTATTAACCAGAGAAATATGATGACCACTTGGAATCAAACCAGCACTCACTGACACACATTAGTGAGCTAGTTTAATTATAAAGACAAAGCCATTTACAGAAACATTTTGTTTCCTCACTGATTTGATATATGCTGGTATATGCTTATTGTACGGATTTGTGGCCAGTTGCAGGCCCCTTTTCTTTCCATTCTCTTCCCTTCCTTTCCTTTCTCTTTTGTTCTTCTGTCTTTATACTTTCAGGAATCTCATATACATCCATCCTTTCAGTTATTAACTACATGTTGACAGCTTCTGAATTTATATCCTCGGGCCTCCCTTCTGAGGTTCCAGACTCATCTATATGTCTCCTTGATATTTCCAGGTAGCTATTACATAGACATCCCAAGTTGGACATGTCAATTACTGAGCTTATGGTGCCAAATCTTTTTATCTTCCAAGGTCTCCTAACTCATTAAATGGTTCCACCACCCTCCCTGTTGCTAATGTTAGGAACCAAAAATCATCCCTAATATCCACCTATTTCTTAGCCCCTTTGTCCAACCAATCACCAAGTACTTTCAATTCTGTTTCCTGGGATACTGCTCAAATCTGTCTACTGTTCTTTGTCTTCAGCACTACTACCTTCACCTAACACCTGGACCTCTTGGACACTGTCTTAGTCAGCTCGGGCTGCTATAGCACAATCCATAGACTGGGTAGCTCAAAAAACAGACATTTATCTTGCAGTGAGGGAATCTGAGAAGTGCAAGATCAAGCCGTCAGCAGATTCAGTTCCTAATAAGAGCCTTCTTCCTGGCTTACAGACAGCTGCCTTCTTGCTGTGTCCTCACATGGTAGAGAGAGAGTGACCTCTTTCTTCCTCTTCTTATAAGAACATTAATCTCATCATGGGGGTTTCACCCTCATGATCCCATCCAAACCTAATTACTGCCTAAAGGTTCCACCTCCAAATACCATCACACTTGGGATTAAGGTTTCAACCTACGAATTGGGGGCAGAGGATACAAATATTCAGTCCATTAGAGATACAGTCCAACTGCTCATGCCACCTTCTCTTGGTTACCTCCAGAAACTCATTCTCCACCCAGTGATCAAACTGATCTTTTAAATCTATACTTGTGTCATCTCCTTGCTCAAAGCCCTATCATAGCTTGCAATAAAATTCAAACTCCAAAATGACCAATAACTCCCTCGATGATCTGACTTTGTTCTACCTTTGTCTCATTGCATACCAGCCATATTGGCCTTTTCTCTGTTGCCTAGCTCCTTCATGCCTACTTTCTTCTGGCCATTTCCACCACGTGGGACTCTTCATGACCACTATTCCCTTTTGCTGGCCAACTCCTATTCATTTTTCAGTTTAAATCCTACTTCCTTGGGCAAGGATTCTCTGTTCACCTAATATTAAATTACATTCACCTTTACAAGCTCTCATAAGCTTCATTTACCTTTCCATGACACGTATTCCAACTCTTGTTGAACAATTCCTGTAATTATTTGCTTAATGTCTCTCTTCTGTACTCCCTCTCCACCCCAACCCAGATTGTCAGTGCTATGAGAACATGAACTGAATCAGTCTTACTTAAGGCTAGCATCTAGGACCCAGAAACATCCTTGATAAAAATTCACTGAGTGTGAATGGTTGTCTACTTGAGAATGAGGATGAGTGCAGGAGTTTAGGTAGTATTGGTATAGAAACATTTTTCGTACCTCTTCATTACAATAAAAAATTTAGTTTTTAAAATTTTATTTTAGAGAGAGAGAGGGAGAGAGAGAGGGAGTGGGGGTAGGGCAGAAGGAGAGAGAGAATCTCAGGCAGGCTCCATGCTCAGTGTGGGGCTTGATCCCACAATACTAGGATCATGACTTGAGCCTAAATCAAGAGTTGGACGCTTAATCAACTGAGCCACCCAGGTGCCCCCATAATAAGAAACTGAGAATCAGAATCAGAATATTGGGCCTACCATTAAAAGTAATTATGATTTTGACAAAAATTAACCTCATTCTGGGGGCAAGTAGTGAGTAACTGAGGTAGCCTTTAACTTACTAGGGCAAAACACAGGCAGCACAGGCAGGCAGTAAGGAATCAACCAGAGAGGAGAGCAATTTCCCTCTGGATGCCATTAACCAGGGAGATATGCTGACCACCTGGAATCAAACCAGCACTCAATGGCATGCATCAGTGAGCAAGTTTAATCATAAAGACAAAGACATTTATACAAGTTTTTCGTTTGCTCACTGGTTTGATATACGCTTGTTGTAGGGCTTTATGGAAAAAAACCTATCAGTAGTCTGACTTTCAATTTGTAATAGACACAAAAATACTTATGTTTTGCAAATGTGTCCTTTATGCTCACTTTACCATTTCTTTTGCTGTGTAGACTGAACTGCAAAGTAAAGTTAATATAAACTTAGAAGAATGGAAATAGGCTTTTGCATATTTATAAGGGAGGAAAATACAAAAATAAGCTATACATTGTCTAAAATACTGCATTCTTGCAAGCAAATATGGGAACTGTCTCTTGGGGTTGGGAACTAATAATGAATACTTAAAATAATAAATTAATCTACATTGATTATTTCCTAAGTTATTAAATACTTATCACCAGGCAAAACCTTTTATACAAGATGCTTTTTTTTTTCCTTACAAGTAATAAGAACCTTCATATTCCATACATTAGAAAAAGCCTTAACTTTTCTTTGGAGGAGAAAGAGAATCTGATATGTTTTGGATTCAAATAATAAGTAATTTCACTTAATGTAAATTTTCACTTTTATGGTACTTTGTTGCTGTGCCATTCCCATGAAACAGTGTGGGACAAAGAGCATGAGACTAGAAGTCTCTGAACCTGGCTTCTGATTTGAATTTGCTACTATTTGAATTCTATTTTGCTACTACTAAACCATGATCTCTTTCAGCCCTTTGGATCTTCATTTCCTCGTCTGTCAAGTGAGAGGCCTCTTCAATTCCAAAAATCCTTTATTTCAACTATGTTTTCTTTCTTTGAGTGTATTTTTTTTTTAAGTTTTATTTATTTTGAGAGAGACAGACTGGGTGCATGTGTGCATGAGCCTGTGAGTGGAGGAGGAGCAGAGAGAGAAAATCCCAAGCAGGCTCCTCGCTGTCAGGGCGCAGAGCCCAATGCAGGGCTCAAACTCAGGAACCATGTGATCATGACCTAAGCTGAAGTCAGAGGTTTAACTGACTGAGCCACCCAGGCACCCAAAGTTTGTTTTTGTTTCATATAGAAACTTAAAAGCCTGGAAGGGAAAATTACTTTTCTAAACCTAGAGTTAGATTTTTGGAAATAAGGTTTCCAGATTGAAATCAGATTCTGATTGAGAACTTTTTATTAACATTCAGGAATTCATAGAAGAGAATAGGTGAGAAAACATATATATTTTATTTCCTGATAGAATGGAAACCAGAATGACCAGACAGTGGCATGGGAATGCAATGGCTGTTTTAATATATTTTGGTATTGAAGAAACTCCATTATATAATTGCAATCCATTGTTATGTTAATCTTTTACTTTGGATTATATTGTGAAATTGTCGTGGTTTCATAATACTCGTTTTTTTTCCTCTGTCTGTTTATTTTGCTTGTAAAATATCTCCTTACTGTTTTTTTCCTTTCCTTTAAAAAATATTACATAGTGGAGTAATAATGTATATTCCTATTGCTTAAGGGGTTCCTTCTGTGATGGCTGGTGTTGAGACACAAACCCATTTAATGGAGAAAGTGGTTCTTGAGGAAACCTTTGAGAGGCCAAGTATGGCTTCTGTTTCTCTAGAAATGTATGGCTTTTTTTTTTTTTTAATGTTTACTTATTTTTGAGAAAGAGGGCGAGTGTGAGCAGGGAAGGGGCGGAGAGAGAGAAAGACAGAGGATCCAAAGCAGGCTCCATGATGACAGTAGACAGCCAGATGTGGGGCTCCAACTCCCAGACCGTGAGACCAAGACCTGAGCTCAAGTTAGCTTAACCTCCTGAGCTACCCAGGTGCCCCTGGAAATGTATAGCTTTAAAATGGCCTGTAATATTACCAGAAAGTTTTTAGGTAGAATTTCTCCTTTTCCTAGAGAAATTTTAAATAAATGGTTTTTTCCCTAATAAATGTTTAACCATCTGTCCTTATAGTTCTACTTCATTATATAATTGCCTATTTTAAAAATAGTTTCATATAGTTATTACTTAAAGTACTCCAATTATAAAATAAGCTAAGACCATCATCTTTATAAATCTAACAAATTAATGTGGCTTACAAAAATCTTGAGTCCTATAACATATTGGTGGCAAATTGTTTTCAAGACAGTAGACTAATTGGTTACTGATTCTTCTTAGTGTATAGAAAAAGTGGTTTATGTGTATAAGTACTAGTCTGTCTTCATCTTTTATTCATTATGTCAACAAGTGTTTATTGAATTCTCATCTTGCACCAGGCACTGTACCAGGTGTTGGGGGGTAATGTGGTAAAAACAAAAACAAAAACAAAAACAAAAACAAAAACAAAAACCAAACAGACAAAACTCTCTGCCCTCATGGAGCTTACATGCCTGTGGGGGAAAGACAGACAATAAATAAGTAAAATGTGTGTGTGGGGGGGGTGTTAGATGATAATAAAGACTAAGGTGAAGAATAAGGCAGAAAAGTATATTGGGCAGGGTGTTGCAATGAGAAATATGGGTGTCATGGAATGTCTTCTTGAGAAGGTAAAATCTGAATAAAGGCTTGAGGGACGTGAGAGAGTTAGGTATTTGGACATTTGGGGGAGAAAAGCATTCCAGGCAGAGGAAAGAGCAAGTGCAAATGCTGTGAGCCAGGAGCATGCCTGCCATGTCCCAGAGGGAGCCCAATACGACTAGAGGAGAATAAGATATGGGGAGAGCAGGAGGAGATAAAGTCAGAGAGGAAAGACTGGGATGACATCATCTATGACCTTGTAAGGACTTTATCTTTTACTATGAATGAGACAGAACCACTGGAGAGTTTCAAGCAGAAGAATGATATGATCTGACTTATGTTTTAGGAGGATCAAGCTCACTATTATGTTGAGAATAGATTGGTAGGGGACAAAGGCTAGGAGACCTTGGGCATGGTCCAGGCAGGTGGGATCATTGCAGTAAACACTACAGAACTCCAAGAAACATCATTCACACTGCGGTCTCTGAATGGTGCTTCCTATAACGAGTGGTGTATAGTGTAGTTAGGGGCCCTGTAGGCAAGATGGCTTGGACCAGGGTGGATGCAATGTAAGTGGAAAAAAAATGTTCAGTCAAGATGTATTTTGAAGGTAGAACTAATAAGATTTGCTGACATAGTAGATATGGGATATGAAAGACTCAAGTATGATTTCAAGGTCATCCATTAATTTCATGAATTATTCATATTCATTATGCCAAATACCATTTACTAAGGGGAAGTAATTCACATTTCTTTTTTAATTCAGCAAGCATTTGTTGAAAACCTACTACATAGTATATCATCCCAGATTCTGCAGGAATATTTTTTAAGGTACAATTGCAGCAACAACAGAAAATCCTGCTCTGGAAATATTGTAACTTAGTTTGTTAGACAAGGCCTCTATAGTTAAAAGAACCAAATAAAACAATGGAGGAACCAATACTGTATACAGCAACATAAGAAAAAATATGACCATGGGATTAATAAAATGGTATGTGTATATGTGTGTATGTCTATGTGTGTGTGTATGTGTGTGTGTATATATATATATATATATATACACATATAACTACATATAACTATATGTAACTACATATAACCATAACTATGACTATAGCTGTATACACACACACACACACACACACACACACACACACACATGCTGGACACAAGCCAAAAAAGTAGTCTTTGAAAGTAGAAATGCCAATGGGACTCAAAATAAAAAAGAGAGGAGGGAAAAGGAAGAAAAGTAACAGTAGTTATTGCATTAAAATGCTTATTTAATCCTTATAACAACTCTGCTATTACCCTCATTTTACATGGGAGAAAAAAGGTGAAGAGGTTATTACTCCTATTTGGCAGATGAAGAAATAAAGGACTAGAAACTGAGATCAAAATCATAGCTGAAGTGTCAAAGCTGAGTTTAAAATCCAGAGTTAGCTGAATTCCAAAGCCTACGGAAATAATTACTACAGGTGGAAGATAGATTCTAGGGTAACCATCATGATTTCTACCTCCTGGTACTTACATCTTTGTGTAATCCTCTCTCCCTGCGTGTGGGTAAGCCTTGTGACTTGCTTCTAAACAACAGAATGTGGCAAAGATGATAGAATATCACTTTCTTGCTAGCAAACTCATTTTAGAGAGTATAGAGACACTCTTCACTGCTTTGATGAAGTAAGCAGCCATATTGTGAAAATATACATGACAATGAACTGCAGGTGGAGCTGAAGGCAGCCTCCAGCCAGCAAGAAACTAGGGCTCTCAGTCCTACAACTGCAAGAAAAGGAATTCTGCTAACAATCTGAATGACCTTGAAAGCAGATTGTTCCCCAGTCAAGCTTCCAGATGAGAACATAGCCTGACTCATGGTTTAATTGAAGACTTATGAAGCAGAAGACCAAGCTAAGCTGTACTCAAACTACTGACTCACAGAAAATGTAACATAAAAAATATGTGTTATTTTAAACTGCTAAGTTTTGCTCATTTTTACACAGTAATAGAAAACTAATACACCACACTACCTTGGTTTTCCCTGTGCTTGCAGCACAGTAAATTCTTAGTAAATGGTAGTTGCTATTATTATGATAATCAAAATGGAAATTTGGAGTATCAGAGTCAAAGAAAAATGTAACAGGAAAATATAACAAAGTTAATTGTTTCCAATGTAATTATGCAACTGATTTAGGAGATACAAATGATGGTATGTCAAAAACTTGTATATTACTCCCAACAATTATTGAATGTATTCTTATCACATGAAATATAAAATTTCTAGTGGTGCTTATATCCACGCATAGTTTTAATGTCTTACACCATACTCAAAGTAAATTGGCAAGTTTCCTACATTAAGATAGTCCTACCAGATATGAAGACATAGTAAAACCTAGTTTAAGATTCCAGTAATATTGTTATAAATTGTGATTTTTAAACATCTAACATTTAAAAAATGTTTATTTATTTTGGGAGAGAGAGAGAGAGCACATAAGTGAGGAAGGGGCAGAGAGGGAATCTGAAGCAGGCTCCAGTCTCTGAGCTGTCAGCACAGAGCCCAACACAGGGCTCAAACCCACGCACGAACTGTGAGATCATGTTGGACTCAAACCCACGAACTGTGAGATCATGACCTGAGCTGAAGTTGGTTGCTCAACCAACTGAGCCACCCCGGTGCCCCTAAACATTATAACATTTTTAAATAATTTAAATATGATAGAGAAAATAATTCAGGGCCTTCGATCAAAAACCTAAACCATAACGAAACAAACTACTATCAGCATAATACTTTCAGTTCATGAGTGCATGTGGATTTTGCTTACCAAGGATAAAATATACTAAACATATGATGTAATTATACATATTTAACTATAGAGTAGGTTAGAGGACTTGAATGGGTTTCTATTTGATAGATTTAAGGTTTGCCATTGTGGGGAATAAAGAGAGGCTAGTGCTCATATCTAACTAAAATGCAAAATGATTTTTCTGATTGTTCCTTCTACCAATGCCCTCTTTCTCTTCTGTATTTATATTGGCATGTGAATGTATAGTTTCTGTCAAACATGTCATTAAAAATGGTGTTCACTGATTGAATAGACATGTTAACCTCACTACTGCTACACACACAAATATGCACTGAACATATAGTTAACATAAACATAAGCCTTTTATAGGTGTTACAGCAATAGAAAATGTTCTCACTCTCCCTTTAATGAGAATATATGACCCTATGAACATAATAACTATTCATAAACCTTTTTAAGAAAATTTTTTAAAATTTAAAATTTTATTTTAGAAAGAGAAAGAGAAAAATCTTGCAAGTGGGGGAGGGGGCAGAGGGAAAGAGGCAAAGGGAGAGAGAGAGAATCTTAAGCAGACTTCACACTCAGTGTAGAGCCAAACACGGGGCTCGATCCCACAACCCTGGGATCATGACCTGAGCCGAAATCAAGAGTCTGCTGCTCAACTGACTGAGCTACCCAGGAGCCTCCATAATTCTTAATGGGTTTAATAAACACTGTGCTAAATATAGTGTTAGTAATACAGCAGCTAAATCTTTCTTCATCTTTTGAGGGCAATCATGATTTCTATCAGTTTTTCTTAATTTTCTGTCATCTGTGTTTTCTGGAAATGAACACTAATAATGTGTCTATACACATTTATTATTGTTTTGTTTTTTTTTTAGCATTTATTTATTCTTGAGAGAGAGAGAGAGAGAGAGAGAGCATGTGCAGGGGAGGGGCAGAGAGAGAGGGAGACACAGACTCCAAAGCAGGCTCCAGGCTTGGAGCTGTCAGCACAGAGCCAGACATGGGGCTCAAACTCAGAGACCTTGAGATCATGACCTGAGCTGAAGTTGGATGCTTAACCGACTGAGCCACCCAGGCGCCCCTATACACATTTATGTGATTTGGCTTTTCTAATAATTGATTCAATGAAATCAATCATTTATAATGAATTGATTCAGTGAAATCATTTATTATGAATTGATTCAAGAGACAAGTGAATATATTAATTTGAAATTTATCTAACTTTAAATTACTGGTCAAGTTAACAGGTTATTTTCTTTTTGTTTTTCTTTTGTTTTTGGCAAAGTTTATCATCAGCATTTACTTTTCTGTTTAGATTCATGATTATGAATTGTTCTGTGGCAAGGCAAAAGTCTTGTTAGATCCCTAAAAGAACTTAAGGACAATACTCAATGTGTATTTTCTTCCTATGGCATGTTATCTACAGATGGATAATGAGGAAAGCAAACCAGTTTGTCTTGTTCCAGTGTCTGGGAGACAACTCACGATTATTATTTAATCCAAGTGCCATCATGAGCAGTTTGGAATCTTTTTTGGAACAAAGTGGAGTATAATCGCAAATATTTTTTAAAAGGCCAAACTGCCAGGTTTAAGGCAGCTTTTGAACTGTTGTTGACTTCCTGGAACAGGTTCAAAATATGGGAAATTGCTAAATCTATTTCTTAGTGTAATCTATGAATCGACTCTAGATTTAAACTGAAATTATTTTCCTCTCTGGCATTGGATGAAATTTGGTGAAGCTTTCCTTAATATTTAATAATAAAAACTCATCTGGTTTTATAGGAGATTGGGGATTTAGAAGGATTTATTACTTTCTAGTTAAACTTATTTCACATTGGGGATTGATTTCTTACTCTCTTTACAAAATTGTAGAGAACTGAATTTAGAAAAACATAAGGTAAGAATTTCCTCTTAACTATTTTTGTTGCATCCTTCTCTTTTTTCCTGTCTCCCCCAACTTTATCTATTTAGTGGGTTAAATATTTCACAAAGTTATTTTTGCAGTTTTCAAAGTGACTTCTTGGAAATGAAACTTGCATCGACTTTTTTCAATCCCCAACTGTAAGAGCTACATTTTCACTTTTCATTTGTTAAAACAGACTGTCTTATAAATGCCTGAAACTTTGGTAGATATTTTTAGGCAAGCAATAGTTTCAAACTGGAAAGAAATCCTCCTAACACTAAGACATAAACACAAATGACTGAGAGCCCTTTTTTCTCTTTTTAAAAATATTCTAAAGCATTTCCTTTCTTGCTGATTTTTTTTTTTTTTTGATTAAAATTGCAAGTCCTCAGATACCAGGTTGAAATGCATTATTGTTAAGAATCACAGTGAGAAGGTATTAACACACACGCACTTCCAGTATCTCAAAGAGCAGAAATAACCGGTTTAAATGCCAGAATAGTGTGATAGATGTCTGGTAGGAAGGCCAGGAACTAGGGGAAAACTTAGAGAAGTACGCGGTGGGGGAGGCATCAATGGAGAGACAATGCGCTGTTTTCAGAGCCCAGCGTGTTGTGGCGGAGAGGATGACCTTTAACCTTTAAAGGACATTTATTTGGGAAACTCTGAACAGCGTTCACTTTGAGGGGGCGAAAGGCGAGGTGGAATGTTGTGGCAGTATCTACTTTAGTAGGTCCAGGGTGGTTTAGGGATGTTTGGAGTCGGTTGGTCCGGGGGTTGGGCGAGGGCCATGTTGAGGGAACGCGGGCCAGTCCCAGGGAAGGCGGAAGCCGGCACCTGGATGCCCCGGAGAACAACTCGGGTGGGGGAAGGGTCGTGGAGAAAAGTAGAGTTCAGCGTTGGTTTCTGTCTTCGCGTGTAGGACGATCAGAAGAGGCGCAGAGGAGCCGCGCGGGGTGTTTCCCGCTCCGGGGGAACGCCGGCTGCGCCCGCGGCGCCCGCGCCGTGGCCCCTCTCCCGAGGCGGCGAGCGCTCCCCCCGGCCCGGGCCGCGGCCCTCCCGCCCCGGCGGAGGCGCGCGGTGGATTGTGGGCTGGGGGCTGCGGCGGCCTCGCGGCGGCCTCCGGCGCTGTCTCCGGGACCTAGCCCGGCCGAGCCGGGCCGGCGGGGTGAGGGGAAGCAGTGGAGCAGGGAGCAGAAGCGCTAGGGGTAGTGGTCGCGGCGCGGCGGCGGTGGCGGCGGCGGCGGCTCCTCTGGAGGCCGGGGATGTGGGAGAGGCGGTGGCAGCAGCGGCGGAGGCGGCGCTGCGGACCCGGGGGAAACTGCTGGCTGACAGGACACCCGGGAGAGACGTGAGGGAGCCGCCGCTGCCGCCTCTCACCCGCGAGCGGAGCTGGGCTCGGGAGGGCGGCCCTGTGCTCCCCCGGCCGACGGGCCTGCCGGCGCGGGGCGGGGGCGGGAGGCCGGGCTCCGGCCCGGCGGG
>NW_024412452.1:18716725-18815768 GCF_014898765.1 Herpailurus yagouaroundi
TCCGGCCCGGCGGGGCTCCGGGCGGCGGCGGCCGCGGAGCAGCCTCGGCGCGACGTGGAGGGCTGGAGGCGGCGGCGATGCACTAGGCCTCGCTCTGGGGCGGCTGCCCGGGACCCGCAGGTAGGTGTCGGGCGGGCCCCACTTGACCCCCCCGGCGCTTCGCGGCCCACCCTCACCCCGACCTCCTGTGGAGAGAGGGCCTGAGACCCCACCCCCTGTGTCACCTCCCCGGCCCGAAGCGGACGGAGTTTCGGTCACAACAGACGGGCGCTGAAGCTTCCATTCTCTTCTCCGCCACCACCTCCTCTTCCTTTTCGCTCCCGCTCTGGGATCGGGGCGGTAGCTGCTCTCCCCACTTCAGTCGGCGGCCGCAAACGCCGCTGTCCCCCCTCTCGCCCCTCTCTGGGATCCGGGCTTTGGAACTTCCATCACCCTCCTTAGATGCTGCCCCGAAACTTTCCCTTTCTTTTCCCAGTAGGGCCTTTCAGCCTCCTTTTGAGCCTACTGGAATAATTTAAATATTAAAAAATTGTTTTTCTTCCTGGGGAAGGCTTCCTGGGGAAGGCTATCCCCCTTCCCCCATTAACTCGGTGTTTTGCAGTTTGGTGATTTAGCTCGCAGTAGTTTGTTCAGTAATTAATTTTCTTCAGTTCTGCTTCTTAACATCTGTGCATTGATACAAAAGCAGGCCTCCCCTGCCCTCCCATCGTTGACAAGGGAACTTTTGGCTGTACATTATAATTAACTACTTGGTCTGTCCATGTGTTGTGAGTTCAGGACGATATTTTTAGAATTTTGACTGACCTGGGGTTGCAAGTTTTGTTTTGTGTTAACTCGCCTTTAACCAGCTTTATTTTTTGTCCTTTATTGAGTGAGGCCCTCCTTACTTTCGAATAATTAAATTGTTTGCACTATTTGTTTTTTTGTTTTTAATTGGCTCTATTTCTGATTTGTCAAACCCCAGGGCGATCAATAGTAAATGATTACAAGGCAGATGATATCATGATATAGTATGCTGAGGAATGCGTTATTGTGGTTAACTTAAACTGCAGATTTTGATGGACATTCGAGTTGACTTTTATAAATCTGATAGTTCTAATTGGAAAAGTACTTTGAGAGCCTTGATGATTTCTAAGCAGTTTTGATGGAACAGATGGAATGATTGGGATTTGACTATATTTGTATTGCAGTCAAGAGTCTGATTTCCTAGAAATGAGTATTACTTGATGGTTCATAGTGGTCATCATTGCTCATGATAGGTTTTGGTAAGAATGATCAATATGTGCAAATTTTGGGTGGTTGATAGTTGTGGTTTGGGGGATTAAATGTTTGCAGTTTTATTGTGATTTGGCTATTTTAAAATTATAATCTGGTAACTTAAGAATTACTACACTATGAGGACAGACCTTACAGTTGGAGGATCATTTTTAAAAGAAGTGAAAAATGTATTGATTTTCTTTGTAAAGAACGTATCACAGAACTGTAAAGACTTCACATTTTGTTGATGATATTTATATATTTTGTTTTTGTTACTTAGCATTTGGCTTTCTGAAATGTTTTCATTGTTTTTAAATTATCCAAAGTTTGCTAGAAAAAGATCAAATTTTCATGTTTTTCTGGAAAAGTTAAAATTTATTTCTGGGTAGGTATTAAGTTTTTATGTCAGAATTAAAATCAAATGTAACTCATGAAATGGCAAACTTTGCAGAATTTGTTCTTAATCACGTTCCTTTTTCTATCCATAAAAGTTGATTAAAATTCCTTTTTCCTGCTTCTAGCCTTTTACATCTTTGAGTAACACTCATTTAAAGGATGAAATTAAATGATTTATAGTATATTTACAGAGTTGTGAAACCATCATCATAATAAATTTTAGAACATTTTCATCACCCCAGAAAGAAACCTGGTCATTAACAATACTCCCCATTCCTCCTACCCCACCCCCAGACCTAGGCAACCACTAATCTTTCCATCTCAATATTTGCCTATTGTGATTCATTCATATAAGTAGGTTTTTGAAGTTTTTCTCTGAAAATCAACTTACATGTCTAAAATATTTTGAGTCCGAGAATAAGCAGCTGATCACTGGTGTTAATAACTGATGTTCTAAACAACTATTTGGTTGTATTCAGCATGAAGTATGGAGAAAGAAAAAAGCATAAATGGATTTTAGTGATCTCGAGAGGTGATCTGGTCAGCTGGGAGTCACGTAGAAGTTAAAGGAATATTTTTGCCATTGAAGATTAGGATATCAGGGTTAGGAAAAAAACTTAAATGTCATCAGCTTGCTTCCTACTTGTTTCACAAATAGATGGCAGGAACCATATGAGGAAATCTGAGGAGTGGAAGCTTGAATCTCTAAGATTGTGGCTAAAGAACCACAGTGTGGCCATGTAAAGCAAGAAATGGGGATTTGCTAGTTAGAATTGTTTACATTCTTTTATGTATGCATGTATTTGACATTTTACTAGCATTTACTCATTTTGGGATGGAGGGTTGTCAGGAGACTAATGCATCTGCAGAGATGAAATCCCTCTTACAAAATCCTCTAAAAATGCTTTAACCTAAAGGAGGATGGCATATACTAAAAGGTATCTTCTTGTACTTTTACCATCTTATTTTTTAAAAATTCTATTTTAAAAACAAAATTAATTAAAAATAAATTAAGATTGGGGTGCCTAGGTGGTTCAGTCGGTTGAGCATCTGACTCTTGATTTCCACTTGGGTCTTGATCCCAGGATGGTGGAGTCAAGCCTCACTTCCCCTCAGTTGGGGATTCTCTCCCTCTGCCTCCTTCCTCTGCTGTCTTGCTCACATGTGCTCTCTCTTGCTCTTTCTCAAAAACAAATTAAGATTAACAAGCCTGGTTGGAGGCCTTCTTTTTCAAAGACCTGGGGCCCTAACATCTAAACTAATGGTTCTCAAAAGAGGGTAAATTTACCCTCCAAGGGACATTTGGCAGTGTCTGGAAATGTATTTCATTGTCACAACTGAAGGTGTGGTGCCATTGGCATATAGCCAGGAATGTTGCTAAATTTATAAATGCACAGGATACATCCTATGTTATCCTGCACACCCTCTCCCCCAACAAAGAACAAAGAATAGCCACCCAAATGTCAGTAATGTTTTAAACCTGTGGTTTGTATTTTTCTGGCTAGTGTTCTCAACTCCTGCCAGGTGGGAAAATAACTCTCACTGGGTATATTAGATTAGCCCTTTAGGTCCTCAGGCAACTCTCTCTTTGCAGTTGAGGGCATATGAGGGAAAAATAAAAGGACATCTAACTATGACACAGTACAGATATTCTTTAGTAAAAATTAGTAATTAGAAATAATTAGAATTAGATATTCTACAGTAAAAAATTTTTTACTGGAAATGGCAGATTTGTTTTACTGCAGATCTGAACTATTATGTTTTGAATTGTTCGTTACTGGTGCATAAGTTTTTGAGGGGTAGATTGGGCCCAGGTTGTGGAGTTTTTGAACGTGATAAACTTGATATATACCACTATCAAAGAATACATAAGGAGAGTGACCTATCGTATCTGAATTTTAGAAACATGATTCTAAAATTGAGTGAGGTTAGAACCAAAGAAGCTTTTGCTAGGAGATTCTCACAGCAGTCTAATCTGCAAATAAAATCCTGAACTAGATTACTCGCAATTAGAATGGAGAGCAAGGAATGGATGTGTGATGAATTTTGGAGGTAGAATCCATAGGACAGTCCACACTGGTATAGAAATTAAAGAATGTAGAGAGGTCAGGGAGTCAAGTTGGCTGTAGGGTTTCTAGTTTAGGAAACATAGATTATTGTGCCATTAACGGAGCTAGAGAAGGAATAAACTTTTGGCAGGTGTTGGCAGATAAAGATGGCATAAATAATAAATTTAAGTTTTGGCTATATTGAATTTTAGGTATCTTTGAGACTTGTAGGTGAAGATGCCTAGTAGGCAGTTAGAAATGTGGGTGTGGGACACTGAAAAGAGCTTATAACTGGAGAAAGATCTGAAATCTGTCTAGTTTTCTCTATCTCCACTACCATTATCGGAGTTCAGGCTATGGGCATCTCTCAGTGAGATTAAGCAAGTTTCCTATCTGGACTCTTCTAGTCTTAGTCTTCTCCATTGCATTCTCTGTGCTATAATCAGTGATTTTTCTGAAGGGAAAATCTGATTATATCATTTCTCATCATAAATTATTTCTGTGACTATTTTATCCTCATGATAAAATCTATATTCCTTATTCTTTTAATAGATTTGTAATTTCATTTAAGTTATTTTCCCAACTTACCTCTCTAGCCTTGTGACTCTCCCCTATTCCCTCCTCCCTCTGAATATATAATTTTCTCAGACATGTTGAATTATTTCCGGTTTCTGGCAGAAGGCTTCTTTTCCTGTCCAAGCCTTTGCAACATACTATTCCCTATTCCTGGAGTATTCTCTTTTTCTCATACTTCCTCCCCTCCGTTTATTTGGTCACTTCTACTTATCTTCACTTCTTTGTAAACTTTCATTGATTCATTATTTTTTATTATTATTGAAAAATTTTAAACCTGCAGAAAAGTCAAGAATAGTGAACACCTACACACACATACATAAACACTCGCCGCCCCCCGCCCCAATTTCTTTTGCCAAGTCTGAAAGTAGGCTGTAGATTTCATTACATTTCACCCCTAAATACTTAAGCATGCATCTCCCAATTACAGGGACATTCCCCTATATGATCACAATGCTGTTATGATACCTAAAAGTATCAACACTGAACAAGCTTATTAAACATACAGTCCATACCTAAATTTCTCCATTTGTCCCAAAATTTTTTATAGCTGTTTTTTTCTCTACACTATTACAAGATTCAGTTAAGGTTCATGTATTGCATTTGGCTGGTATGTCTCTTTAATCTCCTCCAATCCAGACTAGGCCCAGTGCCTCCCTCTTCTTTTTTGGTTTATCCTTTGAAAAATAGAGGCATTTGTGCTCGAGTTTATTCCATATTCTGAATTACTCTGTTTCTTCATGATTAGATTCTGGTCAGATATTTCTGGCAAGAATACCACACAGATGATAGGTATTCCTACCACTTTATCACATCAGGAGGCACATAATGGTAGTCTGTCCCCCTGTTGGTGATTCCAGCTTTGATCATTTGGTAAGGGTAGGAACTGACAGATCTCTCTATTATTTTTTTAATAAATAACTGATAGGGTGATACTTCATGGCTATGTAAATATCCTTTTCCTAACATCCTTTTAAACCAATGGTTTTATCATCCATTAATGATCCTTCCTTGAGTCAGTCATTGCATTTGAGGATTACAAATGGTGATTTTTCTATTTCTCTTATTCTGTCTGCATTTATTACTTTTATTGGCTTTTGAGGGCAGTGAGGTCAGATTTGATGAAGACTGAATATAGGCAATTGAATTTAGAAATCAGGTCATTCCTCACCATTTCCAGAGCAGTAAGTGGTAAAGATGGAAGATTGTGCAGGAGGTAGACCCAAGAGAGAATAGAGGTTTGCCAGTGAAGGGGAGGCAAGAAGTAGCTCAAGGAGATAGAGCTGAGGGAAAAAACTTTAATTTAGCTCTTGAACTTTTTTTTTTTTTTTTTTTTTGATGGGCTGATGAGATAGGAGAGTCGGAATAATTAATACAACAGGGCTGGGATGAAGTGGGAAGAGGTGAAATCAAGAACAGTTGGTTGGAGAATTAACTCTGGACAAGAGTACACACCTGTATTGTCTATCAGAAGTTAGGAGTTGTGAGAATTAGGTACATTTGAATGTGGAGGGTAGAAGTCCTATCTGAGGCTTTTTTTTTTTTTTTTGGTATGAAGTAAAAAGAAAATTACTTTTTAAGCATGAGATACATGCAGGTAGGTAAACTAGGGGATATGAGGAGAGTGATGAAAGTTTTTTATAAATACTGTGGGGATTGGGGAAGATCAGTGTTCCAGTATAAATAAGTGAAAGGACTGCTGAGCAGGGTCATATCTGAGATTGGAGTTTATACATTTATAATCTGCATGTTTTATCTAAATTTTCTCCACTGTTTTGCAGCCAGGAACAAAGCAAAGATAGATTGAAGATGGATGAGGGAGGAGAGAATTAAACCTGCAAGGGACACTGTTGAAGTAATTGACAGGGGATAAATCCAAGTCATTTTTGTTCCTTTTAAGAATATATTAATATATAATTTCTTCTAACAGATATTTTTAAGGTAGGGTAAATTATACAGATTTTATTTTCAATTTACTCTTCTTGTGTAGGCATTTTAATATGTCTTATGGTTTACACATTTAAGATATATGCATTACCCAGTAACTTTAAATTAGTGATTTTAGAATTTATTTGGGGCGCCTGGGTGGCGCAGTCGGTTAAGCGTCCGGCTTCAGCCAGGTCATGATCTCACGGTCCGTGAGTTCGAGCCCCGCGTCGGGCTCTGGGCTGATGGCTCGGAGCCTGGAGCCTGTTTCCGATTCTGTGTCTCCCTCTCTCTCTGCCCCTCCCCCGTTCATGCTCTGTCTCTCTCTGTCCCAAAAATAAATTAAAACGTTGAAAAAAAATTAAAAAAAAAAAAGAATTTATTTGCTAATCTTTGGCTGAGACACCAAGAACAGAATACCAACATTTTAATCTGATTCACTTTGACAAAAATTTCACTAGTAATATAGTCATATCAATGGCCCAAAGGAGTAAAATAAGGCATCTAAGTTATATTTGGTTCCCACTGAATTTTTTACATGCTAGAGGCAGATTTTATCACAGTACAGTTTTATCATTCAATTCCGGCCTGTGATGCTTAGTTAGTTTCAGTGGCTGCCCTATTATGTTTTTTGGTGAATGTGCGAGGGAAAAAAGACATTGCTTTCATTTTGAGTAACATCTAGACTTAAAAAATATATATAGTGTTTTGAGGATATTTATGATTTTTATTCCAGATAAGGATGTCATACATGAAATATCACTTATTTTTAAATATTTAAATTTAATATTACAAATAGTTATAGTTTTTATCGTTGTAGCCATGATTATCTCTTATTGTTCCTTCTTGTCACTAGATCGAAAGTAAATGAGGAACATAAGGAAGCACATGTATTCAGTTTCCTCCAAGACACGGCCTTATAAATGTCAAATGGGAATATAAGGAAAAAGCAGATTAGTGCAACTTTGTTCTTATTTTCTGGGTTCACTTTAGCTTCTTCCATGCTCCTTTAATACCCAAAATGAGTAGACAAGTACTTATTTATGAGGGAGCCTTAATTTGTTAATTATTTCTTGAAAGCCCACATCTTTCTGTTTAAATTTTAGCTTTATTGTTGAGATCGTTGTGGTTAAAAAATTTTAAGTACTTTAAAAAACTATGATTAAACTAGATTTGGTCAGGTGACGAATCGTATACTTAAATAGTGTAGAAGTATATTGTCATTTGTGTCTAGGTTGTATGAAAGAAGACTATCTATAACATTTACCAGAAATTGGCTCCTAAAATTCCAAAAGCGTTGTGGAAAATATTTCTTAGAATGTGAGATATTTGAGATATTTTAGATTACTATGATTTAAAAAATAGTCTGTACTGATTTCTGTCATTGATCTTTGGTAGGACATTACAGTATTTTTTTTTTCCTTGTTTGTGTCAGTACATCTAAATTTAGGGAAATCAAGTTTGCTTTTAGAAAAAATAGGATTGAGTATAGATTTTTTTTCTTTTTTTACTAAACTCAAACCCAAAATTATATCACAAAATACTACCTCTGTCCAGCTCCAGTGTAAAAAAACTTCCCACTATATCTTCTCAAATTACAAATAGACATTTTATAAACGTTCATTAATAAGTTCATTTATTACTTAGAATTCACAACACATTTCTTGTTGAAAGTGTTGAACTGATGGCCTATAGTAGATTATGTATCCCAAGTTGCAGCTCCAGAATTATCCCTTTGCTAAGAAAAATATAGTGAATTATAGGATGAAAATGTGTCTTTTTCCTTGAGGAATTGTTTTCTAGTAGTGCCAGTTTTATAAAGTTCTTTGAACCTAAAACTGCTGTAAAAAGTCAAGCCTTTAAAAAAATGTTATCACAAACAGATGTTAACTATTGCTATCATTTTTAATATAAGATGGATATAAATATTTGTTAGTGTAAGTAATTTTTATTGGATCAATATTGATAGATAAAATAAGGAAAAAAAGAAGAAAGTACTGGGTGCATGAAATAGATGAGAGGCAGTAGTGAAAGAATTTAGGTTTTGTTTGTTTTGTTTTTGGAGAAGCAGTATGGTTTAGAGATAGAGTCATGGAATTTAGAATCAGATCTGAGTGCAAATCCCATATTCACAATTAACTAGCTAAATGGACTGAAACCAATTACTATTGAACCTGTTTCTTCATCCACATAATGGGTATTCATTCATTCACTGATTCATTTCAGACGTGTTTTTCTAGCAAGCAGTTATGGACTATACAGTGTCTAGTCAAATAGTAGTGATAATAATTCTTACTTTCTTTCCATTGCTTCCCTCTCCCTTCTTTCATTGATAACTAGTGGGGGGAGTGAGGCACTCCAGGTTTGCCCAAGTCCCAGCTGATTCTGCTCCTCCCACCTCTGCTTAAGGGCATTAGGTAGAGGAGTAGGATGTAGTGCAATTTTTCTGGATCAGCTTGCTCATTTTCTGTTGCCTGACAAAGTCCTGCCTTTCTCAAGGTGGGGCATAGTGTAAAGTGCCTCATAGTCCCTGGGAGTGATTTTTGTCTCTGCCTTCACCGCCACCCCCCAAATCCCTGTGTTTATCTAACTCTTCTTTCTCCCTCCATCTTCTTGGCCCTGGTACCTTTTCCTGTTCCTTTTTAATCTCACCCTTCAGTTGGTTTCTTGCTGTTTGCCTACATATATGCTCAGGTCTCCGGGACCTAAAAAAATTCTTGCTCAACATTTAGTTTGTTTTCTTTCACCACCAAAAAGATGTTAATCTTGTTGCCTTTAGTACTTCATTACTTACTTAACCTTTTGTGGTATGGCATCTGCCCCAACCACTGTCCTAATATTATTCTAATACTGTATCCTTTCTTTCTAAAATTTTTTTAATGTTTATTTACTTTTGAGAGAGAGAGAGACAGACAGACAGAGCTTGAGCGGGGGAGGGGCAGAGAGAGAGAGGGAGACAGAATCTGAAGCAGGCTCCAGGCTCTGAGATGTCAGTACAGAGCCCCATGTGGGGCTCAAATCCACGAACTGTGAGAGCATCACCTGAGCCCAAGTTGGTCGCTCAAGCTCAACTGACTGAGCCACCCAGGCACCCCTAATTCAGTATCCTTTCTGAAGTTAGTAACCTTGACCTCTCTCTCTGCATCATGTTGACACTACTGTTCACACTTTGCTATTGGACACTTCTCCCTTGTTTCTGTAAGGATGGTATTTCTGATTGCTTTCTTCCTTTCCTGATAAATGTATTTGGTCTACCCCTTTCTACCCATTTCTCTGAGCTCTCATTAGCCATCTTTTTTTTTTTTTTGTACTTTGTGATATTACTTTCCTATGACTAGAAGTATTTTCTCTTACTCCTGTAATGTAATTGAACTGGAGATAGCAATGGAAAATTCATGGAGGCAGGGTTCTGTACACTACATGAAAGAATTTTCTTCCTAAAGCAGTCATAATTATTTTACAGTAATAATCTGCTTTTGAAGTAGTCGCTTCTCCACTATTGAAGGTTTTCAAGTGAAGGCAAGACCCCATGTAGAAAAGATTCCTATATTAGGTAAAAGTTGAGCTAGATGGTCTTTCAAAGTTCCCTCCAACTCAGAGATTGTAATTTTTATCTCATCCACTCTACTCCCATAGATTCAACTTTGACCTTTATTCAGATGTCTTCTAAATCATTATTTCTAGCCTCTCTGCCTTCTCTCCCTCATCTTTCCTCTCTTGCACAGTTTTTGTCATCAAACTTGTTGCTTCTGTTCTAGGCCACACCTTTTCTAGTTTCAACATCATTTTCCAATATTATTTTTTCTCTCTTTTTACTAGCATAGCTTTGAGGATCACTGTTCTATTGTTTAGTTTAGTTTAGTTATTGTTTACTTTTCTGATAGTAAATTATATCTGCTCATATTATTTTGCTGCCTCCTCTCCCCCTAAACTAGGGACACTCAAGCAAAGGACACCAATAGAGGAGGCTCAGGGTCCGAAAGTTTAAATTGATTATAAAACTTTGTATGACACAGTCCAAATATTAATACTTAAGATGTTTGTAATAATAAATAGTAGTAAAGTTGTTTATTGAATGTCTACTGTGTGCCAAGTATTGTGCCATGAGCTTACATAGGTTATGTAAGTTATATTCCATTTAAATTTTATAACATTGCTATGTGGAAGATACTGTTGTTGTTCCATTTTAAAAAAGAGAAAACTAAGGTCACACAACTAATAAGTGATAGATACCTAACTCACTTTATGGCCAGTTTTCTTAAGTATATTATATATACTATGTTTCAAGAATGTAGAGAATCTAGAATAAAATTTTAGAAAGTCACATAATGTATGCAAAGAAGAGAATGTATTTTTGATTTTGTATGTTTTTAGATTGTTGAAATGAATATGAACTTATATGAGACATTGTTAGCGGCTTATTTGTGCTTATTACTTCTTTATCCATGATATTGTTCATTCATTCATTGAATATTCATGCATTTTACTGATTGCCTAGACTGCTGAGTGTGGCATAGGAAGGTGAATGAAACAAGTAAGTTTTCAGTATAGTGGGGGAGACAAAATTAACAGGTAAATAATCGGTTATAATTGGAGCAAGTACTAAAAAGATCATGCTATAATGCTAGTGATCGAGAATAATGGAGTGTGTGTGTGTGTGTTTGGATGGGGGAAGAGAAGGGAGAGGATGTGCTTAGATACAGTGGCCAGGAAAGGCTTGTTATAATAACCACTGTTGTATACCTTTTTATACATTATGTGTATGTAGAGAGAGTTATGTAAAGTTTTTATATCAAATGTGATTATATATTCTGTTTTGTAATCTCATAATTAAGTCTCTTGAAACAATAGCCATTGTTTTTTAATTTCCCCTCCTGTTCCACTCCAGCTTCTGCAGTCTGGCTTCTGTGCCCACTGTTGAACTTGACATTGTTTCTGATGTAACTGGTCACTGCCTAATTGCCAAATCTAAATGATGGTTTTTCCCCCCTTATTTATTTGTGAATTCTCAATTGATATTTCTCCCACCTTCTTGGATGTTCCTTCTTTATCACAAGCTTTCCTTTATATCTTTCTTTCTTCGGAAATGTTCAAGTCCTCTTAGGTTCTGTACTTGGCCCTCCTTACTGATATCTTATAGAGTGATGGATTTAACACCAGTGTCTTTAAGTCTGTAATGACTCACTAGTCTTTGGATCAAGTCCAAAATCCTTTGTAAGGTTTCACCCAGCCTAAGGATTCTTCATTTTTTTAATAGGAGGAAAAAAGAAATGAACCTTTATTAATACTTATTGTAAGAATTGATATTAGCACCTTCAGTCAGTTCATATGTTCATTTATCTTATGATCATCTTTATTTTAACTCAGTGGTTATCACTTGGGGTGATTTTGTTTTCTCCCTTCTTTTCTCCACCTCAGCATATTTGGCTTTGTGTAGACACATTTTTGGTTGTCATAACTGTATATGTGGCAGGGGAGGGTACTATTGGCATCAAGTGAATAGAGGCCAAGAATACATCTAAAGATCCTAAAATGCATAGACGGAAAACACCCAATAACAAAGAATTACTCAGCTCAAAATGTCAATAGTGCCATGGTCAAAAGAAACCTGCTTTAACTGGATTTTAAGTGTTTCCTTTAATTATGAATGTAGATAACCCTTCATAGGGATATTAGCACTGCCTGTAACTTTGTCACTAGTAGAAATTTCAAATATTTTCATGTCACATTAATGTGTTGCAGATACCTTGAAATATTTAAGCGCAATTATTGCTTAGAAATTAAGATAGATTTGCATTAAGTGAGAAGCAAAAAATTACTGTATTACATTTTAAAAAGTTTATCTCAGTATAGTTGTCCATTGTAATCTAATGTATTTTATGCATTATAAACTAAATTATTCTGGGAAGGTGTCTGTAGACTTCACCAGACTGCCAAGGAATCCATAGGATAGAAAAGCTTAACTCTTGGTGCAGAGGCTTAAATATTTTTGGTGAGAATGCTTCAGAGGTGATGATGTTTATTTTATATTGTCATTTCATGACTCATAATATTAAGTTGTCATACTATTGTCAATGATGCCAAGTTTGATGACTTAGTTAAGGTAGTGACAACCAGATTTTAAAGATACATTTTCCCCTTTGCATTGCTTAGTAATCTGTGGGGTAATACTTTGGCACAAGATGAGTGTTCTGAATCTGAACAACCTTTCACCTAGTAGCTTTAGCATACATCGATGATTATTGCCTGAATTGGTTTATACCTTAGGGTTACAACTAATTCAGTTCCTCCTTCTACATTTATTACTGGCTTTGTTCTGTAAAGAAGAGATTTCCTTTCCTCATCCCACTCCACCCACTTTTCTTCATGTCTTTTTCTTCCCCTAAGTATCACTGTATATTCATTAATTTTTATTTAGCCAATATGTTACACTCAAGTAAGTTTCTTTTCCTTTTTTTTTTTTTTTTTTTTTTTTTTGGAGTGCTCAAATTGTCCCGCAAGTGGCATTTGAGCACCCTTTTTACTTGGTCCTTTGTCCTTTTGACAGATCCTTCTGGTCTTTGAGCATTTACTTGCTTTCTGACACAAGAGTTCTCAGGATCAACTTTTTTTTTTTTCCCCCTGTGCTCCAGGTCTGAACTCAGATATTTCTTCAGTGAACCGTGGTTTCTTTGTGAAGATGGTATAGTTTTCACTTATTACTTGAAAGTAGAGCATACCTGTGAAATCTTTTGTAAAACTGAAATAGTGTAAAGCAGAGAAACACTTACCATTAATTTTTATGGGAAAATGTTTGAACGTTCCCAGACCCCCAAAATGACATGTTTTAGGCTTCTCCTATTTCTTAAGACATTCTTACCAATGGTTGCCTAGAATAAATTGAGAAAAAGCACAGATACTAAGATACACGGTTCAAAGCTACGGTAGCTTGTTTGTGAGGTGCTGAGTGTAATTTCAGGAAGGTAGTTTGGCAGTGCTACACTTGCTGCTTTGGGTGTGTCCTGCCTCTGTGATGGCTTCCTGCAAACGCTGAATGCGGTTTTTGCCTCTCACCTTTTTAAAGAAAAGCAAAAATCCTCTTTGGATTTCTTTTGGTTAGTGAAAACAGGTGCTAATGTAGGTCTTTAGTAAAAGCAGACTGGCATAATGCAAACTTTGGAAAAACAGTGTGTACCTACATTTAGAAACCAGTCCGAGCCCTTTGTATGCTCTGTGCTTCTGGAGTGACATTGTTTTAGGAACTTTTAATAGAAGCTTTTAACCTAACTTGTAACATAAAAAGATACTTTGAGCTATAAAAGAAAGACAGTCACATGTTTCTTTTTTTTTAATATGAAATTTATTGTCAAATTGGTTTCCATACTACACCCAGTGCTCATCGCAACAGGTGCCCTCCTCAATGCCCATCACCCACTTTCCCCTCCTCCCACCCCCCCCCCCCATCAACCCTCAGTTTATTCTCAGTTTTTAAGAGTCTCTTCTGGTTTGCCTCCTTCCCTCTCTGTAACTTTTTTTTTTCCCCTTCCCCTCCCCCATGGTCTTCTGTTAAGTTTCTCAGGATTCACATAAGAGTGAAAATATATGGTATCTGTCTTTCTATGACTTGTTTCACTTAGCATAACACTCTCCGGTTCCATCCACATTGCTACAAAAGGCCATATTTTATTCTTTCTCATTGCCACGTAGTATTCCATTGTGTATATAAACCACAACTTCTTTATCCATTCATCAGTTGATGGACATTTAGGCTCTTTCCATAATTTGGCTATTGTTGAGAGTGCTGCTATGAACATTGGGGTACAAGTGCCCCTATGCATCAGCACTCCTGTACACATGTTTCTGATCTTACTCATCCTTACAAATTCTTTTGGGATGAATGAGACTGTTTCTTTCCTTATCAACTCATACCCATGCTCTTATCTATTCACTTAAGGATTATCAGTAGCTGTCTAACATCTCTCTTCTGATCTGTTCTACGTATTACCCATTTAATCCATCTCTAAAGTATTTATTATATATCTATCTGTGTGCCAGGAATTGTGTTAGGCACATAGAATACACAGGAAAATGGAAACATCAAGAGGTTCATAGTCTAATAGAGAAGACCTATATAAAGACCAAATTTTCAGTATGGTTGTTGCAAAAATAGAAATACATAAAGGGTGGCTTAAGTGTGAGAAACCGAAGAAGGCTTCAAGAGAATATAATAGTTGAGTATGGTATTGATATAATTATGAAAAGATGATTGTGTAAAGAATGGTGGAGTGATTTACAGATTCTCATTGTAGGTGACCGCTGATTAAATGCCAAATTTGTTTCTAGATGTAAAGTGGAAGTATTAGAAATCAGAGGTTACCTGCATTTAGTGCATAGAGCTTTCTTTTTCTCTGTATTCTGTGTTTTTTGTTATTGTTTTTGCTAGTTTTTTTTTTTTTCTGGATAGACAAACTATTCTTAGGTTACACTGAAACTTTCTTACTAGGATGCCTCATCATTTCTGTTCTTTAGCTTTTCAATGAAAGATTATTTTTTTTGCTGAAGTTGTTTGGTTTAGAGGCCACAGGGATTTGGTGTATTTGTTTATGCATCCATGCCTTATGAATAAATCCACAATATTTTATTACTAGTGATTGCACATACTAAGTATCTGCATCATACTTATGTGGCCATTAATACAACGTTTGGTTCTTACTGTGGGGAAATCTTAATAAACTCAGGATGATTGAAAGTAATGGAGAGACAAATGGTTTGAAATTGGGACTCCCCTATATAGGCAGTCCCCTAATTTTACATACTCTCTTTATAGTTAGAGATGTTCCCCCATTTCATAAGAAGAATTAGAAGTGTAGGAAAACAAACAAACAAAACCTACATATGTGTCCCAGTTCAGAATCTTTAAAGAGTAAATAAGGTACCACTCCCCCACCACCTCAGATACTGAAATAACTTATAGGAGTCTACAAATTTTTTCTAGACTAGTTTAGTCTCCATCTCCTCAAGTATTTCTGGCTTCCTGAGATGGCGCTTAGGATTTCTTTTTGCTGTTAAAACAACATGATGGTAAATAGTATAAATTGAAATAGTAGTGTGCTATCAATCAGTGTTTGATTTATCTGACACCAAGCAATGGGCAATCAATATAAATACATTTTCCATATATTTGTAGCTTACCTCTACAAATGTCAAAATGTCTTTAATTTAGCCATTTTATTTAATGAAGTTAATAAAGTTAAATAGACTTTATGTTAAATTTGGAATTATCCTTACTAAATACTTGATATACAGGATTATGTATTATATACTTTCCTATCCTTTAGATTATCTTTTCTCTCTCAAATATATGTTTTGTATATATATATATACATATGTATATATGTATACATATATATATGTATATATATAAAACCATACACTTAATGTGTATGGATATATATGTAACAGGCCAGTGATCCCTTTCAAACCAAGACCCTGATTAATTCATCTGGCCATGTTCTGTGTGTGTGTGTGTGTGTGTGTGTGTGTGTGTGTGTATTTAAGTATGATTTATTTTCCAGTACTTCCCAATACAAGCGTTTTACTCTAGCCATGTCAGTTTCCACATAGTCTTAATGATTATTCCATGTCCCTTAACCTTTGTTCATGTTATTGTTTGCTTTCTGTTCAGGGACCCTAAGGAAGTTATTTATCTTTGTGCATTTTCTTAACAGTTTGTTTCTTACGGTCTTAGTGGTGTAATTGGATTTGTTTCTTTTGCATTAGGAGGACTGTGACAGATAATCAAAGAAGTCTGGGGGGCGCCTGGGTGGCTCAGTCAGTTGAGCGTCCAACTTTGGCTCAGGTCATGATCTCACGGTTCGTGAGTTCGGGCCCCGCATCGGGCTCTCTCTGTGCTGACAGCTCAGAGCCTGGAGCCTGCTTCCAATTCTGTGTCTCCCTCTCTCTCTGCCCCTCCCCCCCACATGCTTTGTCTCTCTCTGTCTCTCAAAAATAAAGAAAACTAATAAAAAATAAAAAAAACCCAAAGAAGTCTAGGAAATGTCAGTTTTAGCTTTCCACTAAACTAGGGGAGAGTTAGAGTAGATTAATTTTTTGTCACCATTCTCAGCTTTGTCTCTGCTCTTTATTTCTTACCCTTAGTATATTCACCAGATTTCCTGAGTAGGCTTTTTTTTTTTTTTAATTTGTTAAAACCCATGTGTCTTTGTAAACCCCCTAGTCTTTCTGAGCCTTGCTATACTTATCTCCAGTATGAGGGAACTTAGACTAGATGATCTAAGTTCCCTTTCAGCTGTAAACTTCTGTTTATGTTCATTTATTTATTCCTTCATTGAAAAATGTTTATTGAATACCTGTTATTTGATATGTATACTCTGCACTATAAGATTATCTAGTCTCCAGTAATAAAATAATACATGTTCTTCAGTATCCAGGTTATGTACTGCTTCATTTGTAAAGTTTTACCTGAAACTGTAGCCTACGTTATGTTGTCTTGCCCCACAAATTCTTTTAGGACCTAGTGAACAATGTAGACATAGGTTAACCTGTGTTTTGCTTAGTGTTTTGATTGTTGTCATTACTTAATGTAATTGCAGACACCTTGGAGAGTAATACTTCTTTTATAATTGATAACGGTTGTCAGTTGTCACTTAGTTGTAATAATCATGACGGTAACTAACATTTATAAACACTAACTTTTGAGACGAACGTTGTTTTAAATGCTTTATATATACATCCATTCCTTTTACTCTTACAAAATGTTTGTGAAATGGGAGCTCTTTTCATGTCCATTTTTACAAATGAGGTAAGGTACACAAAGGTTAAGTAAATTTCCTTGAGGTTATACTGCTGGTAAGTGAAGAATTTCTGCAGTCAGACTTCAAAAACCCATTTGCTTATAATGCGTAATTACTGTATGCTTGCTGAATGAATGGATGTTTTCATCTTTAATATATAATTGGTTACAGCTTTGGTATCTATTTTTCACTTTGGATAAAAGACTGAAGATATTTCACTTCCGGGAGAATACTTTTCAAACAAGGACAAATTACTTTCTTAGTAACTAATTATGAGTGATACAGTTAATAGTATTCAAATTGTATACTTATACCTTGAGGGATTTTTGGATAATGTATCCTTTTCAGAGAAAGTGTGAGACATGCATAATACTTACAGATGAATTTTGATTTGTGTTAAGTATCTTGATTATTACTTGTTACTTATTTTCAGTTGAGTGGTGATTTTATGCAATGGCTTCAAGCCACAGTTCTTCACCAGTGCCTCAAGGAAGCAGCAGAGATGTTTTCTTTAAAAAAGAGGTAGATCCAACAAAACACATTCGACCTGTGCAGTCACTGCCAGATGTGTGTCCCAAGGAGCCCACAGGTAAGGCCTTTTTCTGTTCGTTGGTTTGAAGATTTTTCCTGAGGGTTTGTATTCTCTTTAAATGAGTAGTCAGATTCTGTATACAGTTGACCCTTGAACAACATGGGGTTTGAACTACAGGAGTCCACTTATATGTAGCTTTTTTTTTTTTTATAAATACAGTACAGTACTATAACTATATTTTCTCCTTATGGATTTCTTAGTAATATTTTCTTTCCTCTGGCTTACTTTATTTGTAAGGATATAGTATATAAAATATGTATAACATACAGAATATGTTAATTGACTATTTATGTTATCTGTAGGGCTTCCAGTCAACAGTAGGCTATTAGTAAAGTTTGGCAGAGTTGAAGTTAGATGTGGATTTTTGACTACATGGGGAGGGGAGTGGTCTGTACCCCTAATCCTTCCATTGTTCAAAGGTCAGCTATACTTAAAAGAATAAATTTTATAGTGTTAAAACTAAAGAGATAGATAATTTGGAAGTTGATTGGAAAATTGGAATATAGTTCTTTTCATGCATTTCCATAGAAGAAATTACTTGCATAAACGGAAAAAAAAGTTTTGAAAATGGAAGCTAGAGATTTGAAGCTTTTTAGTTAAACATAGTATAGTCAATTCTTATTATTTGTGGATTCTGTGTTTGTAAGTTTACCTGGTCCCTGAAATTTATTTGTAACCCTAAAATCAATACTTGTGGCACTTTTGTCATTATTTGCAGCCATTTGCAGAGGAATGAAAAATTTGAATTGCCTGATGCACATGTACCTACCTAAGGTTGAACAAGGCAACACTTTGCCTTCTTGTCTTAGCTCTCATGCTATAAACAAGTATCTTTTTTTGTAGTCTAAACAGTGCCACATTTTTTGCATTTTTGAGCTTTTTATTGGTGCTTTTGCTGTTTAAAAATGGTTACCAGATGTAGGGCTGAAGTGCTTTCTAGTGTTTCTAAGCACAAAAAGACTGCAGTGTATGCACTAATGAAGAAAATTCATTCAGGTATGAATTACAGTGGTATGAGCCATGAGTTCAGTGTTAATGAATGAACAATATATATTAAAGGTGTCTTTAAACAGAAACACAGAAGATTATTTATTGATTGGTTGATGAAAATTTTGTGAACAGAGGCTTGGAGGTACCTACCCCTCTATTTCCCCTAGGAATAGTGGTTCCGTATTTGCTAATTGTTACCATGACTTTATAGAACAAAACTGCCATGAATAACAAGAATTGACTATATATTTTTGTTTCCTCTATGATTAATGCCACAGCAGCATTTCTGGCATCTAATCATAAGCCAAACAAAGGATATTAGAACCAGGTGTGTCTGCCATAATACAACAGAAAAGAGGTAAACCTGTGAAAAAAAGTATTAAAGGATAGAATATATATAATAAAAAGGTAGAAGAGTTTTGATGTTGAAAAAAGAGAAATTGTACATTAAGGAAAGGAACTAATGAAAGACTTTCTTTATGATCCACCCCGTGATGCAAATACAACTCTCAAATTTTGTGTATTCTTTATCTTTTACATGCTTTTCCTTCCCTTGGCAATTGATGCTGAAAGCTGAAGTTTATTTAATCAGATTGATTTTCATTAAAACGTTTGTTATAAAAGAGAGATTTTGGTGCCTTGGCATAGAGCAGAAACTAAGCAATTTTTATTTTTCTAGGATGTACTTTCAAATGTAGAACTTAGTTTACAGAGTTTTCTTGTTTACTTTTTGCAGGTGATTCAAATAGTTTATGTGTTACCCCATCTCTAGTTACAGATCAACATAGATGGACTATATATCATTCCAAAGTAAACCTCCCAGCAGCATTAAATGATCCTAGATTAGCAAAAAGAGAATCTGACTTCTTCACAAAAACATGGGGATTGGACTTTGTGGACACTGAAGTCATACCTTCATTCTACCTCCCACAGATCAGCAAGGAACATTTTACAGTGTATCAACAGGAAATCTCTCAGGTAATATCTAATCTTGAAGTCAGGTCAAAAGGGATAGAAAGATCTTTAGTTTGATTTATTATAGATTTTTGACCAATAATCTTTGATGAGCTTACAGTATTCTTTTCTGTCTATATTCATTCTACTGTCCTGGGTTGTATTTAATTCTTTGCTTAGATATATGTAAATATATTTCTCTTACTGGAGTGATTTTTCACACTTATACTTTTCTAATAGTGCTAAGATTCAACATGCAACCCACCCTGCCTCCCAAGGAGAAAATTGTTCTGTTAGGCCAGTAAAACCCAGATGATTTGTGAAGTTTAAGAAATGAGCAGAATAGAACTGTTTCTTTGTTTCTTATTTACCACAAAGAATTTAATAGAGCATGCTAGCTCTGGCAGATAGTCTTGATACCTTTAGACATAATATATTGCTCTACATTCAGTTCTGAGCGAGTGGTCCTAAGTTTGAGATGGCTTGTTATTCATTTTTAGTATTTTCAATAAAATTTTGGTTACCATTTTAGTTTTTTAAGAAACTCACTTTTAAAATGGAACAGGGGATATTAAAACTTCTTTCTTTACTGAAATATAATTGCCATATAACATTATAATAGTTTCAAGTGTACAACATAATGATTTGATATTTATATATATAGCAAAATGGTCACCATAAGTCTAGTTAACCTCTGTCACCATACATAGTTACAAAAATTTTTTTTTTTCGTGATGAGGATTTAAAAAATCTTTCCTAGGAACTTTCAAATATGCAATACAGTGTTATTAACTATAGTGATCATGTTCTATATTACATGTAGAAGAGGGGATATTTATATTTTTATAATATCCCTTTTTATACTTTTTTCATTAGCAAGCCTAATTTGCATTTAGCTGACTTCATTTCACTTGATTACTTTGTTCCTTTTATGATTTGGAAATAGGCTAAATATGATTACATTATTGGCATTAGTACTATACAGTATCTGGTTAATTTTTAGTACTACCTACTATTTTTGTACAGCACCCGTAAATATTATTTACTTTTATATAATGTATATTCACATATGCTGTCTAGAGTTTTTGTGTTCCTCTTTTTTTTTTTTTTAAAGTAGGCTCCATGCCTACCTAGTGTGGAGTGCAACATGGGGCTTGAACTCATGACCCTGAGATCAAGACCTGGGCTGAGACAAGAGTCTGATGCTTAATCAACTGAGCCACCCAGGTGCCCCAAGTTTTTGTGTTGTTTTCAACAATCATAGCTGTCTGGATGTTGTTAAGTGGATGAGCTTTAATATGCCTTCTTTTTGATGGTTTGTAATCTCATGCCCCATAACCTACCATTTGGCTTCTCTATTTATCCATTTATTGATCAAATATTTATTAAATGCCTTCCATGTGCCAGGCACTGTTCTAAACACTAGGGATACAACAGAGACCAAAACACACTATTTCTCTCCATTAAAAAGCTTACATTTCTAACAAGGATTATGAACAATAAACCCTTAAGCAACCACTAAAATAACAAAGTATTATAGCTAATAAGCCAACAGAAGAGATAACATGAAATGAAAAAAATTCTCAATGCAAACAAAGGCAGAAAAAGGGTAAAAAGGGAGCAAAGAATGGATGAGAAAAAAGAAAAACTTAAAGATGATAGACCTAAACCTAACCCTGTCAATAATCATATTAAATGTATATGTTTAAGCACCCTGATTACAAGTCAGAGGGTGTGAGATTGGATGAAAAAGCGAGACCCAACTGTATGCTGCCTATAAGAAGTGTACTTTAAATACAGAGACACAGAACATTTGAAAAGTAAAACGATGGAAAAAGATATACCATGCTAACACCAGTCAAAAGAAAGCTGGAATGGCTGTATTAATACCAACCAAAGCAGATTTCCAAGCAAAGACTATCCTAGGGGTAACGATTATTTTATAATGATAAAAGTGTTAAGTTAATCAAGAGGATATATTTCTAAACATTTAGTCTGTAAAAACAGAGCTTCAAAATATATGAAACAAAAAGTAGGAATTTTATGGCGGAAATGGATGAATTCACAATTCTGGTTGGGGATTTTAATACTTGTCTCTCAATAACAAGTGCTCAATGACAGCACTGTCAATCAACCTGAATTGACTTTGAAAGAACACATTGAAACAACATTCCACCCAACACAGAAGAATACATTTTCTTCTGAAGTGTTACTGGAACATTTATCAACATAATCTGAACCATAAAACAAATGTTAATACATTTAAAAGTCTTCAAGTCATACACAGTATATTCTTTGACCACAGTAGAATTAAATTAGAAATTATTGACAGAAAAGTGTGTGGGAAATCCACAAATACTTGGAAACCAAAATTAACACTTCTAAATAAAAATGTGGGTTGAAGAGGAAAAGGAAATTAGAACCATTGATCCTTGAACAACTTGGTTTGAACCATGCAGATCCACTTATATGCAGATTTTTTTGATAAGTACAGTCACAGTACTGTAAATGTATTTTCCTTATGATTTTCTTTTTTTAAAAACAAACTTTTTTTTTTTTTTTAATGTTTATCTTTGAGAGAGAGAGAGACAGAGACAGCATGAGCCAGGGGAGGGACAGAGAAAGAGGGAGACAAGGATCTAAAGCAGGCTCTAGGCTCTGAGCTGCCAGCACAGAGCCCGACCCAGGGCTCAAACTCAGGAACCACAAGATCATGACCTGAGCCAAAATTGGATGCCCAACTGACTGAGCCACTCAGGCGCCCCTTCCTTATGATTTTCTTAATAACATTTTTTTCTAGATTATTTTAAGAAATAATATGTAATGTGTAATATACAAAATATGTGTTGATTGACTTTTTGTTACTGTTAAGGCTTCTGGTCCACAGTAGTTGGTAGTTAAGTGTTTGGAGAGTTAAAAGTTATACTTGGATTTTTGATTATTGGACATTGGTGTCCCTAGCCCCTACGTTGTTCCAAAGGCAGCTCTTGTTTGAACTGAGTGGAAATAAAAACACAACATATCAGAATTTGTGGCATGCTACTCTGGCGGTACTTAGGGAACAATTTATAGCAGTAGATGCATATATTAGACAAGAAGAATAGTCTCAAATTAGTGACTTCAACTTCCACCTTAAAAAGCTACCACAAGAACAAATTTAAACCAAAATAAGCAGAAGAAAGAAAGAAACATCAAAGTCAAAATCAGTGAACTAGAAAGTAGAGAAACAGTAGAGAAAAATCAGTGAAACCCTAAGCTGATTCTTTGAGAAGATCGATAACATTGGCAGACCGGGGCGCCTGGGTGGCTCAGTCGGTTTAGTGTCCGACTTCAGCTCAGGTCAGGATCTTGCAGTTTGAGAGTTCGAGCCCTGCGTCAGGCTCTGGTCTGACAGCTCAGACAGAGCCTGGAGCCTGTTTCAAATTCTGTGTCTCCCTCTCTCTGCCCCTCCCCTGCTCACACTCTGTCTCTCAAAAATGAATAAATGTTAAAAAAAAAAAAAAAAAACTTAAAAAAAATTGGCAGACCTATAAGCAATGCTGATCCAGGAAGAAAAAACATAATCACCAGTAACAAGAATGAGAGTGATGACATCACTACAGATTCTACAGTGGTTACAAGACTAATTTGAACAATTTTATGCCAATAAACTTAACAAGTTAGAGTAACTGACATATTTGTTGAATGACACAAATGACCAAATCTCACTCAAGAAGAAATAGATAACATGAATAGCCTTATACTTATTAAAGAAATCGATGTTAAATACCTTTTCAAGAAGCAAACTCAAGCACTCATGGCTTCACTGTTGATTTCTACCAAATATTTAAGGAAAAAAACAATACCATGTCTACACATATTCTTTCATATTTTGGTGAAGATATGAAGGATAGGGTGAGTATTAGGATGAGGCTGGCAAGGTGCCTGAGATGTAAAATATGAAGGGGCATGAGAATCTAAGAGTAGGTACCTCTTTAAATATTGTACCCTAGGCTCCTTGCTTGCCTCACCCTATTGCCAGCCCTGGTGGAGTAACTCTCACATACTGTTGGTGGGAATTTAGAGTGGTACAAACCCTTTTGGAAAACAGTTTAGCCATTTCTTAAAAAGTTAAAAATACTTCTGGTTCAGCTTAGAAGGAGCTTGGAAGCTTCTACTCCTGTTCTCACAAGAAAAAATCTGAAAAAACTGAAAATCAACAACTTAGAGGCTTTTTGAAGGTAACAGCCCAGGGGTGCAAACTCACTAAAAGACAAAGGCCTAATCACAGAACTCTGGAATGCTTCCCTTCCTCCCACATCTTCCCACCATATCAATAGGGCACCTGTATAATAAGGGAATACAACTAAAAGACTTAATATTGTCTTAATAATGTCTCAGACTTAATATTTAAGAAATCTGTAAAGGCAGCAAGGGAGGGGCACCTGGGTGGCTCAGGTTGTTAAGTTTCCAACTCTCAGGTCATGATCTCATGATTTGTGAGTTCGAGCCCCGTGTCAAGCTCTGTGCTGACAGCGCGAACCTGCTTGGGATTCTCTCTCTGCTCCTCCCCCATTTGCTCTCTCTCTGTCTCAAAGTAAATAAATAAACATTAAACAACAACAACAAAAAAAGACAGCAAGGGAGACAAAAACAAGGACACCAGAGGAAATTTTAGCCTCTAACATCTGCAGCTACAGCAAACGGTAAATACAGCCTCATTCCTAGCCAGGTAAACATAAATCTCACACAAAATGCCTGTTTACCTCAGTTCCTTTTATCCAGTACATCATATCTGGCATTCAACAGAGAATTATAGTATACACTAAAGATAAGAAGAAAACCCCACAGTTTAAAGAGCAAGTACTAGAATGAGACTCAGATGGCAACAATGTTGGAATTCTCAGACTGGGAATTTAAAACAACTATGGTTAATATACTAAGACCTTAATGGAAAAGGTAGATAACATGTAAGAATAGATGGGTAATGTAAGCAGAGAGATGCAAACAATAAGAATCAAAAGGAAATTCTAGAAATAGAAAACAGCAGAAATGAAGAATGCCTTTGATGGATTCATCACTAGACATGAAATGTCAGAGAAAAGAATCAGTGAGCTTAAGGAAAAGTTGATAGAAATGTATCAAAATGTGTGGGTTAGTGAAAGCATTGCTTAGAGGGAAATTTAATAGTTTGAATGCGTATATTAGTGAAGAAAAAAATCTAAAATTAATAATCTAAGCTTTTACCACAGGAGACAAAAAGAACAAATGATATTCAAAGTTAGCAGAAGGTGAATCACTGTGTTTGTACCTGAAACTAATGACATCATGTGTCAAGTATCTTACAATAAAACAAAACAAGAAAAGAAATAATAAAAATTAGACCAGAAATCAGTGAAATTGAAAAATGGAAATCAACAGAATCAATAAAACTGAAAGCTGTTTCTTTGAGAAGATCAATAAACTTGATAATTGTCTGGCCAAGTTAATTAAAAAAAAAAGACATAAATTATTAGTACTAGAAATGAAAGAGGTCATATCACTAATGATCTCATGGACATTAAATAGATAGTAAAATAATATTATGAACAAACTGTATGCCCACAAATTCTGTCTGAATAAATCTATACTTATTAAAGAAATTGAATCAATAATAATTTTTCAAAATAGAAAACGCCAGGGCCAGATGAGTTCACTGGTGAATTGTACCAGCCATTAAAGCAAGAAGTTATACCAGTTCTTTATGATCTATTCCAGGAAATGGAAGCAAAGGGGATACTTTCTAACTTATTTATGCAGCATTAACCTAATATTGAAATTAGACAAAAACATTATGAAAAAGGAAAACTACAGACCACTGTCTCTCATGAACATAGTTGCAAAAGTCCTTAACAAAATATTGGAAAATCAAACCCAACAACGTATAGAAAGAATTCTATACCATAACTAAGTGGGATTTATTCCAGATATGTAAGGTTGATCCAATATTCAAAAAGCAATTAGTGTAATCCATAAATTAACAGGCTGAAGAAGAAAAGTCGTGTGTTCATATCAATAGATACAGAGAAAACGTTTGATAAAACTCAGTACCCATTCATGATAAAAATGCAGCAAACTGGGAATATAGGGGAACTTTTTTTTTTTTTTAATTTTTTTAATGTTTATTTTTGAGAGAGAGACAGCACGAGCAGGGGAGAGCAGGGAGAGAGGGAGACACAGAATCCAAAGCAGGCTCCAGGCTTTGAGCTGTCAGCACAGGGTCTGATGTGGGGTTCAAACTCATCAACTGTGAGATCATGGCCTGAGCCAGTCAGACGCTTAACTGACTGAGCCACCCAGGTGCCCCAAGGGAAACAAATTCAACTTGATAGTATCTACAAAAACCCTACAACTGATAGTGAGAAACTAGATGCTTTCCTACTTAAGATCAGGAACAAGCTAAGGATGTCTGTTCTCACCACTCCTTTTGACATCGTACTGGAAACTCTACACAATGAGACAAGAAAAGGAAATAAAAGGTATATACACTGGGAATGAAGAAATAAAACTGTCTTTATTCACAGATATCATGATTGTCTATGTAGAAAATCCCAAAGAGTCAGTAAAGAAACTCCTGGAACTAATAAGCGATTATACCAAAGTTGCAGGATACAAGGTTAATATTACAAAAGTAAATTGCTTTCTTATATGCTACTGATGGACAATTAGAATTTGAAATTAGCACAGCACCATTTACATTAGCACCAAAGAAAATGAAATACTTAGGTATAAATCTAACAGAATATGATCTATGTGAGGATAATTACAAAACTGATGGAAGGAATCCGTGAAGATCTAAATAGAGATTCCATTTACGTGGATAGGAAGACTCAGTATTGTCAAAATGTTCTTCCCAACTTGGCCTATAGATTCAACGCAATCTCAGTTAAAATTCCAGCAATTTATTTTGTAGATACCAAGAAACAAATTCCAAAGTTTATAAAGAAAGGGAAAAGAGAATAGCTAACAAAGTATTGAAGAACCAAGTTGGAAGACTGACACTAATTGACTTCATGACTTACCGTGAAGATATAGTAATATAGAAAGTGTAGTATTTGTGAAAGAATAGATATACAGACCAAAGGAACAGAAGAGAGCTCAGAAATAGACCTACACAAATATAGTCAACTGATTTTTGATAGAGGTGCAAAGGCAGTTCCATAGTCTTTTGAATAAATGGTGCTGGAACACCTAGATATCCACATGCAATAAATAAATAAATAAAAAGAACCTAGACACAGACTACCCATACCTTTCACAGAAATTAGCACAAAATGGATCATAGACCTAAATGTAAAATGCAAAACTGTAAAACTAGAAGATTACATAGGAGAAAAATACATGACTTTGAGTTTGGTGATGACTTTTTAGATAATGGCATCAAAAGTACAATCCATGAAAGAAAAAATTGACAAGTTGGACTTAGTTAAAATTTAAAACTTCCACTCTGTGCAAGACCATTAAAAGAAAGAATACAAGCTAGACACTGGGAGAAAATATTTTCAAAACACATATATGATAAAGGATCGGTATCCAAAATGTACAAATAACTCTTAAAACTCAACAATAAGAAACAACCCAACTGAAAAATGGGAAAAGGACTTGAATGGACATTTCTCCAAAGAAGATGTACAAATGACCAATAAGCATGTGAAAAGATAGTCAATATCACTAATAATCACGTTTTAAGTGATAAGTTTTATGTATATTTTGCCACAATAAAAAAAATGGGTGAAAGATCTGAACAGGCATCTCATAAAAGAATACATATAGATGTCAAATAAGCACATGAAAAGATGCTCATATGTCATTAGGGAATTGCAAATTAAAATAACAATGAGATGCCACTACACATCTATCAGAATTTGAAATTGAAATCTATGAGAACTGAAATCTATCAGAAATTGAAACACTGATAGCACCAAATGCTGGCAAGAATATAGGCTAATAGGAACTCTTATTCGTTGTGGGTAGGACTGCAAAATGTATAACCATGTTTGAAGACAATCCTGTAGTTTCTGCCACAGTTGCTATCAGAGCTCTGAACACTACCAGCTCAGTATTTTTTCCTTATCCATACTCCACTTCCCTATGTGTACTATTTATGGTGTCTCTGAAAAGATAGAATTGTTAGTGATCATCTAGTCTAAAGTCAGTGAGGTTTCTTTTTCTTTGAGTCACAAAGGGTTAACTGATACCTATCTTTCTATCTTAGGTATATAGGTTTTCACATTTCCTTCCTTGTTTTAAAAAGTTATTCTCAATTGATTTCTGTTATGTAAATAAGGATCTTTCATTTGTACCCCCACTTCATTCCAAATTTATGGAGGTTTTACTATAATTATATAAAATGGGATGGGTATAAATAAGCATATAGGTGTTCAAAGAGTTCATATTTGGTTTATTAAGCATACTTGTTTAAGTTCAAGAGGTTAGTGATTTCATGTTAAAATTTGTACAACTAATTTGGTATATTCTTTTGTGAAATATTTTGATGCTTTCATATTGCTACATAGCATTTATTTTGTTATTTGTCTTTTTATAGAAAGAGAAGACTCATGAGAGATGCAAGAATATTTGTCCTCCTAAAGATACTTTTGACAGGACTCTCTTACATACTCATGGTATGAATATGTGCTATTTGTAGAAAATATATAGATGAATATGTGGTATTTGTAGCACAGTGTAAATATCAACAAACAAAATCTTAATTTGAGGATCTTTTATTTCTAGTGAAATTTTTATAGCCTGTGATCATAATCTTTTTCAAAAGTTTTTGAGAAAGAAAAATCATGGGGCTCATAGTGTTATCCTTCACTTCAACAAATATTTATTTAACATCTGGGTGCTTGGTACTTTGCTTGTTGCTTAATAATAGTTGAATAAGAAAGAACACTTGTCCTCAAGAAGCTGAAAGTCTCCTGAGTAAGGTTGCAATACTGTATATCAAGCAGTAAGTTCAGTGTGGTAAGATTGTATAGAGCTCCTGATTTGTTAAGCCTTAGAAAACTTCCTAGAGTTGATGATTGCCTGTGTTTTAAAGTAGCTGTTAAGAAAGATTTATGTGGAGAAAAGGCCTTCTAGGAAGAGGGATCAGTAAAAGCAAAGCAGTAGAGTCAAGAGAGAACAGAGCATCTTCAAGAAACTACAAGAGTTGGGTATATTGGCTCTTCTGGGAGCAAGATATGAGGCTGAAGAAGTGGGCAGCGGAGTTGGCCCTAATATGAAGTGCCTTATATGCCATGTTAAGGAATTTTTCTTTTCTAAAAGCAGTACAGAGCCACAAAATATTTTTAACCAGACATGATCAGATTTATGATTATACATTTCACTGTGAAAATAGTTGTAGAAGATAAATTTAAGGAAGATGGTAAAATTGGAGACAAAGAGATAGTAAAAGGCTATTGAAGTAATACAAGTGAGAAATCATGTGGCCCCAAAAGCAGTTAAAATGAAGATGGAAAATAATTTAGGCATTTGAGAGATAAGTTAGAGATCAAAGCACAGGTTTTGGTCATCAGTTAGTTGTTGGTAATGATAGATCAGTTTGCACACTGAGAAGTTTCTTTGGATTTCGCAATTTAGGAGATCTTAAGGAGGACATTCAGACTTAAAGTGATAGTTACAGAAAACACAATACTATATGTTAAGGAGTGAGTACAAGAGAAAGAAATGGAGACAACCAATGTGGGTATGACTTTAGGGTTTGAGATACAGGATATTGGCTATCTAGAACAGAGTGGATGAATGTTTTTGCATGGTCAACACAAGATGAGGTGGGAGAGGCATTTGCATAACCCTGAGAGTGAGTGCTTTCTTAAATTTTGTACTGGAGGTCCTCCCTTGCCTCAGCCTACTCCAGGCCCTGGGTTTTAGCTTTATCTTTATTTGTTTTAATGGAAGAAAGCTGAGCATGTTTGTATGCAGACAGGAAGAGCTATTAGAAGGCAACAGGTTGAAGATACAGAAAGAGGCAGGGTAATTGAGGACGAAGCAAGCTCATGAAAGAGGCAGGAAGGCATGGAGTCCAACCCAGAAAGGTTACTTTTGAAAGGGTATGTCCTCTGAGATCTAGTTGGTGAGATGAAGGTAAAGTAGGTTCCTTTGCAGGTTTGTTGTTGATACAAACTAAATGTCTAAGAAGAAAATTGATATGGTGTTAAAATCTTTGATCATAAGTTCTGGATGGGATGGTGGGTATTTTGAACAATAAAAACAGTATTCCTATATTAGTATTGAATTCATTTTTTAACTGTATGCCAAACTTAATTTCACCAAAACTTAATAAGATATCAATCAACAAGCTTTCTGTGTCCATTTAAAAAAGACTTGAAATATATTTAGTTGTTTTATTGATACCATGCAATTGATTAAAATTATTTGAAACCTAGGATTTATTCAGTGTTTTGTCTACTACTAGGCATACAGGAAGTACCTGATAGATGTTTGTTGAGGGAATTTATGTGGTTATATAGTGGCATAGTACAGAATCTAGTCAAAATGTATTTTATGGAATAAAGTGAAAACAAGTTTAAAAAATCATATTTTCCCCTTTTTCATAGATAAATCCAGGACAGATCTGGAGCAAGTACCTAAGGTAACAAAGCTTTAATAAATGAGAATACTGCTTTTTAATATCTTTAACTTTTTATAATCTTAAATATCTTTAATTTTGCCTTATAAGAAGCTTTCATTTGACTTTCTCACACTTTAACCACTTTGCATCTTCTGGGACTTTGTGCATCATTTTTCTTCTCTCTTGTACTTCATCAGTTTCTTCTTCGTTGCTGAAACTTACAAATATAATTAAGTCTCTCCATTCTAAAAAAGAATTTTATTGATCTTACTGCCCCTTCACATTATTAGGAGATCTTTCCTTTGTGTGAAAAATTTTGTAGAGGTATGTAGTAGATGTCCCCCTGTTCCCCCAGGGGAAAGAGGCCATTGCATTAATCAGATTCTCCAAGAGGTCTGTGATAACTGCTCTCTAGGGTGAGAAGACAAAGACAAGACAGAAGCAAAAAGAAGAGGGCAGTCATTTCTACAGTTCTTTGATTCCTACAAAATAAAATTCAAACTCTGTCATTTAAGACCCTTAATTATTCATTTCCATCATAATCACTCTCTTAACTTTTGCTTACTAATCTTTACCCATTCTTTATTTCAGCCAAACTTTTTTGCTGGCTCTGTGCTTTACTTGTACTGTTCCTTTAGCTGGAAGACTTTTCCCTCAACTCCTCATATCTGATCCTTTCTTTACATTCTCTTGCTTAAATGGCAACCTTACATAAATACATATCTTTCCAACTGAAGATAATTGGCCCCTTTGCTGAATTTCCATAGCATTTTATGTAGACCTGTGCCTTCCTTTTTAAGGCATTTGTCACTTTTTATAAGATATTTATGTGTGTATTTTATCACATCTAGTGGACTGAAGATCCTTAAGATTAAGACCTATGTAATAATTTATCTTTGTTTCCCCTTTTGTGCGTAGCATAAGAGTTAGATTATCAGTAAATATTTATTGAATTAATAAGTACTTTAAAATATACTAAACGGGACTAGAAAATACATTCATGTCCCTAGTTAGATTTTCCCTATCCCTTTATACTGGTTTTTGGATATAGGTAAAATCAGTAAAAATAAAATCTAGAAATTAATTAGGTAAGTAGTTAAGTTAAACTGTGTTTCAGGCCTTATGCTAGGTAGTAGAGATACAAAGATTAATTAGCTGTAAATCCAGGAGCATATGGTCTCCAGGGGGCAATACACATATTAAATAAATAATTTTTGTAAAGTATGAGATACATAAATATATGTGGTATATGTACTTGTGTTCAAAGATGGGGTAATTGATGTGTTCAGAGATCGAGTAAGTAATCATACGGAGATAAATTTGTCCTTTTGTTTGGGTTGTATTCTCTAGGAAATAGGAAAGAGCATTCTAGGCTGAAAGCGCATACAAAGATAACAGCACCAGGGTATGGAAGATAGTTGAGCATTACTACAATGTAACTTCTAAGTAGTGGGAGTGGCAAGATACAAATCAGTGAGGGGGTTAAAAAAAAAAAAACGAAAGGCTTTTGATGCCCTTCTAAAAAGTTTGGTCCTGAGGTCATGGGAATCCATTGAGAGATTAAAACAGAAATTAATTCAGTTATACTTGTATTTTTTTTTTTTATGTTTATTTATTTTTGAGAGAGAGAGAGAGAGAGGGAGAGAGAGCACAAGTGGGAAAGTTGCAGAGAGAGAGGGAGACACAGAATCTGAAACAGGCTCCAGGCTCTGAGCTGTCAGCACAGAGCCTGATACGGGGCTCGAACTCACAAATCGTGAGATCATGACCTGAGCTGAAGCCGGACGCTCAACCGACTGAGCCACCCAGGCGCCCCTATACTTGTATTTTAAAAGTATATCTGATGGGGTGCCTGGGTGGCTCAGTCGGTTAAGCATCCAACCTCTGCTCAGGTCATGGTCTAGTGGTTTGTGAGTTTGAGCCCTGTGTCAGGCTCTGTGCTGACAGCGCAGAGCCTGTTTCAGATCCTCTCTCTTTCTTTCCCTCTCTCAAAAATATATAAACATTAAAAAGTATATCTGACATTAGTAGAGGGGATAGATTGAGGAAACATATCATTAAATAGACATGTCTGTAATCCAGAGGTAATGAGGGGCTGCACTGATGAAATGCTATAGACTTAGAAGAGAGAGAGGATTCAAGTATTATTTAGAAAATATAGTGGGTAGGACTTAGTGCCCAGATGAATGAAGTATGTAAAGGAAAAAGAGTAGTCTTTTCATAAAATTGAATTTGTTTTGGTTTTAAAATTCAGTATATATCTAATCTACAAAGTAATTTTGAAAACATTTTAAGCAGGAGAAAATAGAAATATAGAGAAATTGACATTTGGGATTTTTTTAAAAACTGCTATCAGTGGGGGAAATAATATAGAAATTTTTGGATAAAGAGGATGTCTCCCTTTGGTATAATCTTAGTGGTACTATATTAGTGAATTTGATCACATAATAATGGAATGATTATCTCCATTGGTAAAGACAAAAAACATTTTTCTGTCTTTTATGAGTATTTTAAACTTGATGGAACTATACATGTTTATACAGATTCTTGTGTAAATCAGCACATCACTTGCTTTTCTGTTTATGCTTGAGATCCAAGTTTATTATTAATGGTCTTATGATGTTTGAAGGGATAATGGATGTAAAAGAAATGTTTATCTAATCGAGGAAAATACATTTTTTAATAGATTTTTATGAAACCAGATTTTGCCTTGGACGATTCCTTAACTTTTAATTCAGTTTTACCATGGTCTCATTTTAATACTGCTGGTGGAAAAGGAAATCGTGATGCAGCTTCCTCAAAGTTGCTACAAGAAAAGGTAATTTCTTTTTTACTTTTCCCATGTAGAAAACTTTATTATAGTTAAGTAGTACCTTTTGTGTGGGTTCAGATTTAGTTATTTAGTAAGGGCTAATTTAATTTCATTTTTATTGTTACTGCCTTCAAATTTTAACTGATAAAAGTAAAAACATTCGATTCAATGGAAAACAAGTTGTACTGGTGAAAAAGGAAAAGCTAATTGTTTGAGTGCTTCTTATCCAAAATAGCAGTTGCTAGAATTTAGGTTGGAAGGATATATTAGACAACACAATTAATTGCTTTACATTTATCTCCAAAAATCCATTGGCAAATTTTATATTCTTTAGGATTTAAGGTATGGAAAATCAACTTTTGCAAAGGTGCTGTTTTTCCTTATTTATACGTAGTAAGGATGATTATTTCGAAGCAAAAGTATAGTTAAAAAATATAGTATTTTTAGCTTTGCAAAGCCTGATCTTTTACATGTTAGTAGTCAGCAGTTTCTAAAAATTTTTATAGTGTTCTCTAAGGGAGAAATCAGCATCTTAAAATCATTTAAAATGTAGAATTTTAAACACATCTTAACTCCTATATCAAGAATCTTTTAAAACTTGAATAGGAAGTAAAGGTCTTTGATTCCTATTCTTTCCCAGCATTCAGTTTAGAGCGTTTCTAAAACTGGTTCTTAAACTGAGAAGAAAGCATTTTGTTTCAGGTTAGTGACATCTCTTGGCAGTCTGGAAACTTGTCTCAGGACTACTATTCAATAAATGAGGTCCAGTAACTGAAGAGGAAACTAGTTTGGGGAGAAGAGGAGAAGACATGTAAGGAAAGAATCATGAGTATTCTTTTTCTTACAGTTGAAAATAAAAATGGAGTAATTTTTCCTTTGGCAACATTTTCACATATAAAGGTTTTCCTTGAGTAGGAACAAATTCATAAATCCGATGAAAATGATGGGTTTATGGACACAGGCTCATTCTCAGACTGCTTTTTTTCACATTCCAATATATGCCCTGCTAGACTAGTCACCTTAAAAGAGAAAACAACAAAAGCCAATGAAAATCTCTTCCTAAATACTAATACTTCCTAAATACTTTTAGGAAGACTAAAAATTGTTCCCTTTATAGAATTTTAATAGGAAATGAATTATGAAAATATTATGCTGTTGAAAAGAATAGATCAATGGAATATTGATAACTTGCAGAAATCTTTGAAATTCAAATGAAAGAATTTTCTCATGGTAAATGTATAAAGTGACTAAAGTAATGGAATTTTATTTTTTGGTAAGTTGCAGAATTAAGATCATTATATTTACATTTGGGCTTCATCTTATTCTACTCTTGTCTTAGAAAAGGAGTGGAAGAAAGGATCCCAAGAGAACACTTTCAAACTCACTTTACGATTGACAAACAGCTGTTTATATCTTGCTATGTTTTAAGAGAGGGAATGCTACAACCAGGGTTAGATAATTTGTATTTTATTGTAATGCTACCCAAAGTGCTGGTTTGTGATGAAACCTAGTGGTTTGCACTAGAATGTAAATCATTGCAGTGCTTCCTTTATTAAGAAAGTCTTTCTATGAAAAAACAGTTCAGTAGACTTAGTGATATAGTTGATTTACTTTCCAGCAAATTTCCTTATTTTATCATGGACCTCTTAAATAGTTCACAGACTGGCAGCAGCATATAAACCGAATTCTGAGTAGCACTCTCCTAAAGGAGTTACTCATTCTCCATTTACTATTCTGAAAATTGAGTCTACTTTAGCTTGCAATGTACCCAAGTACCTTTGTCCCCATATTGCTTTTTAGGTAAATAAGTGCACAGACGTGTTGAAGATGAAAAGAACAACAGTAAAAGGGTATAAACTGAAGAGATTTAAACTATGGAAAATTTTCTTGTTTGTAACCTATTATATATTATGATAGATTACTGAAGGAGCTTTGTTGAAGATATGTGTGATCTTGCATGGTTTTAAGGAAACAATGTTGGTGACCAAATAATCTCTTCTAATTTTATGAGTCCTACATGTTGAAAGCCCATTAACCCTTTAGCACTGTGAATTCTCGTGAGATGTTGAGAGAGAATGCCTAGAGCTTGAGCTATAGGTTGAAGAATCTAAAAGTTAAAAAGTGGGAGAGAAGTAGAAGATAATGTAGCATATGCATATGCAATTAGAAAGGAAGAAAAGACAACTCAAGTGTTAGAAGCCCATATTTGAAATTAGTATTTTTAAATATATGTTACTCTAGGAATTAATCTTGGTTGTGTTACAAATAAAATGTGAATTCATTTAAGGCATATTTTAAAAGGAAAATATATTGGCAATAAACTGAGTTTTACAAATTGATAAAAGAATAATCTTTTAAAATATTTTTAATGTTTCTTTATTTCTGAGAGAGGGACAGACAGAGCATGAGCAGGGGAGGAGCAGAGAGGGAGGGAGACACAGAATCCGAAGCAGGCTCCAGGCTCTGAGCTGTCAGCCCAGAGCCATATGCAGGGCTTGAACTTGTGAACTGCAAGATTATGACCTGAGCTGAAGTCGGACGCCCAACTGACTGAGCCACCCAAACGCCCCAAGAATAATTTTTGAAATGTAAGATAAGCAGCCTTGAAAAAAATGTCCCAGTGAATTCTACTACTTTCCATAATTTGTGACTGGATCATGAATTCTTTAGTATTTTGCAGAAGTGTGGTATAATAGAAAGAGCTTCAGTTTTTGAGTCAGGCCTGGATTCAAATTTTAGTTTTTCCACTTACTAACCACATGACTTTATTCAAATTATTTAATGTCTCTGAGCCTCAGTTTCCTCATCTGTAAAAATAAGAATACAAATAATACTTGTACTCTAAGATTGTTAGAACTAGAAAATTATGTGTATAAAATACCAGTGCCTGGTATATAGAAGGAGGAGGTCAATAAACAGTAACTATAATAAGCTTTTAGTCAGATAAGTGATGTGTGATGGTGTGACGGTTAAGGAGATCATTCTGTCTCAGATCTTAGAACTTCTAAAACTAGATAATGATCTCTGATGACTCTTACTTTCTAGAAAGTAGTTGGTATTTGGAGGGCAGTAATAGCAGGAGCAGAGGAAGAAGGTAAATCAGCTTCTTCTACTCTTTTGTCTTAAATTTATTAATATTTGGGCTGTTACCTTTTATCTCCCTTCTGTTCTGTTATGCTCAACATCAAGAATTCCATAATCAAATAGTTCACACAATGGGATTTAAAATACGTATAGAAATCTTGTATCATTTTCAGAAAGTATGTGGATAGTCAAAGAAGGTATACTTACAATACTCTTATGAAATTTTTTTTCTTCCCTCTTAAGCTGAGCCATTATCTGGATATTGTGGAAGTAAACATTGCTCATCAGATCTCTCTACGTTCAGAAGCATTTTTTCATGCTATGACCTCTCAACACGAATTGCAGGACTACCTCAAGAAAACTTCCCAGGCTGTAAAAATGCTTCGAGATAAAATTGCACAGATTGATAAAGTAATGTGTGAAGGATCACTACACATTTTAAGACTGGCACTTACCAGAAATAATTGTGTTAAAGTGTACAATAAACTCAAGTTAATGGCCACTGTACACCAAACTCAGCCTACAGTACAGGTGTTGTTATCCACTTCTGAATTTGTTGGAGCATTGGACTTAATAGCAACAACACAAGAGGTTCTACAGCAGGAACTTCAGGGCATTCACAGCTTCCGGTATGTCCTTTAAATAAGCTATTGGAAATAATGTTAGAAATTTAAAAATTTTAAAGCTGAAGAAGTGTGAATGTATTTAGTTACGTGAATAGTTTTTCTTCTAGACTGATCTGTTTAGTAATGTTATCATTGTGCTGTTTTAGTCTTAGCAAATCATAAGGACTAATATTTACAGAAACATTTGGATGGAGAAACAAAATTAAATTTTCTGGTAGAGGATGCCAGTCAATGAAAGGCCAGTCACAGCTTTGAAAATAACATTTTGAAAATGTTAAAATAGTTTTTTGTGAAGGTAGTAGATCAAGGTGAAGAAGGAATACCAGTGTATCTCAGAATAAGTTCATTTTATGGTCCCTGGCTGGCTCAGTTGGTGGACCATGTGGCTCTTGATCTGGGGGTTTAGCCCCACATTGGGTGTAGAAATTACTTAAAATCTTTGGTATGGTCCTGGGTGTTTGTGAGTTAAGATGGTGGAGTAGTAGAGGGACCCTATGCTTGCCTTGTCGCTCAAGCACAGCTAGATAAATACTATATCATTCTGAACACTCAAGGAATTGATCTGAAGACTGAGAGAACAAACTGCACATCTGGAGAGAAAAACAGGCACATCGTGGAAGGTAGGAGCTGTGGAGAGTTGACTTGGGGGAGAAAAGAACTGTAGGTGCTGTGGAGGAGAGGGAGCCCTGGTCACAGAGACAGTGAGAGAAAGCAGTGCACAGGGTTGCACAAGAAAGTCTTCCCCAAAACCCTTGACTGGGAGGAGGTGAGGGGGTGATTATTGTAAGTGCATACAAGCATGAAGCTCAAAATCTGAAGTTTTAGAATTCTGCACCATTGTTCGGGTCATGCCTGGCAGACTTAGGGGTGCTCCTGTGGGAAAGGAGGGCAGAGGCCCCGGAGTGGACAGAATGGTCTGAGGATCTCCTGGGTCTCACTAGGAGAAACAGTTCCCCTTCTTGGAGTGTATTTGGGAGAGGTGGTACTGCCTCTCAGGGGACAAAAGAGATGGCAGACACCATTGAGCCACCTCATTAATTAGCATTGCAGTAGAGGCACCTGCTGAAGGCAGCTAGCCAAGAAACCAGCTTTTGGCTGTGTTTTACCATGAATTCCAAGCCCCCTGCGTGGGCATGTGACTGCTTTTCTGGAACAAACTGGCACCAACTATAGCGTGGCAAGACCCTTTTCCAGAGGATCAGCATAGATTTGTGCTGCGCTGGGTCCCTAAAATTTGGAGTTTTTGAAACCCAGCTGCATGCCTGAGATAAAACACAGGAGGTCTGTGCCACCAGACAGGCAGATGGCTTGGGCACCAGATGAAAGCAGAGTTCTGACAGAAGCCTGGGACATAAGAGAGGAGATTGTTTGCTCTTCTGTGAAGCCTTCCTGAACAGCAGCAGATGCGAACTCCCCTTTTTGGGGATGAGAGAGTGGGGTGACCCATTCCCCCCCGCCCTGCCCATCAGCACAGAGAAACTTCAATGAGCAACACACTGCCCCCAGTGGAGGCTGGAGCTGCTTACACCAGGCCCCACCCCACTGTGCCCTGTGGGTGCATTTTTACTATAGCAAGTTGGCCTGATAACCAGCACAACAGGCTCCTTCCCCCAAAGACCAACACAAATCCTCCACATGTATCAATTCTTCTGAACTTGATAGATAGAGTGTGGCAAAGTTTCAGCTCTAGTGGAAATAGGATCAGGCTTATTTTAACAAGCAGACCAAAGCACACCTAGTTAAAATGCCACACACTGGACAAGGTCCCAACACTCCCCAATGCAGGCAAGGAGAAACACTGCAAAGAACTGACCTGAGGGAAAGAGCAGCCACTCTCTGCAGAGTACACACTCTGAAATACTTTCTGACATGCCAGGCCCTGAACAGTATAGGACCTCTTCTTAATACAGCCATTACACTCAGCAGGACATATAAGTCTTTCCTAACACATACACAAAAACAGTGGCTTAGTCAAAATGACAAGATGGAGGAATTTGCCCCAAAAGAAACAAGAAGAGGTCATGGCCAGGGATTTACTCAAAACAAATGTAAGTAATATACCTGAATTAGAATTTAAAACAACAATCATAAGGATACTAGCTGAGCTTGAGAAAAGCATAGAAGACATTAGAGAAGCCCTTACTGCAGAGGTAAAAGAGCTAAAAACTAGTCAGGCTGAAATAAAAAATGCTATAACAAAGATGCAAAACAGACTGGATGTAATGAAGTAAGGATAGATGAAGCAGAGGAATGAATCTGATATAGAAGCTATGGAAAATAATGAAGCTGAAGAGAAGAAAGAAAAGTATTGAATCATGAATGTAGACTTAGGGAACTCAGCAACTCCATAATGTGTAATAACATTTGTATCATAGGAGTTCCAGAAGAAGAGAGGGGAAAGGGGGCAGAAGGTTTATTTGAGCAAATTATAGCTTCCAACTTCCCTAATCTGGGGAAGGAGCCAGACATCCAAATCCAGGAGGTACAGGTAACTCCCATCAAATATAACAAAAGCCAGCCAACACCAAGACATCATAGTGAAATTTTTTTAAATATAGAGGTAAGGAAAGAATGCTGAAAAGAGCAAGGGAAAAGAAATCCCTAACCTACAAGAGAAGGCAAATCAGGTTTGCAGCAGATGTCTCCACAGAAACCTGCAGGCCAGAATGGAGTGGCAGGATATCATCAGCATGTGCAATGGGAAAAATCTGCAGCCAAGAATACTTTATCCAATAAGGTTGTCATTCAGAATAGAAGGGGAGATAAAGAGTTTCCCAGATAAACAAAACCTAAAGGAGTTTGTGAACACTAAATCAGCTCTTCAAGAAATGTTACAGGGGACCCTTTGAGTGGGAAAGAAAGATCAAAAGCAACAAAGAATAGAAAGGAATAGAGAAAATCTCCATAATCAGCAACTTTATTGGTAATACAATGGCACCAAATTTTTATCAGTAATTACTCTGAATGTAAATGGACTAAGTGCTCCAATCAAAAGACATAGGGTATCAGAATGGATTGAATAAATAATTGAATAAATAAATAAATAAGGCCCATCTATATGCTGCTTAAAAGATTCATTTTGGTCCTAAAGACACGTGCAGATTGAAAGTGAGGGATGGAGAAACATTTATCATGCAAATGGATGTCAAAAGTAAGCTGGAGTAGCAATACTTATATAAGACGAGCTAGATTTTAAACCAAGGACAAGATGAAGAAGATCACTGTATCATAATAAAGGAGTCTGTCCATCAAGAAGATCTAACAATCATAAATATTTATGCCCCCAACTTGGTAGCACCCAAATATATAAATCAATGAATAATGTAAAGAAACTCATTGATAACAATACAACAATAGTAAGGAACTTTAACACTCCACTTATAGCAATGGATAGATCATCTAAGCAGAGAATCAACGAGGAGACAAGGGCTTTGAATGACACACTGAGCCAGAAGGACTTAACAGATGTGTTCAGAACATTTCATCCTACAGCAGCAGAATACACATTCTTTTTGAGTGCCCGTGGAACATTCTCCCAAATAGATCACATACTGTGGTCACACATCAGGCCTCCACAAAGTATGAAAAAACAGATCATACCATGCATATTTTCAGATCACAACACCATGAAACTTGAAGTCAACCACAAGAAGAAATTTGGAAAGACCACAAATACATGGTTAAAGAACCTCCTACTAAAGAATGAGTGGGTTAACCAGGAAATTAAACAAGAAATTAAAAAAAAATGGATGGAAGCAAATGAAAATGAAAACATGACAGTCCAAAACCTTTGGGATGCAGCAAATGTGGTCACAGGAGGGAAGTATATCGTAATACAGGCCTATCTCAAGAAGCAAGAAAAGTCTCAAATATACAACCTGAGCTTACACTTAGAAAAGGAACAGCAGGGGCGCCTGGGTGGCTCAGTCGGTTGCGTGGCCGACTTCGGCTCAGGTCATGATCTCGCGGTCCGTGGGTTTGAGCCCTGCGTCAGGCTCTGTGCTGACAGCTGTGCTGACAGCTCAGAGCCTCGAGCCTGTTTCGGATTCTGTGTCTCCCTCTCTCTGACCCTCCCCCGTTCATGCTCTGTCTCTCTCTGTCTCAAAAATAAATAAACGTTTAAAAAAAAAAAAAAACCTGAAGCCTCAAAAGAGAAGGAACAGCAAATAAAGCCTAAAGCCAGCAGAAGGGGAATAATAAAGATTAGAGTAGAAATAAATGATATGGAAACAAACAAACCAAAAAGGCACAGTAGAACAGATCAATGAAACTAAGAGCTGGTTCTTTGAAAGAATTAATAAAATTGATGAACCTCTAGCCAGACTTACCAAAAAGAAAAGAGTAAGAACTCAGATAAATAAAATCACGAATGAAAGAGGAGAGATCACAGCCAACACCAAAGAAATACAAACAACTATAAGAGGATATGATGAAAAATTATATGCCAACAAACTGGGCAATCTGGAAGAAATGGATAGATTCCTGGAAATATGCAAACTACCAAAAGCGAAACAGGAAGAAGTAGAAAATTTGAACAGACCCATAACCAGCAAAGAAATTGAATCAGTAATCAAAAATTTCCCAACAAACAGAAGTCCAGGGCCATATGGCTTCATAGGGGAATTCTACCAAACATTTAAAAAAGAGTTAATACCTATTCGTCTCAAACTGTTCCAAAAACTAGAAATGGAAGGAAAACTTCCAAATTCATTGTATGAGGCCAACATTACCTTGATTCCCAAACCAGATAAAAAACCCCACTAAAAAGGAGAATTGGAGGCCACTATCCCTGAGGAACATGGATGCAGAAATTCTCAACAAGACACTTGCAGATTGAATCCAACAGTACATTAAAAGAATCATTCACCACTATCAACTGGGATTCATTCCTGGGTTCAGTATTCACAAATCAATCAATATGATGCACCACATTAATAAAAGAAAGGATAAGAGCCATATGATCTTCTCAATAGATGGAGAAAAAGCACTTGACAAAATACAGCATCCATTCTTGATAAAAAATCTTCAACAAAGAAGGATAGAAGGAATGTACTTCATCATCATAAAGGCCAAAACGAAAGACACACATCTAATATCATCCTCAGTAGGTAAAAATTGAGAGAACAAGATGGGGGCGTCCAGGCTCAACATGATTATTTAACAGAGTACTGGAAGTCCTAGCCTCAGCAATCAGACAACAAAAAGAAATAAAATACATTCAAATTGTCAAGGAAGAAGTCAAACTTTCATTGTTCACAGACAACATGATACTCCATGTAGAAAATCGAAAAGACTCCACCAAAAAATTATTGGAACTGATACATGAATTCAGCTAAGTCATAGGATATAAAATCAACATACAGAAATCTGTTGCATTTTTATACACCAGTAATGAAGCAGCAGAAAGAGAAATCGAGGAATCAATCCCATTTACAATTGCACCAAAAACCGTAAGATACCTAGGAATACAGAGGTAAAAAGATCTGCACTCTGAAAATTATAGAACATTTATGAAAGGAATTGAAGAGAACACAAAGAAATGGAAAAAACATTCCATGTTCATGTATTAGAAAAACAAATATTGTTAAAATGTCCTTATTACTCAAAGCAGTCTACACAATTAATGTAATCTCTATAAAAATACCACCAGTAGTTTTCATAGAGCTGGAACAAACAATCCAAAAATTTGGAACCAGAAAAGAGCTGGAATAGCCAAAGCAATCTTGAAAAAGCAAAGTAAAGCTGGAGGCATCACAATTCCAAACTTCAAGTTCTATTACAAAGCTGTCATGATCAAGACAGTATGATACTAGCACAAAAACAGGCACAAGGGTCAATAGAACAGAATAGAAAACTCAGTAATGGACCTACAACTATATGGTCAACTAATCTTCGACAAAGCAGGAAAGAATGGCCAATGGAAAAAAAGCCTCTTCAACAAATGGTGTTGGAGAAACTGGACAATAACATGTAAAAGAATGAAACTGGACCACTTATATCGTACACAAAATGAATTCAGAATAGACGAAGCACCTAAATGTGAGACAGGAAACCATCAAAATCCTAGAAGAGAACACATGCAGTAACCTCTCTGACTTCAGTTGTAGCAACTTCTTACTGGAATCATCTCCTGAGGCAAGGGAAACAAAAGCAAAAATAAACGATAGGGACACATCAAAATAAAAGTCTGCACAGTGAAGGAAGCAATCAACAAAACTAAAAGGCAGCCTTTGGAATGGGAGAAGATATTTGTAAGTGACATATGTGATAAAAGGTTTGTATCCAAAATGTATAAAGAGTTAATCAAACATCCCCCAAACAAATAATCCAGTGAAGACATGGGCAGAAGACATGAATAGACACTTTTCCAAAGAAGACATCCAGATGGCTAACAGACAAATGAAAAGATGCTCAGTATCGCTCATCATCAGGGGAATACAAATCAAAACCACATTGAGATACCACCTCATACCGGTCATAGTGGCTAAAATTAACTCAGGAAACAACAGATGTTTGTGAAGATGTGGAGAAGGAAACCTCTTGCACTGTTGGTGGAAATGCAGACTGGTACAGCCACTCTGGAAAACAGTATGGAGATTCCTCAAAAATTTCAACATTGAACTATATTATGATTCAACATCTCATGGGCTACCTATAATGATATTATGATTCTGTACTTCCTTATTCATTTTTTACTCAGAATGTTTCTGTAAAGTGATAGTTCTCCATAATTATTTGGTAAATCTGAAGGACAGCTCTTATAAGGAGAGGCAGAATAAATTCTAGATTCCTTTATTTTTTTCATTTAGCTGTTTTAAAAGTAACAAATTGAAAATCTTGTCTCTTCCAAAGTTAACTGATGATTTAAAAATATTTTTGTAAGCATGTGGATTTGTATATATTTAAGATTTTTGCTGTTTTTATTTTTGTCAGTGTTCATAATGTTCTGTCTTTTGTAGAAATCTCCTCAGGTTCATTCTTGTGGCCTTTTACATAATTCCATGAGCTTTTGCTTAATAATTTTCTTACTTTGTGTTATGATTAGATGTTCATATCATACATTTTTTCCCCCAGACTTATAATCCACTATATTTCTAGTGGAAATAAATTTGTTTCTTTCAGTAGGAAATGCTATTGAGAAATTATGCTCTGGATACCAGAGATATTCCTTGCTACTGGATTGGTCATTATCTCTAGACCTTTGTAGTGGACAGAGCTAGAAAATAGATTTTTCTTTTTAAAGAAAAAGTAGGAGTTCATATTGATAGTCCTAATTTAAATTCAGGACCATAAAGATTTTACTTTTTTAATCTTATATATGTAAGTCCTTTAAAACAGGCTGAAGGTGAAAACTGTGGCTCTCGATGACACTAACATAATTACTCATTTATTTTATCCCACAGTCTACATAGAATGCTCTCAGAACTAACAGTATTATTACTACAAACATGGAGGATTTCTTTCTCTTCTTTAAGCTATATCCTGGTGGGATGAATAGGTACATTACGTTTTAAAGTCACTTGAAATAATTCTTCTTTGTGTACATTTGCTGCTAACTTGATGTGTATTTAAATACATTTGTTTCATTGCTTTTGATATTTAAGGATTGAATTTATTAAATGTAATCTTGTACTATAACTATGTTAAGTAGTTATGTGGTTCTGAGTCAAATCTCTGAAACAAATGATATTCAGAAAAATTTAATTTCTATCTTGTTCCTTCCTTCCTACCTACCCTATAAGTCACCCTTTTAAAATGTTTTAGTTTGTACTTATCCATCATCCATCCAGCCATCTCTGTCTTTGTTCTTCATCTTAGATAAGCATTAGTAAATTGTGTATACTTTTCTCCACCTTGCTGTTTTAACCTTACAGTATACCCTGGAGATCACTCTACAGTGTGTATTCTCAGTGGGAGGCTATCACCTTAAGGGGGCAAGAGTTGGTTCTTGAGGGTGAAAGAAAAACTTGGATATTATAATGACTTGTGACCCTCCAGGGGGCCAAGGTATATAAACAGATATACAGTATATATGTGATATTAGTGTGTGGGGGTTGGTGGTGGTGATTAGGAATAAAAAGGTCTAAAAGGACTTCTTGGGGCAATACTGAAAAAAAGAAGACTGAGAAACTGTAGCAGTATATAGTATATTACTTGGTATTCCTCAATTATTTTAAAAGTGTATAGTGTCTATTACAATATAGTCAACTAGCCCTCTGTTTTTCAGCATTTGAGTAGTTTGTATTCCTTTGCAATTACGGACAGTGCTGCAATGAACGTATATGTTCTTTTGTATTTTTAAGAGTGTATCTTTGAGACAGATACTGAGAAGTGAGATTCCCAGGTCAAAGGTTAAATGCCTATGTAATTTGCTAGACATTGCCAAACTTGCTTATGGCAGTGTTTTAGTTTGTACTAGTGAATATGTTCTAAGTTAGCTTATTGTGAGACACTGGTGTCATTTATGAGAATCTTACTATCTTCTAATTGGCTCTGAGAAATATAATTTTCATATTACAAAATGCAGATATATACATTATTTCACCATTGGATTTTTTTCAAAATTATCACTACACTGCTTACCATATGTTGTTTAGATGAGAAAAATGGATCTATCTAAAAGGTCACATAGTTTGTTTTATTTATTTAAAAATTTTTTAATGTTTATTTTTGAGAGAGAGAGAAAGAGCACATATGGGGGAGGGGCAGAGAGAGAGGGAGACACAGAATCCGAAGCAGGCTCCAGGCTCTGAGCTGTCAGCACAGAGCCCTACATGGGCTAGAACTCAGGAACCATGAGATGATGACCTGAGCCATAGTTGGATGCTTAACCACCTGAACCACCCAGGCGCCCCAAAGGTCACATAGTTTATACTAGTTTTTAAAAAATGTGCTGTATCTGGTATTAGTAAAGATAGTTGCTGACATTAGTTTTTCAAGTAAATGGTGAGTATATGTATTTTTAAATGTTTTTTATTCAATAACAAATGTCTAAATTTAAGGTAAATTTTAAATTTAGACATTTAAATATACATATTTTGAAATTATACCAAAAATAGAGCTTAAATTTTTTTATATAATATATAAACAGATTTCTCGTTGGCCCATTTCACTTAATTTTTGAAATACTTTGGCCAACTACATCACCTAGTTTTCTTTAATTCATTGTTTTTATGAAGCTTTTAGTTTGTATAGTAAAGATCTCTTTGTATGTGAAGGTAGTGATCCTTAGTTCCCTGGTGAGCAGACTACATGCATCAATCTTGTCATTTGGTTGCTGCATGCTTTCTTTAGGGAATTGGTTCCAAATCCTGTTCGCAGTATTTGCCTTCACCATCCCCACAACTGCTCATCTGATTAGAGTCCTTCTTACTCTTATCCTATGTAGGATCTATAAATATTAGAGGTAGATTAAAAAGGAACATTATATTTTATGAGAAAAAGTTCCATGGATATACTGTTTCTTAGCAGTTTTGTATTTTCAGTTTTGTGTTCTGACTTTCAGTATAAAACCTGGGGGAGATTGCACAGTAACTCAGACTATTCATAACAGAGATTGAATTGAGTCAGTCTGTCCATGTGATCCGTTAGGTATTTATATCTTCCTGACAGGGCTGTAGTAGGCACTTGTATTTGTATTTGTGGAATAAATGAATGGCTGGGGAGCTACTGGCATTGCCATGCAGTAAATGGTTAATTAGGAAAGGACTTAGAATAGCTGAATATTTTGTCTGTGAAAAGCGGACAAAAAAAGCAGTCATGAAATTTCTAGAACTATGTGTCCTACAACACATTTAGGTGTTTGGAGGTTAAACATGTAAAAAGAAAAAGAATATGGGAGATGATGTGAAACTGTTGCAGTTATTTTTGTTAAAGGATTTCATTTTACATTACATTGTTGCACAAAATACTGCTGCTAGAAAAGTTTTGCCTACTAGTTTCCTTGACTGTGGAGCGAATTTGGGTTTTTAAAGAATATACGTCACATTTTCCTCTTCCTTTGTAGGCATTTGGGATCACAACTTTGTGAATTGGAAAAACTGATAGATAAAATGATGATTGCAGAGTTTTCTACTTATTCTCATAGTGACTTAAACAGACCACTGGATGATGACTGTCAAATTTTAGAAGAGGTACGTGTCTTAAACTGTGGATGAAATTGGTGTCATTGCTTAGTGTTAATTCCTAATAGTATTAGTTTAGAACACATTCTTCTCAGATTATAATGAGCAAAAAAAATTTCAAGCTCAAGTCAGACCTCTGTGAAGTCCTTCCCTAACTATGTGATTTTAGCAAGCACCATAATTGTTCATTATCCTATGAAGTTAGAGAATAAAGTAACTTTATAGCTTAATTAGAAATTGGATTTAAAATGAGGTCTTATATATATCTTATAAACCAAGCTTAAAATATAGATATAGGATGAATTAACATATATCCATGTGTATGCATGTACTGGAGTATGTTTGTTATAAAAGTGATCATTATTATATAGTAACTTATCAGTCATTAACAGTCACTGAACCCCTGTTATGAACATGTTTTATGCATATGCTTATACATAAGATCCAGGCTTCACTTATCTGCTGACTGTTCAATGCTGATTACCACCAAGAACTAGGAAAGGATCCAGAAGCCCTGATAGCAGCCTAAGTAAAGAGATTTTTGTATGTGTTAGCAGTTAATTCCCCACAAATTTTCCAGGTCATCAGGATTTGAGAAGGATACTTTCTACCTACTTGTTGAAACTATGCTAAAATGTACTCATATTGTTTTGTCCCCAAGACAGCTTCATTTGATCCACTGTAGTGCATTAGGATTTATCTGTTTTTAAAACTATGACTCCAATAATCTGATGACAAGATAGCTGTAGAAGGGGTTTTTGGGGGCTTCTAGAAAATACCATGTGCAGGATAGAGATCTGAGGATCAAATAATGAAACGCTTGATGTTGAATATTTCTACTTCTGAGTGACATTATTCTATATTTAAATTGTGAAATTCCATACTTTTATTTTAATAGGAAAGACTTGTATCTCTTGTATTTGGACTTTTAAAACAAAGAAAACTTAATTTTTTAGAAATCTATAGTGAAGAAATGATTATTACAGCAAAGAATATCATTAAACAGGTAAATATACATTTTTATTTTATATATTTTGGTCTAGAATCTTTTTTTTTAATTTTTTTAATGTTTATTTTTCGAGAGTGAGAAAGCATGAGTGGGGGAGGGGCAGAGAGCAAAGGAGACAGAATCCGAAGCAGGCTCCACACTGTCAGTGCAGAGCCCTATGTGGGGTTTGAACTCATGAATTGCAAGACCATGAAGTCAAGAGTCAATGCTTAACTGACTGAGCCACCCAGGTGCCCCTAGAATCTTTTTATCAAATTTATTTTTACATGATCTAGTAATAATATATATGCAGTATAATAGTAACATTTTCTCATTTATTTAAAAACTTAGAATATAGAAAAATAGAAGAAAAAATAGACCTACTAGCCAAAAGATTATCACTTTAAGAATATTTCTAAGTGTAGGGGGATCTGGGTCGCTCAGTCGGTTGAACATCTGACTCTTGATTTCGGCTCATGTCGTGTGATCCCAGGACAATGAGATCAAACCCCAGGGTCATGGAATCAAGCCCCACATTGGGATCTGTGCTGAGCGTGGAACATGCTTAAGATTTTCTCTCTCTCCCTCATGCCCCTCCCCTCAGCTTGTGTGTGTGTGTTTGTGTGTGTGTGTGTGTGTGTTCTCTCTCTCTCTTAAAAAAAAAAGTATTTTTAAGTGTAATTCTAAGTGTAAATTGTTACTGATGTTTTTCATTGTTGCTATCATACTGTATATATGATTGTGAATTGTACATATATTTCAGAATCATAACATAAGCATTTTCTCTTATAAGCCTTCAGACACATCATTTTTGATGGTTGTATAAAATCCTATCCACATTTTATTAGTTATGCCTTTCCTCTGTGTTGAATATTTACATTTTTTCAGTTCGGTACTGTAGAACACTGTGACACACATATTTGGTGTAAAGTTTTGTTGGGTTTTTCCATAGTTAAGACTATTTTCTTATAGCTGATTTCTAGATGTGGAATTATTGGTCAGAGAGTGAAAAGTATTTTTAAAGCTATTTGATAGAGTTGAATTGCTTTCTAAAAAGATTTTACCAAATACATTCTCACCTGCAGTAGGTAAATGTTTATTTCCTCTTATCCTTATCTTTAAGAAATTATTATTGTAAACTAAAACCTTTTTCAGTCTCATCTTTGTTTTGCTGTTTTACTCTGATAAATATTAAACATTAAACTTCAGTTTTTCTAAATATGAGAAACAATAATTTTAAATATACTTATTAGGCTTAATGATCATCATCAGGTTGAATGTACATTTCTGAGTTTTTAATGTTTAAATAAAACAAGCAAAAAAAGATTAGTAATCATACCACCTTTTTTACTTCTTTTGAATACTAAAACACTATATTTTAAAATTGTTATGACCACTTTCAAAAATTGTTGGCAATAGCTACTAGCACTAAATGTACACATATATTGTAACTCAGCAATTCTACTGCCAGGTATTTATCAGCAGAAATGCATATATAAATTTACCAAAACAGCATAATATTTCATGGCAGCACTATTTGTAATAAAAACTGGAAAAACCCAGATTTTTCTTTTTTTTTCTTTGAAAAACCCAAATTCTGTCATCAGTAAAAAAAAAAAAAAAAATGATCGAGTTGTGGTATATTTGTATGAATACTGTACAGCAATGAGAATGAATAAATCACATGGAACAAATGGATGAATATCACATATATAATGTGGAGCCAAATAAACCAAACACAAAGGAGTCACAAAGGAGACACACTTTTGTAATTAATCTATGATATTAGAATTAATCTGTGGTATTAAAAATCACGATAGTATCTTTTCGGAGAAAATAGTGACTAGAAGGGAAGCAAGAGAGGTGTTTACTGGCAGTGTTTAATTTCATGATCCGAGTTTTCATTACATAAGTGTACTCCATTTGTAAAAATAGATTTGAACATAATTTGTGTAGTTTTATATATGTATGTGATACTTCTAAACAAATTTTATGAAACTGCTGTGTTGTAATTCCCAGGATTCTCCTGAAGTCTAAGCATTTTTTTAACTTAATCTGTTACATATATTGCAAGAAAACATAACCTCCAAAATGAACTTTTTTTTGGAATTTTAATATGGGGCTTATACCTTATTCCTAAGAATTATGGTTCTGGGTGTTGTTCTGTTTGTTTGGTGTGTGGTTTTGAATAGTTTTAAATAGTAAGGGATTTTAGTTAATATAACAGTTCAAGCATATCCTGGAATAATTATTTAATAGGGTAAGGATATAATGCTACAGTGTTTTATACACCTTGACGTGTGTATAAAAGACACAAGAGACGTCTGGTAAAATGATCGTAGTCATTGAGGTCATTTTTTTTTTTTTTCCCGTGGAAGCCATTTTTAATATGTAAATGAACCATGAGGTACTTAGAATTCTAAAGATGTTAATTGAATTTTTTTCTTAAAATTTGCAGTGTGTGATTAATAAAGTTTCACAAATAGAAGAAATTGACACAGATGTTATTGTGAAGTAAGTATAAATATTACGTTGGGAGTTATCAGTTAGGGAAAAGATGACACATTAGAATAATCTGAGGAGGATTTAATTAAGGAATTATTTACTAAGGTATGGGCAGAGTGTAGAAAAATCACAAGTGACAGTGCAGTACCTTTAAGGGACAAGAGATGAGAACAGTAGGATTCAGGAGAAGGCCACTTAGTAGTAGGAAAAAAAAAGGCCTGTAGTAGTTGAAGTGATCTGCAGTGCTGGAGGCAGTCTTCCTGAGACAACCTCTCAGGGAGGGAGGTGGAGCTATCAGTACCTTTCTTCCTTCCAGTGTTTTATAAGGGCTCCTCCTTGGCCACGCCCAGCAGGTCAACCTCCCAGGGCAAGAGGCTACAAGGTAGGTATGGAGGAGAGAAATTGAAGATGGTCCATTTCAGAGGAATCACAGTGTTATGTTTAAATTATTTAGCTATCTGATTAAAACCCAGCTTCTAATTGACTTTGAGGAATTTGAGTACATGATTTTGAATTGCCTCATGCCTGTAATTTTTTGTTTTTGCCCTTTAAATTCCTATTTTTTTTCATTTTGAGATTGGTGATAAATATTTTATAACTGAATTTCTAGTTCATATAGATATCTAAACTCTATTTATTAAGTGGCCCAAGATATGAATAGCAATATGAATCACTGTGAAATTTTTCCAGGCCAAATTCATAGAATAAGGATTGAGGGGTTTTAATTTCTACACTATTACCTAGTGAAAACTCTGTTTCAGAATTAGTTGAAGCAACTGTAACAATGCAGGAATCACTAGTAGTTGGAAAAATTAAGTTAGTGGTATTCTGTTAAAAGCTCTATGGACCTGGAGAGTCAGTTATTTTAAATTTTATTCCCTAGGAAATTTTCTCAAATAGAAAAATTCCTGTATTGCAAATATAGAAGTATCTTTTGAGAATAAACTCCTAAGTGCCCAAAGACAAATATTTTTTTCTTTGAATTTTTTTTTTTCTAGGCTTGCAGATCAGATGAGAATGTTGAATTTTCCTCAGTGGTTTGATCTGCTGAAGGACATTTTCTCTAAGTTTACAATTTTCCTACAAAGAGTTAAGGTAAGTTTATGTGATTTTCAGTTTATCCAGAATATCACTAAAATTAAGTCCACTTTCTAGATATATACATATAGAATCAGATTAGAAAAACATAATTTCTTTGTTTTTTGTAATTTTTTTGTTTATTTTGACAGGGGGTGGGGAAGGGGCAGAGAGAGGGAATCCCAAGCAGGCTCCATGCTGTCAGCACACAGCCCAATGCAGAGCTCAGTCTCATGAACTGTGGTATCATGACCTGAGCCAAAATCAAGAATGAGCCATTGAACTGACTGACCACCCAGGCACCCCTGTTTTTGTAATTTCTCTAAAGAGCCTTGGTTTCAAATAAGATTTGAAGTGCTTCAGAGTATTTTGATACTCTATAATTTAGGATAAGTTTTGTATTAAAAAATATAGTGCTTACTTGGCATTAAATATTATAAAATAATACTTCCTCTTATGATTTTGTGATTTTTGAATCTCTCTAGATTATCTATAGGCACAATATGTGAAACACTCAAAAATCTGTTCTAAACCACTAATGTTTTCTAGAAATCTTTAATCCTGATATAATGGTATTTTTAAAAAAATTTTTTTAATGTTTATTTATTTTTGAGAGAGAGAGAGAGAGAGAGACAGTGTGTGAGCAGGGGAGGGGCAGAGAGAGAGGGAGACACAGAATCTGAAGCAGGCTCCAGGCTCTGAGCTGTCAGCACAGATCCTGACGCAGGGCTTGAACTCATGAACTGTGAGATCATGACCTGAGCCAAAGTCAGGCTTAACCGACTGAGCCACCCAGCCGCCCCAACAGCATTTTTTAACATATAATTCATATTTAAATTGCTCTACTAATGTCCTTTATTTTGCAGGCTTTTATTTTACTTTTTAATCTGAGGTCCGATCAAGGATTATGCATTTATATTTAATTATTCTGTCTCTTCAGTATAATCACTTAATTTTAAACCAGTCAATATAAGGAAAAGAACATATGCCACAGAGCATTTTTCAGAAGAAAAGATGTCACAGACTAATGCATTGTAGTTAGAATCACTAACATGTCACAGCTGTGTTTTAATAAGACAATGCTTAGGAATTACTGAATGTAACAGGTTGTGAAATTTGCTATTCTTTGAATTATCAGATGTCAGTATTGTGTTACATGTGCTAGTTAACATCCCTGGCATCTCCTTAGTATTCTGTTAAATGGCCTGGGGGACTTTGGTACTTAATCTGTGACATGACTTTATCAACATTGGAGTGATGCTAAGTCATGTGTATAACCTTTCTGAGTGGGAAAAGTTTTTAAAAATGTGATTCACTGTACTTTAGGCTCCTACCAAAATGTTGGTCCCACTCATTTGTAGTGATGATAGCAAACCTATAGATGTGGATTGCTCAAATAACTAAGCCACGTTTTCACTTTTTCTCATATTCCCGCCATGACTTCATCACACATACTTCTATTATTGTATGTCTGGATGTATATAACTCTTACACTGCAGATTGTAGAATTGACCAACTTTTTGCCAGTATTCTTTTTTATTTAAGTATAATTAATATACAGTGTTCTGGGGGCGCCTGGGTGGTTCAGTTGGTTAAGCGTCTGACTTTGGCTAAGGTCATGATTGATGTCACAGTTTGTGAGTTCGAGCCCTGCATCAGGCTCTGTGTTGACAGCTCAGAGCCTGGAGCCTGTTTTGGATTCTGTGTCTCCCTCTTTTTCTGCCCTTTCCCCACTAGTGCTCTCTCTCTCTCTCAAAAATAAATGAATATTAAAAAATTAAAATACACTGTTCTATTAGTTTCCAGTGTATAATATAATGATTCAGCAGTTCTATAAATTACTCAGTGCTCATTACAATAAGTGTACTCTTAATCCCCTTCACCTATTTCACCCTTCTTCCCACCTCTCTCCTGTTTGGCAACCACCAGTTGTCTATATGTATGAGTCTGTTTTTTTCTCTTTTTTTCTGTTTGTTTTGTTTTTTATATTCCACATATGAATGAAATCGTATGGTATTTGTCTTTCTCTGACTTACTTCATTTAGCATTATACCCTCTAGATTCTTCCATGTTGTTGCAGATGGCAAGATTTCATTCTTTTTTTATGGTTGAGTAATGTTCCGTTGTATATATATATATACCACGTCTTTATCCATTCATCTATGGATGAACACTTGGGTTGCTTTCATATCTTTTGCCAGTAATTTTTTTATAGCTATTTCACTTTTAGGTTCTCTATCAGTTAAACTAAGTGAAATCTTTATTTGATATATATACAATATGGGAACAGTGACTTATCATAGTTGTAGTTTCTCATTTTCACATTTAGACCCCTTAAGCTAATACTTCTGTAAAACATCTTTGAAGATGATATATAACGTATAAATATGGTACTTTTTTCTTTGAAAAAAGTTTGTGATTCTGTAAGGGTATAATTTCATTGAAAAATAATGTTAATTACAAGCTGTTCATTTTTATTTTTTTTTTAATTTTTTAAAATTTAAAATTTAAAAAAATTTTTTTTTCAACGTTTATTTTTATTTTTGGGACAGAGAGAGACAGAGCATGAACGGGGGAGGGGCAGAGAGAGAGGGAGACACAGAATCGGATACAGGCTCCAGGCTCTGAGCCATCAGCCCAGAGCCTGACGCGGGGCTCGAACTCACGGACCGCGAGATCGTGACCTGGCTGAAGTCGGACGCTTAACCGACTGCGCCACCCAGGCGCCCAAGCTGTTCATTTTTAATTGAGAATTTTCAAATAACTGCAAATTGGAAAGAACCCAGATATCTAACAGTAGAGGGAAGGGTAAAGTAAATTATGCCTGGTATATTCATTACCATGGAATATCATGCATCTGAGGATTTTTAATGTTGAAGAAAATGTGTAGATTATAACATTAAGTGAAGGGACAGTATAGGCCTGTTTATATAGTATGTGATCAGCTATGTTAAAAAGATTTATTATCTCTTCATCTTCATACAATAAAGAGACAGTTTGTCTTTTTGGTGGTTATCTTTTGGCAGTATAATTTAAATTCATTATTAATTTCTTTGTTTTTCCTAAATATTTCTACAAAGAGAGGTATTACTTTTATAATCAGAAAAGGTTGTTTTGGCTTTTACTAGTGTTTACCACATTATAGGAATAAACTATTTGAAGTTCATAATTTAATTTACCAGTACACAAAGGCTCCAGTTTCTTCATATTCTAACACTTGTTTTTCTTGTTTTGTTTTTTGTTTTTGTTTTTTGATAGTAGCCATTTGAATGGGTGTGAGGTGGTATCTCATTTTGGTTTTGATTTGTATTTTTCTAATGATTAGTGATGTTGAGCATCCTTTCGTATGCTCATTGGCCATTAGTATGTCTTCTTTGGAGAAATACTTTCTTTGCTCATTTTTTAATCAGATTTTTTTGTTGAGTTGTAAGAGTTCTTTATATATTGTGGCTATTTAACCCCTTAGTAGATATATGGTAGGCAAATTATGTTTAGTGTAACCCATTTAAGATACTTAGAATATATGCAGTGTACTCTCAGGAGATTGCTACTTCAATCAATGAAAATACAGAACTCCATTCTTAAGCTTTAGGGAACCCATTTCTCTTGAGTAGTTCTTTTTCACAAAGTCACCTTTACTGTGATAAAAGATTGGTGTAATTATGACATGCATGACCTTGACACTCATTTATAAGATTTTAAAAAGTACATATGCAGAATTCACTTTTGGGGACTTTAGATACATGTTATTTTAAATCCTTTAAAAATATATCCTGTTTTCTTATAGGCAACGTTAAATATCATTCACAGCGTTGTTCTCTCAGTTCTTGACAAAAACCGAAGGACCAGGGAATTGGAAGAGATTTCACAACAGAAGAATGCTGCAAAAGACAATTCACTGGACACAGAAGTGGCTTATTTAATCCATGAAGGCTTGTTTATAAGTGATGCATTCAATGAGGGTGAATTAACACCTATAGCAATCGACACTACCTCTCAAAGAAATGCATCTCCAAATAGTGAGCCCTGCAGCAGTGATTCGGTATCCGAACCAGAATGTACTACTGATTCTTCATCCAGCAAAGAGCAGACATCATCATCTGCTACTCCAGGAGCTGTGGATATGATGTGAGTATGCTGACTGCTGCCAACTTCATAAGATTTTGAGTAAGACTGATTTTTTCAATTTATTGAAAAACCATATGAACTTTGGTCTTGGAATTTAACAAAAATAAATTAATTTTACAAAACACATATCTTTTTGAAAATGTAATGTAAGGAGGTGAGCATTGGAAGTAATTGAAAATTACAGAATTTTAAGGCTGGAAAGGAACCATTTAATTAAATGCCCTTATTTCAGAGCATTTATTTGACTTATTTAAAGTCACTAGTGGCAGAACTTGTCCTGAAAATCAGGTCAGCATTACCTTGTTTATTTTTCTTTCTTTTCCTATAACGCCTTTGTATTTTGTATATAGTAAAGATCTGTTTGATTTAGTTTTTCAAAGGCATGAATTTCCAAGCAGATCATACCATTTTTTCAAACATGACTTTTTAAAACTTACTTTGAAATAATTTCAGATTTACAGAAAAGTTGCCAGAATTGTACGAAAAAGTCATTTGTTGACAGTTTACCACATTGCCTTCTTTCTCCCTTTCTTCCTTTTTCTCTTTCTTGCTCCCTTCTTCTCTCTTTGTCTCTCATGATAATATTTTTTTCTGAATCATTTGGCAAAAGGTTGCAGACATGATGTCCCATTATTTCTGTATTCTTAAGTGTATATTTCTTAAAATACAAGAATACTCTCTTAAATAACTACAGTTAACCAATTATAATGAAGAAAACATGATACATTATTACCTTGCAATCCATACATCCCATTCACCAGTTGTCCCAATAACCTCTTGTGTGGAAAAAACAAAACAAGGCCAATAAAATCTTTCTGACCCAAGAACGTAGTATGGATTTAATTATCGTTAAGAATAATAACTCAGCATGTACTTTTATTTTTACACAAGTCAGCCTATGGCCAAGGAGTTTATGTGGGTTGCAGTTACAGCATAAAGTCAACTGTAATACCTTCCTCCTCACCAAAAAGAAAACCCTGAACTACATATTAATAAAAATATTTTTTCTCTGTTCAGGCTAACATTTCACATTTACTGGTTAGGGTGCAGTCTAAAACTTACAAGGGGTGTACAAATCCTATAGCTCAAACAGCGTAGAATTTTGTTTCTGTCATGTAACAGTTCAGAGATGAGAGGTCCACAGTGGAGAAGGCAGCTCTGCTGTCCACATTTTCCAGCTTTCATCTGTAAAGAGGCTGCTTCAGCTTTTATCATCAAATCCGCATCCTTAGCCGCAGGATGGAAAGGACAAAGGGTGGTACCCTCCTTAATTTTTTGTTTTGTTTTAACTTTTTACTTGGAGTATAATGCACATATAGGCCAATATATCAATTGTACGTGTTCACCTCCATGATTGTAAAGTGAGTACACTGGTGTAATCACCACCCAAATTAAGAAATAGAACATTACCAGCTCTCTGGAAACCTTCCTTGCAACTGTGTTTTCACTCTTTCCCAAGGAAGACCACAAAAACTGTTGGTTTTTCTGGTTTTTAAACTATATAAATGGAACCATAAATGGAATCATGTTCTTTTGTCTCAAATTTCTTTCCCTCAAAATTCTATTTGTGCTATTCTTCTAAGTTGTTGCATGTAGCAGTAATTTTATTTGTGTACAGTATTCCCCTGACTACACCATTATGTATTCTACTGTAAATGAAATTTGTGTTATTTCCATTTTGATTGTTGTCAACATTCTTCTAGGTGTCTTTTGTATGTGTGTTATAAGCATAATATATACCTAAGAATGACTGAGGTATATGAATGGTCAGTTTAGCTAATAAGAATTTCCCATAGTGATTGTACTCTTTTATAGTCCCATCAGCAATGTGAAAGAGTTCCTGTTTTTCTACATCTTCATTCACTCTTGGGTGTTGTCAGTCTTTTACATGTTAGCCATTCTGGTGGGTATGTTGCAGGTATATTAGTTTTACTTTTGATTTCCCTGATCATTGGTAAGAGATCACTTTTCATATATTCATTGACTATTTGATGTTCTCTTTTGTGAAGCACCTATTCAAGTTCTTTGCCCACTTCTCTGCTGGGCTGTGTTCATTTCTTACTGATTTATGGGAGTTCTCTATGTAGTCTCAGCACAAGCCTTTGTAAGGTAACTGCAGTGCAGATATGGGCACAAAAGAGGAAATAATTTCCCAGGCAGGAAATGGGAAAAGAAAAATAATGGAAAGAATTAGACAGTTTTGTGGTTTTTTTAAACATTTATTTTAAATTGTGGTGAAAAACACATAACAAAATATACCATCTTAACCATTTCTAAATGCACAGTCCAGTAGTAGTAAGTATATTTATATTGTTGTGCACCCAATCTCCAAGACCTTTTTCATCTTGCAAAACTAAAACTCTATACCCATTTAGCAACAACTCCCCATTTCTTCCTCTACCTGTCCCCCAGAAGCCACCCTTCTACTTTTGGTCTTCGTGAGTTCAACTACTTTAGGTACTTCATATAAGTGGAATTATACAGTATTTGTCCTTTTGTTATTGGCTCAATTCACTTAGTATACTGTCTTCAAAGTTCATCCATGTTGTAGTATGTGTGAGAATTTCCTTCCTTTTTAAGGCCAAATAATATTCCATTGTATGTATACATCACATGTTTTTATCCATTCATCTGTTGGTGTACTTTTGGATTACTTCCATCTTTTGGCTATTGTGAATAGTGCTACTGTGAACGTGGGTGTGCAAATCTCTTTGAGATCCTGCTTTTAGTTCTTTTCTGTATGTACCCAAAAGCAGAAATGCTACATCATCTTTATAAAGTTTTTTTTTTTTTTCCTGTGAATGTGAAAGAGATCCAATTAAACTTAAAAAATTAGAATTCTTTTTAGGGGCACCTGGGTGGCTCAGTCAGTTAAGCATCTGACTTTTGAATTTGGCTCAGGTCACGATCTCACGGTTGGTGAGTTTGAGCCCTGTGTTGGGCTGTGCTTTGACAGCTTGGAGCCTGCTTGGGATTCTGTTTCTTTTTCTCTCTCTGTCCTTCCCTGCCTGCTGTCTGTCTGTCTCTCTCTCTTTCTCTCTCTCTCTCTCTCTCTCTAAATAAATAAATAAATAAATAAATAAATAGACTTAAAAAAATTCTTTGTAAAAAGCAACATTACAAATAACTAAATTAAATGATTTTCTTAAAATACCAAACTTCCCATCTTTTTGGATGGTCACCCTACTTAAAGATATGAGAGTTGTTTTTATCTGCTATTTTTTGTTAAAAAAAAATTTTTTTTTTAATGTTTATTTACTTTTGAGAGAGAAAGAGAGCATGAGTGGGGAAGGGGCAGAGAGAGGGAGACACAGAATCCCAAGCAGGCTTCAGGCTCTGACCTGTCAGCACAGAGCCTGACGCGGAGCTCGAACACACGAACCATGAGATCGTGACCTGAGCCGAAGTCAGACGCTCAACTGACTGAGCCACCCAGGCACCCCTGTTTTTTTTAATCTTTGTGAATTGCTAGCATATTGCCAAGAGTTTCATGTTCTTAATCTTTCTATTACATGGGGGCAAATTTTAAACATCCTTCACAAAATGCAATTTTATTTCAGTAGTAAATTTGAACTGTATTTAAAAAAAATTTTTTTAATGTTTATTTATTTTTGAGAGAGAGAGTGTGAACAGGGAGGAGCAGAGAGAGAAGGAGACACAGAATCTGAGGAAGGATTCAGGCTCTGAGCTGTCAGTACAGAGCCCCACATGGGGCTGAAACCCACAAACTGCGAGATCATGACCTGAACCCAAGTCGGACACTCAACAGACTGAGCCACCCAGGCACCTTGTAAATTTGACCTTTAAAATTTAAGCAAACAATTTTGTGGGAGTTGGTATTGAAATAGCATTGGACTATTTATATAGAAGTAAATGTTGGAGTGGAGGAAGCTTAGCAGATTAGAAATGGAATTAGACTGATTCTAGGTTCTAGTCCTTTAACCTGTGACCTTGGGTAGGTCATTTAAACTTTCAAAGATTCAGTGTCCTCATCCTTAAAGTAGATATTTATCTACCTGTCTTAGGAGTGTGAGAACCAAATGAGTTGCTTTTTCTGAGAGTAAGAATATTAATCCTTTATTTTATTTTTTAATTTTAATTTTATTTTTTATTTATTGTGAGAGAGAGTGAGCATGAGTTGGGGAGGAGCAGAGGGAGACAGGGAGAGAGAACCCTAAGTAGGTTCTACTGCTGTCAGTGTGGAGCCTAAGGCATGCTTCAGTCTCATGAACCATGAGATCATGACCGGAGTTGAAATCAAGAGTCAAATGTTAACTGACTTAGTCAGCCAGGTGTTCCTCCCTCTATTACTTTAAAGCATCAGTAAATAAATTTAATGATATTATAATTTTGAAGGATAGCAGGCAATAACTTCCCTTAATACCTTAACCCAGTTAGGGTAGTGGTTTGCCTCAAATTAACATACATCAGATTCTCTTTGTAAGACCTTTGAAAATTATTTTAATTCTATTGAAAGGGAGAGAAATGATGCAAAGGCACTTAAACTTGGTTCATAATAGCACTGCATTGAATTGTTGGTATGGAATCAGTGGTCTTTATACATGCCTCAAGAAAAACAAATGTTTAAAAACAGGAAGTCTTCTCAAAACTGGAAAAAATACATTTCGTCTTATACATATTTCTGTTTGTCAGTTCTTTGAGGACAGCGACCTGTTGTGTCCTCTCTAGTACAGTGCTCAGGAAATATTAGTTCAGTTGAACTGAATATTAACTATCATTCATAATTATAAGTAAAAAAAAAAGTGCCTATTTTTCATGAAATAATCTTCCTTCTTCCTCCTTCCAGTGTGTCATTTTAAGCACCCTGTGTACAGCCTGCCAAAGCTACCACCTTGTACCTAACTAGAATTTTTTATTTTTGCTGTAGTTTTTGCAGAATTTTCACTTGGAGTCTGAAATAAGTATGGAACATGCTACAGCAGAGAGAGAAAATTATTTCTATATAAGATTAGGGTAAAATATTTGTATTATCCAAGCTTATTTAAGTAATGATTCACCACACACAAAAAAAGCATTTGATACGTTACAGAATTCTTCCTCAAATGCAAATTTTATAGCTTTTTGTTTTTTATTGATATGCTACCTGTGGAGACAGTGTACTCACAATTTCCCCTGACTTGATCTCTTTTTTATCATTTTCAGGGTCAATGAAGACATGAAATTAACTGATTTAGAGCTAGAAAAACTGGCAAATAATATCCAGGAGTTATTGTATAGTGCCTCAGATATATGCCATGATCGAGCCGTCAAGTTTCTCATGTCAAGAGCAAAGGTTAATTGTTTGATAAAGCTTTAGATATTTTATATATAGTATAATTATTTTGAAGATCTAGAATCATATCCTTGCTTGTGTCCCTATGTTCCCCATAATGCATATTATGTATTTATATATATATATACACACACACACATACATATACATATATACGTATGTATATATATATATATATTTTTTTTTTTGAGAGAGAGAGAGAGAGAGAGAGAGAGAGTGAGCACAAGCATGAGCAGGGGAGGGACGGAGGGAGAGGGAGAGAGAATCTTAAGCAGGTTCCATACCCAGTGCAGAGCCTGACAGTGGGACTCGATCTCATGACTGTGAGATCATGATCTGAGCCAAAAATCAAGAGTCGGATGGTTAACTGAGCCACCTAGGTGCCCCATCATATTATATTTTAAATACTTAATAAAGTTAATGGTACTGGTATGGCCTGTTAGGGAGATGTTGAAATGTAAAATAATCCAAATGAAAGAAATAGGAAAATCTATTATTCTTTGAAAAAAATTATTAAAAGACTTAATTTTGAAATATGATACCTTAATTAATTTGACGTTAATATGCTATTTTATATGTATGTATATGTATATGTATATATACACCCACACACACCATATATGTGTGTATAACTGGCCAATATGTTAATAAAATTAGTTGAATTCCAATATTGTGAAAATTTTATAGTATGACCTGAATTTATTTGAGCTACTGTATTATAAAGGAATCAGAGTAAAATTTGGACATTTTAAGTTTTTAATGTTCAATTTCTGGGACTGAGGTATTGAGAAATTTCATTAAAAATAATGTTAAGATAATATTCATGAATTAATATGTATTATTAAAATAATTAATAGTAACATATCAAACTAAGTTTGTTTTATAGCTTGTTCATATTTGATGTTATTCCTAATTCTCTGTCATGATTTTTGTGTTATCTTTAAAATTTAGGATGGTTTTCTTGAGAAGCTAAATTCCACGGAATTCATAACACTTTCTAGATTAATGGAAACATTCATTTTAGATACTGAACACATCTGTGGAAGAAAAAGCATGTCATTACTTGGAGCACTTCAGAGCCAAGCTAATAAATTTGTAAACAGGTTTCATGAAGAGAGAAAAACTAAGCTGAGGTATCATTACCATGTTCATTCTGCTTTTCAGTTTTTTCCCTTTCCTTTACAAAACATGATTATATTTAATTGATTGGTTAACCAAAACCCCTAAAAAACCTATTTTCCACTAAAGGCAGACTGTGGAATTAAAATCCCATTTCTCAGCTTTCCAAAGTGGAATTAGAATGTTTATTTACTTGTCACAAAGATCCTCAATAGATTGGCTTTTCTTTTCCCACTCAGTGGTGAAGTTAATTATGTTTCATTACTCTTCTTGGATAGGCTAAGAGATATAAAAAGAAATATTTTCTGAAAGTACTCATTATGAATGATTTCAGTTTATTAAGGTATACATTTATTTTAAAAATCTTAGTACTAATAACAGCTAGTGGCCATTACTGTTTAAAAGTCAATGCCTTGTTTACATGAGATCTACTTGAATTTAACTAAGATACATATAGTGTCTTTATTATTACTAAAAGATATGAGAACAAAAGTCTTACATACACACTCAACTCTTTTCTTTTTAACCAAAGAAGATCGTGTTGAAATATCAGCACAGAGCCTGACACAGGGCTCAATCTCACAAAACGTGAGATCATGACCTGAGCTAAAATCAAGAGTCGGATGCTCATTCGACTGAGTCAACCAAGTGCCTTGTTGAAATATTGTTAAAGTTTATCTTCCTTTTTTCTCCCCCTTTGAATAGCCTCCTCTTAGACAATGAGCGCTGGAAGCAAGCTGATGTTCCTGCAGAATTTCAGGATCTTGTTGATTCTATATCAGATGGAAAGATTGCTTTACCTGAAAAAAAGTCAGGGGGTATGTGTATTCTTTCACGTGCTGTCTTCCAGTTTTACACTGTTTATTCATTTTATAGGAATGCTTAACATTTCTTTAATTGACACTGCCTCAATTGACTGGAAAAGTTATGTATGATAATTTGTAATAATAATTTCAGATATTTATTGATTGCTAACCATATGCCAGACCCTGGGCCAGGTGCTTTTACATGTATTATTCTAGTACATCCCCATAACAACCTTTGATGAAGATGCTATTGTTACCTTGTTTAACAGCAAGGAGGCATAAGGCTTCCAGGGGTTAAAGAATTCTGTACAAATGATGAGCTGAGATTTGAAACCTGCCTTATAATAATTTCATAGCTATGTTCTTAACCACTGTACTGTATTGTTTAAAGACACGTATTCATTCACTGAATACTAATAAGCTTCTACTCTGTGTTAGATATTGAGACCGAGATAACAGTTATAATTCTACTTTCAAAGGGCTAAGTCTAGGGGCACCTGGGTGGCTCAGTCTGTTAAGCATCTGATTCTTGATCTCAGCTCAGGTCTTAATCTTGTTGTTGTGAATTAAAGCCCCACATTAGGCTCTGTGCTGGGCCTGAAGCCTACTTAAAAAATAAAAATAAAAGGGCTGAGTCTAATAAAAAAAATGTGGATTAGCAATCACAGTTAATGCAGTAGTGATATGATAGAGAAAACCAAAATGTAAAAAACTGTAGAAAAAGAAAACTATGCAGGAAACTCAGAAGGAAAGGCTAGAGAAGTAGGAAGAAATCCAGAAGAACATAGAAGTAAAAAAATTAGAGTTTCAAGAAGAGAATTTTCATTGGTATCAAATGCCTGTTGGGTTTCATCTAAAAGAAATACAATAGCTGGAAGATACTTTTGTATGCCAGTTAAAGTAGAGCTGTCCCATGATAATAATGTAGGTAAACTTAAGTACAACTTATCCTATAACACCATATTTAAAATTGTGAGACTATCAAATATTTTTTTTCTAATTTAAAAAAATTTAAGTAGATTCCATATGCAACATGGGGCTTGAATTTACTACCCTGAGATGAAGATTACATGCTCTACTGACTGAGCCGTCCAGGCTCCCCAGTTGTTGAATATTTTTAATGTTTGTTTATTTTTGAGAGAGGGAGAGACAGCACGAGCAGGGGAGGGGCAGAGAGAGAGGGAGACAGCTGAGCTGTCAGCACAGAGCCTGATAAGAGACGGCTCGAACCCACAGACTGCGAGATCATGACCTGAGCTGAAGTCAGACGCTTAACTGACTGAGCCACTCAGGCACCCCCCAATTGTTGAATATTTTAAATGGAGGAGGCAGATGCATTTTCAAATTTTATGCATTTCATGAAATTTTAATATTTTTACATAGAAATATTTTTAAATTTGCACCAAATGTGACTGCACTACAAGAGAAAGACTGAGTAAAATACAGATAGTGACTACTAGTTTGACATGGAGGAGGTCATTTGCAATTTTAGTAATTCAGTAGAGTGACAGAATCAGACTGTAGTTCAGTGCTAAGTAATTTGAAAGGTGAGGACCTGTAAACAAATGTAGCCTCCTTTTTCGACAGGTTTGTTTGTGAAGGGCAAGTGCATGATGAAGTAGCACTAGAAACCTAGGAGAATAATTAGATTATTATTTTAATCCACTCAGGGAGTTGAGAGAAGAGTTTTAAGGTAGGAGAAGCTGAATTATATTTTTGTGCTTAACAGAAAGAGAAAGAATGTTAAAGATAAGAGTGGAAGAGTGGCGCAGAGTGATTGTAAGGCAGGGCCTCTGGAATTAAATCCAGAGTTGAGAAAGGCTATCTCTTCTCACACTGTGACAGGAGAGGAGGGGTTAAGGACATGTGTAAAATAGAGTAGGTCATATAGAGCAGAGAGAAGAATTGAATGAATTAACTAGATTTCTGTTGCCTAGTGACCATTTTTTAGTAGGTAACAGTGTTGGGTGGCGGTCATAATCTTAATTGATTTTAAGATATTAGCAAAGCAAAAGTATTCAGGTAGCAAAGATTGAAAGAAAAACACTGATTATTCTAAATCACGATTTAAAATTATAAGATTTATCTCTCATTTATTCTTTCAAGCTATATTTGATGACTTACCACTTTGTGAGTTGCTGTGCTAGATGACAATGACGGTTTTTGTCCTGAACAGCTCAAAGTTTTACAATCCATTCTCATGCAAGCATAACAATTTTTTAACTAAAATGATATAGAGTGATTGAATTAACCATGTGTCTTTTTTTTTACCCCCAAAGTGAACTGTTTATTTTTACTTTCTCTTTGGAGGATACTAACGATAAGAGGTTTCTTTTATAACTCTATTTCTGTCCCAGACTTTTATTTTTTCCTCTGAGTGAGAAAGTACATGCTATTAGAAGTCCATCACCATTTTACTTGTTCTTACCAAGTTAAGGATACTTGGTTATTATTCATTCATTGACCACCATTCATTAATGAGTTACTAGCTACTTGTCTAGGCATTGGGGAAATGAAAGTTAATGGATAGCAATTAATATTAATTGAATGCTTACCTAAGGCTAGACAGTTTGTTCTCAGCACATTGCGTTCTTATTTATAGGCCCGTGAACTAGATACTGTTAGTATTCCCAGTTAACAAATATGGAAAGTGAGGCGCAAAGAAATCAGGCAACTTGCCTAAGGTTACAGAGCTAGGAAGTGGTAGAGCTGAGTTCCAGATACAGGCAGACTGACTTTAGGGCCCTTTCTTTTCACTACTATGCTCTGCCGTTTTCTCTGTAATGTAGAGAAGTGGTTAAGACACAGTCCCTATCTTCAAAAATTTAATCTGGTATACAGATTAGGGATTTGAAATTGTGTCACACTGAATTTCTTTCCTTGAAGGAAATGAGGAAGTAGATATTTAATGTCAAGTCAAAGGGACTTGAGGCTTGGGGAAGCATAATAATGGGCCCATGATAATCCAAATAATTTGGCTGATTAAGAACAATAATCCAGTCTACTCTACTTTTCACTTCAACATGCTGAGTTTTGTTTTATAATGGTAAGAAATACCACATGCTGAAAATAATTTCTGGACTGAAGTCTTGAAAATTATATCTCTCTATTGAGTATAGGAATTAGTTTATAATCTAAGAATTATAATATAGACAACCAGTTGAAATTCTAGTTCTGCCTTTCCAAACTAATATATTATTTTTTTTTTACTCACTGATCATCTACCAGAGGGCAGACCTAGGATCGGCAGTTTGTAGTCATGATCTCTGTTGTTAACAAAAACACTGATAGTTTCCGTTATCCATGTTTAATGGATACAGACGTTGACACTGAAAGAAGTTAACTAATTGGCACAAGTTCTTGCATCCGTGATTGGCAGTACTGGAACTCAAATCCATATTTCTCTGATTCCAAACCCAATATACTTTATTCCGTGCCAAATTGCTTCCTAAGAAGGAGACATTTGTTTTTGAATATAAGATAGTTTCCAGCCCTACCAGCCCTAAATTGGAACTATCTTCTTCATTTTTTTCCTAGTTTAAATTTTTACTTTAATAATTTGTTTAGTCTTGTTCCTATGTCTCTCTTTGTTATATGCTTTACTCTCTAGTTACAGAAGAAAGAAAACCAGCTGAAGTTCTCATTGTAGAGGGACAACAATATGCTGTCGTTGGGTGAGTGACACATTTTTCTTTATTAGTTGAGTCAGTTATTTAAAACATAGGTCTTCTAGTTCCCCCTTGATGTGAATTGGAAATTTTAGATTAATAATTTTTTTTATTAGTTTTTTAACGTTTTTTTTCATTTACTTATTTTGAGACAGAGAATGTTTGCAAGTTGGGGAGGGACAGAGAGGGGGAGAGACAGAGAATCCCAAGCAGGCTCTGCGCTCTCAGCACAGAGCCTCACGTGAGGCTTGAATCTAGAAACTGTGAGATCATGACCTGAGCCAAAATGAAGAGTTAGATGCTCAACCACCTGAGCCACCCACGTGCCCCATAGATTAACAATTTAAAATTTTTTTTTTAATTTTTTTTTTTCAACGTTTATTTTTTGGGGACAGGGAGAGACAGAGCATGAACGGGGGAGGGTCAGAGAGAGGGAGACAGAGAATCGGAAACAGGCTCCAGGCTCTGAGCCATCAGCCCAGAGCCTGACGTGGGGCTCGAACTCACGGACCACAAGATCGTGACCTGGCTGAAGTCGGACGCTTAACCGACTGCGCCACCCAGGCGCCCCAACAATTTTAAATTTTAAAAATAATTTAAAGGATATTTTATGGATTCCTCTCCATTTTCTATATTTTGTAGTATTCTATATCTTAAATTAGGGACTACACTGCTGGCTTTACAAGAAATGGGTTGATAAATTTTTTCGTATAATAAGAAATGTGGAGGTATACAACCCAAGGGTGGAATACTGGCTTTATGGTGTTATTAATATTTCAGGCTCTTTCTGTCTTCTTTTTCTGAAGCCTTGTTAGTGTTATAGCATATAATTGAAGTTGTGCAGGCTTTGGAGTCACATTGTTTAGGTTTGAATCCCAGAAGCTCTCTTAACTCTTTGTGACATTGGGCAGGTTACTCTGTGTGCCTCAGTTCTCTTATCTGTAAATCAAAACGTGAAAATAGTACTAAGAACTATTACAGAATTAAACATATAACTCATATAAGGCATTTGGCATAGTTCTAGCACCTAATAAGTTGATAGTTGTTATCACTTATTTCTGTTATCATTTGTCATTAGGTCTTTTTTACCAATGACAGTATTTCAAATGCCAGTTAACTAAGGAAAATATAAATTCCAGTTTTGTTTGTCTAGTACTACATGCCATTTTTTAAATGGGTAGTTAAAATAATATCTTAATATTCTTTAATAGCACTTCATAATTTAAGTATTTTCATAGCAACAATCTTTTTAATCTACAACCACATTGTGAAATAAACACTTCAGGGATTATTGTTTCCTTTCTACAGTTAAGAGAATTGATCCTCAGAAGTTTAAGTGGTTGATATAAAATGACCCAAATGGAGTCAGGATTAGAGTCAAGGTCTAGCTCCCAAGATCAAGACCAAGATTCTTTTTCCCTTTTGTTTCTTATCACTGTATAAATCTTTTCTGAAATACACACCCCCTCCAGGAGGAATGATTGATCTTTTCCTTGAGACTCCATGTGCCTCTAAAATAGCACTTTTCTCAGTATATTAAAATTATTTATGTATATATCTCCCTGGTTAGTTTTGAGTTCCTTAAAGATGGTGATGTCTTACCATTTATATTTTACTTTGTACCCAATAAATAATCAAAAAGTATGTATTGAATTGATGCATTTTCTCAGTCTGTATTATCCAGAAATCTGACACTATACCCTTCGCGAATGAAAGCTTCCCTTTTTTTCCTCCTCTGGAGTTCTTTTCTGCTTCTAGTAGGGCAAAGATTTTTTCAACCTTATAATCTTATCCCTTCAATCTAATTATGATTTCTCTCCTTAATTACCCATTATCTTGTTATTCTTGCTTGATGGCATTGGTCACCTCTGGCTTTCTGGCTCTTTAGGCAAAGAGACGGCTCCCCAAAATTGAACTCTCTGGCTAAAGGGAAAATATTTTATCTTCTGAGAGAAGACTACAAAAGATAAATAGTGAACCCCTGCCCAGTAAAGCAGATACTGGAAATATGCATGGAGAATAATATGGAGAATAATTAAGCTGTTATAAAGGCTAGACTCCTTCTTGAATCACTACTTCCTGGTATCCTTCAGACTTTCATAAAACATTATTTTATATGGATCACTCATTTCTTTTTTTTTTTTTTTTTTAACGTTTATTTATTTTTGGGACAGAGAGAGACAGAGCATGAACGGGGGAGGGGCAGAGAGAGAGAGGGAGACACAGAATCAGAAACAGGCTCCAGGCTCTGAGCCATCAGCCCAGAGCCCGACGCGGGGCTCGAACTCACGGACCGCCAGATCGTGACCTGGCTGAAGTCGGACGCTTAACCGACTGCGCCACCCAGGCGCCCCGGATCACTCATTTCTAAGCCTCTCATTGAACTTAGATGTCCTATAATGAATGGCTCTATTTACCTTAACCTCAATCTTATTTAAGCTCCTAGTAGTGTCTCTCTTTAATCTATGACATGCCCAGCTAATGAGCTGGTAACTTTCTCGTCTTTGGAAAACCTTTTGTGACTTACCGGTAAACTTCTTAGGAGATACCATTGTTCTTAGAAGCCACAGTTGCTCTTTCATCTCACTAAGAAAGTCATGATTAGGTGCCTGTCATTAATTCAGCACTTAGGATTGAGTACCTACTATTATTATGATTATTCAGAAATCCTGGGTAGGACTTTTGTCAGTGTTTCTGAATTGGCCAAGGAATGGGATATCTGCCTTATTGAAGAGACTTAATAGGAATGTGACATAAGAGAGTGATGTGCCAGAGCACAAAACTTAAGGAAGTACTCATTCTCAATGTCATGCAAGTGCTGGCCCTGCAATTGTGTGACCCTGAAAATGAGTTCCTCCTTAATTTTGCACCCTAGAAATCTCTCTTGCCTCACCTCAATCCCTCTCTGCTGCACTTATATGTAAAACACATAATTTCAGTTACCAAGATCAGTATTGATTTTTATGTGCTGAATCATTTTAACTCTCTTGTTTTGACTGCGTGTTGGGTCATCTTTCTTTTCTTATAGAACTGTATTGCTGTTGATAAGAATTATCCTTGAATATTGCCAGTGTGTGGATAATATCCCATCTGTTACTACTGACATGCTTACTCGTCTGTCAGATTTATTGAAGGTGTGTATGATTTCACTGTGATGGAAAAATAGTTGGAAGAAGTAATTCATTAGAGTATGACTAATCTTCAAATTCTGAGACATTTCAAGGTTAAGTTTTCTTTAAGACATTAATTTTGTACATTTGATTGTGGTTGAATCACAACATGTTACTGGAAGAAGGCCACCTACTTCCTTCTCACTTCGCATTTAGTGATTCCTCATTATACCCATAGAGTTGTTAATGACATTGGAGACAGGAGATGATTTGTTCGTTAGGTGCTGAACATGACTGAGGCCACTTAGGTCAAAAAACCTGGACTGGTTTCAAATGTGCATGGAAGGAATTCACTGAACTTTACAAAATTCATCTCACTAAGGTTAGAGATTTTTCTTAAATCATTCTTTCAGAACCATTGATGTAAAATGAAAATGTGGTGATAATCTTATTCAGCCATTTCATTTTAACAGATTTTTTTAACTGCTAGCATAAAGAAAAGGCTTCTTTTCAAATGTCTAATCAGTTAATTCTTCCCCCAAATTGAGTTGTCATATTTTAGTCCAGAAAGATTTTGTTACCCTTTTGAAAATAGGACCCTCCGATAAGAATGCAGAAACTGAGCTAGTTTTTTTTTTAATTGAAGTATAATTAACATATAGTGTTATGTTAGTTTCAGTGAAACTGAGCTAGTTTTATGAATGCAGACTAAAGAATTTCTGAACAATTTATTTTTAGAATTTTACTTTTTTCCTACCGGACAATAAATATTATCATTTAGGAATACCCCTCGCCTCTTTTTTGTCATTACGTAAATAGATCCTAGTTGCTCCTACTAGAAAATTCATTTGGTCCTTGAATGAGAGGAAAGAGGAATGTAGTTTTAGAACTGTAAATAAACACATTGCCAGCATATACAGAACAGTTTTTGATAAATTGTCGGGCTTTTTCTTTCTCCTTCCTTTGTTAGTACTTCAATTCAAGAAGTTGCCAGTTAGTTCTTGGAGCTGGTGCACTGCAAGTTGTTGGATTAAAAACAATAACTACAAAAAATTTGGGTATGGATTCTTGTTTTTAACTCACATGTTGAGATTTTACGATGATGTTGCTATACTCATTGTGTTTTTAGTACACCTGATGTTTTTATGACTCTAATTTAAAGACTCTAAAGTTATTTCACTGTTCGATGTATTACCATGATTGAAAAATTGGCTTCTGGGGAAATGTTATGAGGAATTTCCACTCTAACGAGTATAAGTTATTTGGAAGTTGCACCACTATAGAAAATGTTAGGATGTAATGTGTATGAGGTGCTTTGAGGTGAAAGATATCTGAATGTCACAAGAGAATCCGTTTTCCCATTAGCTTCCTCATGTCAGTAATACTAACAACTGAGGTCATTGGGAAAAGCAGCATGTTTACTACATTATTCAGTACCAAATTATTTAAGTGAAATAATGTTGCTTTCTGCCACTGTGTTCTTCATTTATGAAATAAACTGGGGTCTGTATGAAATTGACATTTTAAAATTTATTTTGATATATAATTAAAGTAAACTAATTCTCTTTTTTGTTTCTCCGTGATGTATCCACTGCCTGGATCTTCAGCTCTATCTTCACGTTGTTTGCAGTTAATTGTGCACTACATTCCTGTGATCCGGGCTCATTTTGAAGCTCGACTACAGCCTAAGCAGTATAGCATGCTTAGGCATTTTGATCATATCACTAAGGTACTTTTCATTGTATTTTCTACTGAAGTTTCGTAAATTTAATTCCTTAATTGGTAAATATTTTTTAGATGTGTTCCAGGGACTTTAATATTCTGTCTCATTACAGGACTACCATGACCACATCGCTGAAATATCAGCTAAGCTTGTAGCGATAATGGATAGCTTATTTGACAAGCTGTTATCCAAGGTAATGATTTATGGAAACTATTAGGCGATGTTTAAAGGCATTGTGCCTTTTCACAGTTGTCTAGCCAATCAAATTCCTCAGGGTTTAGAAAAACTCAGTAAATTGTTCAGATTGCCCAACAGTGGATAGTCATCTCCTAGGGGGTTGGGAGGGGACAGGAGGGAGATTATTTTAAGAATGATAGAAACTCTCTACAGAAGTGATTTTATGTTAGCTACATTGACAAATATGTAGCTTCTTCAAACTAGATTTTAGTCTGAAAGCCTTCCAGAGATAGAATTGGGAGAACAAAGTTCAAAATAGAGAAAAAAGTAAATATGTTATTTGTGGGAAAGTATATTCTTTATTTTCCAGACTGAAATGGCAAAGTCTGAGGTGCTATATTATTTCCCTCATAGATAATCAATTTCAATATCCGTTTCTTGTTTGCTTCCCATTCCTAATAGATCATTAAAAGAAGTATTGGTTTCCAATGAATCCTTTATTACACTGGAGAGTATTTCCAGAAAAATGTTACTTAATCAGCCCTAGTCACTTTTGCTCTATCCTTCACTGTTTTCTTTTCCTAAGTTCCTTAACACCTGTCTTAGCGACAAAGCAGAAATTTCATAACTTGAAATTTTGAAGGTTTATTTAGTTTATATGTTTTGCCCAAGAGTATGTTTAGGGTAATCATCAAACGAGGCACTTTGGTATGCTTTTCTGCTATTTGCATTCTTCAGGATTCTGAGATGGCAGGAGCAGCAGGCACATGAAAATCATAAAAGTGCAAGATAAAATGGCATCCATTCACAGATACAGACGTACTTGCACCTTTAAAGGTGACAGTGGGGAAAGAGAGCTTGGAAAATAAGATTGCATTTGTTTAATAGTTCTCAAATGCTTTGGTTGTAAGACACCTCTTTACACTCTTAAAAATAATCAACGACCTCAAACAGCTTTTATTTATGCAAATTGTACCAATCAGTAAGTACCATATTAGACGTTAAAACTAAGAAAAATTTAAAACACAAGAATACACAAACACGCATTCCATTGGCCATCAGAATGATGACATTGTTAAAACTCCTCTAAAAATCCCTACTCTGCAATCATGAGAGAATGAGAGTGAAAAAGTAACATTTTAGTATTATTATGAAAATGGATTTTAGTCCACAGTTTCCTAGAAAGAGTATCTGACTCCCAGGCGTCCCCAGACTGCACTTTGAGAATGTCTGAGGTGGCTGATAGATAACCTAGATGTTTTATGCTTTTAAGAAGCTTAAAGAATTTATAGTCACGTGCAAACATACCTGTATTATGTCCTACCTGTTAAATTAGTTTCTAGTTTTGTATGGAGAAGAAATATTGTTTAGGAATTCTCTGATTTTCTTTATGGTTGCCAAGTAGTAACTAAATTCAAAAGCAGTTCTGTTTCACCAGTTTTGCTTTTTGATACTTGGCGTTCTTATGTCTACCATAAGTCAATAAATAACAATGTGACTACTCTCAAGAAGTTTACCATCTGTTACCGGAGAGGAGGTGGGCATGGGATGGGTTAATAGGTGATGGGTATTAAGGAGGGCACTTGTGATGAGCCCTGGGTGTTGTATGTAAGTGACGAATCACTAAATTCTACACCTGAAACTAATATTATGCAGTATGTTAACTAAATGGAATTTAAATAAAAACCTGGAGGAAAAATAATTTTTAACAAAAAGTTTACCATCTAACAAGGCAGAGGACTGCAAACACCTAACAATGTTAAATAGTGGAATTAGGAATAAGCTGTGGAATATAATGAAGCAAACCCAAAAAAGTGCCAGTACTCTTAAAACCTTGACTTTATTCTATCATTTTGGTCATACAGAGTTTTGTTTGTTTTTTTGTTTTGTTTGTTTTTACCAAGAACTGGGACTGTGGCTAGACATTTTCCTGTGGCAATTAGTTTTATTCATTTTTTAATTTTTAATTTTTTGATAAAAAATAATTATTTAATGAACTTTGCAAATATTTATCACCTATATTTAATAGTCATATCTTGCTTTTTTTGCTAAAATAAATGTGAGGCATTACGATACTTCATCCCTACATAGTATGTATTTCTAAAACCAAAGGACCCTTTGTTAAATATTCATGCTACCATATCATACCTAACAAAATTAGCAATAATTCCTTAATATCATCTAATATTTATTCTTATCTAAAATTTATCAGTTGTCTCAAAATGTCTTTTTTCAATAACTTGTTTGAACAGAGGCTTCTCTACATAGTCTACACAGTACATTTAGCTACTATGTTTCCTACATCTTTTATAAAGTTTAAATATCCTGCTCCCCATTATTTTTAATGTTAAGAATGTGCCTAGACTTTTGCAACTTAGTATTTTCACTACTATCTTTCCTACTAACTACTTCTCCCATTACCTTGACCTGTTACATTCTCTCTGTACTAACATGTCTCTCTGTCCTTCCCTGCTCTATTTGCTTCATGTGTTGCCCAGGAGTTTAGCTCTGTTTTTAATTCATACTGAAATACCAGACAATGTTTGAGTTGGGTTAGCCTCTTAATTTTAGCTTTTTATTTTCTTATCTGAAAATTTTATTTGGAGAAAGAAGGATAACACAGTAATATAGGCTCTTTCTAAGAAGCTAATAAGTAGTGGTACCATTGCTTGGGTAGAATGAATCATTAATATGTAATTGTACTACTGACTAAACTAATGTCCCAGCCTTCACTTATTCATTCATTCAGGAAGTTAAATTGTGTTAAGTAACCAGGATACATAAGGGTTAGGAAGTCTTCAGCATTGTCCCTCAAATAGTAAAATATCCAATAGGAAAAGTATATTGATAATTTTAACAGGAAATAGAATATGTAAAGTGCCACAAGTAAGGAATCGACTTTGTGCTATTGAAGCTTTTAATGCTTTGGAAGAGATGGTTGCCAGCTGAGGAGGGAGATCTGGGAAAGCTTTAGGGATGTGGCATGCATGTAAGTTTTGCTCGTACAGATAGGCATGGTTAGGGCAAATAAAGTTGAGGTAAAGAGATACTCTGAGGTCGGGGCGCCTGGGTGGCGCAGTCGGTTGAGCGTCCGACTTCAGCCAGGTCACGATCTCGCGCTCCGTGAGTTCGAGCCCCGCGTCAGGCTCTGGGCTGATGGCTCAGAGCCTGGAGCCTGTTTCCGATTCTGTGTCTCCCTCTCTCTCTGCCCCTCCCCCGTTCATGCTCTGTCTCTCTCTGTCCCAAAGATAAATAAATGTTGAAAAAAAAAATTTAAAATAAATAAATAAATAAATAAATAAAAATAAAAATAAAAAAAAAAAAGAGATACTCTGAGGTAACAGCATGTAGGTAAGAATCATAAGGAGGAAGTTTAGTGTCAGGGTTTTGGAGTCAGGTAGACCTAAGTTCAAATTCAATGTTTGTCACATATTTGCCACTGAAGCACCTTGGAAAAATTATTAATTTCCTTGACTTCAGTTTCTGTCTTTAAATTGGGAAAATAATAGAGCCTCAAAAGGTTATAGTGAGGATTAATGAGATAATATACATGGGGTGCTTTTCTTTTATCATGTGTCTGACTATAGCAAGTTTCCAGTAAATGTTGAATGCTACTGCTTTTGCTGTTGTTGTTAATAACAACAAAGTTAAGTTATTCTATTTAGCCGATGAATCAGGGTGAGTGAACTGATTGTTAGGTGAACTGAGATATGTTAGGAAGATAGTGAAGAGTTTTGACTACCAGTGGAAAGCTAAACAGTTTAAGTCAGGTTTATGGGGATATAACACGTTCAATAAAATTCACCCTTTTTCTTAAAAAAAAAAAAAAAAAAAAATATTTTTTTTTTTTTTTTAATTTGAGAGACACACAGTGTGTGGGAGAGGCACAGAAAGAGACAGAGAGAGAGACAGAGAGAGAGAGAGAGAGAGAGAGAGAGAGAGAGAGAGAGAGAATCTTAAGCAGGCTCCATGCTCAGCACAGAGCCCAATACAGGGCTCCCTCCCACTACCCTGGGGTCATGACCTGAGCTGAAATCAAGAATAAGACGCTCAACCAACTAAGCCACCCAAGCACCCCTAAAATTCACCCTAAGTATATGATGACTTTAATAATAGAACTACCACAATCAAGATATTGACCAGTTCCATCACTGTTAAACATTGTCTCCAGCAGTCAGTTCTCTTCCCACATCCCAAAACCTTGACACCACTGATCTGATGTTCATCTGTATAGTTTTGCTTTTTCCAAAATGTCCTATAAATGGAATTATACAGAATGTAGCTGTTGTCCCAGGCTCCTTTCATTTAACATAATGCTTTTGAAATTTATAGCATATGTTAGTAGTTTGTTCCTTTTTATTATAGAGTAGTATCAATTGTACGGATGCATCACTTTGTTTTTTCATCCATTTATCAGTGAATAGACCTTTGAGTTGTCTCCAGTCTTTGCCTGTTACAATAATGCTGCTATAAACATTCATGTGCACATCTTTATGTGGGCATGTATTCTATTTCTTTTGTGTAAATACAAAACTTTTGTACATAAATGCAAAACTTTATAATATCTTTACAAAAAACTGCCAAATTGTTTTCTGAAGTGATTGTACCATTTTGTCTTCCTACTTTTGATATATCAGAGTTCAGGGTGCTCTTCATCTTCACCCGCACTTTATATTGTCTGTATGGGTTTTTTTGTTTTTGTTTTGTTTAACTTTTTTAATGTTTATTTTTTGGAGAGTTTTTAAGTATTTTCTCCCAGTCTATCGCTTATCTTTTCATTTTCTTGACAGTGTCATACAAAAGCAGTTTTAAATTCTCATGAGTTCCACTCCAGTTTATCATTTCTTTCTTTTATTGTTCATGCTTGTGTCCTATCCTAAGAAGTTTTTGTATAACCCAAGTTACATAGATAATTTCCAGTGTTTTCTTATATCTGTGATCCATTTCTAGTTGATTTTTGTATGTAGTGCAAAGTATGAGTCAGTATTCATTTTTCTGGATAGTTCCAGCACCTTTTGTTAAAGGCTTTCCTTTCTCCATTGGCATCTTTGTTGAAAATCAATTGGCTATTTTTGTGTGGGTCTTTTTTTGAACTGTCTAATCTGTTCCTTTGATCTGTAAGTCCATCTTACACCAATACCACACTGTCTTAACTACTGTAGTGTTACTAGAAGTCTTAGAATCAGGTAATGTAAGTCCTGGGATGTGAAGCCTTCTCAGTGGCCCCACCCCTCCTCCAGTGGTAACCAATTTGATTTATGATCCTAGGCTTAAAGGTATTTTCTGTTTCTGTTCCTCACACAGTGGCCCTGGGGATGAAAGAATTTGGTGCCCTTTCTCAGTGACTTAAGGCTTTTGCTTGGTATAAGAGGAGGGTGCAGGGAATTCGTCGGCATTGGTTCCTTTTCTCTAGTGGCAGCCATTCGCCTCCTGCTTGTCTGTGCTGCTACTGAGAGTGACTCTGTGGTCTTCTGCTCTGATCTCAGTGTTGCTTCTGAGTACCTTCCGGAGACCCATAGAGAAGAGCCTGTGAATGAGTGCACACTCTCCTTATAGCTAGAGTTCTCATTTATTATAAACATGTACTAGTTCATATTTGGCCTTTGGGATTTTGTTAAAATGTTAGTTGTTTTCTTTCTTTTTTGCTTCTGTGGTAGTCACCTCTTCTTCCTATGCTCTGCCATAATGAGACATTTCGTGTGTCCCATCTCCTCAGAAGGGCTTGTGACTCTTTGGAATTCGTTCCCGTGGTTCTGGGGACCTTTGTTCTCTGATGGGTTGAAGAAAAGTTACGATTTTGTAAATTATTATGGTTTTTCTTGTGGTTAGGGTAGTAGAACATTGTCTTACAGCTTTCTAAATTTTAAACAGAAGTAGAACCCCAAGGTTTTTAAACTAACAAATCACCTGATTAGAATTGCACTTCAGAAGGACTTATCAGATAGTATGTAGAATGGATTTGAGGTGATATGAAATGTCTTCTGTTTGGAATAGTTTCACGTAATTGTTATCATTTGAAGACTCAGCAGCCCAGGTGTGCTGCTCCGGAAGCCACCTCCACTATTGCCTAAATGTCCTTCATCCGTGTTCCTGTAGCATGCAATGTCCACTTTCTGGAACACCAACCAGCTTTTAGGCAGCTCCCCAAAGCTCCCTGTCTCTGATTCATCTTTGTACACTCCAACTGTTGTAGTATCTGACACATTCATTCCAGCATACGTATTCTCATATGTAGGTCCATATACTCATATACATACATATGTACATATATACATACATATATGTACATATACATACACATCTAAGAAAATACTTATCCAGAAGTTACTGTGTACCAAGCAGCTTTATTTAATGTTTGTTGACCTTATAATTGGACTCATTAAAATGCTAGTATATTTTTTTCAGATAAGTATTGAAGACCTCACCTAGGGCAGTGTTTCTCAACTGAGACAGTTTTGTTCCCAGAGGATATTCAGAAGTGTTGGGATATTTTTGGTTGTCAGAGTTTGGGGAGTGGGCTGATACTGGTACTGAACATCCTATAATACACAGGACAGCCCTCGCAACAATGAATGATGTAGCCAAAATGTTAGTAGTGTAGAGGTTGAGAAACTCTGACCTAGAGTATTAATGTGCAAAATACTCTGAAAGTACATTTGATGGCACTTAGTCACCAATTCAATATAAGGAACCAAGGAGAAGGAGGAATAAAAACTGAGTTGGAGATTTCCAGGCTGTGTGAGCAGGAGGATTGTAATAACAGCAATAGTAATTGAAACAGGAAAGAGGCAGGTTTGGGAAAGCTTATAGTAAACTCAGTTATGGTATGGAACATTTAGGAAATGTGTGACTTAATAAAGTGGTTCTGGATTAGAGATAAATTAGAAGCTGTTAGATTGAATGAGATTGATAGGAGAGAAAGAAGGGAAAATGAGGGGGCTTAACACGGAAGAAGCTTTGCACTTAGGAGATAGGAGACATCTTTTTCCTCCAGGAGGGGAGGAAGGAACCAGGAAAACATTGTGTCACACAAGGACTGTGTTTCAAGCGTGAAGGTATGTGAATACTGCAGAGTAGTGAGGAAGCAGAAGTAGAAAAGTTACTAAATTTGGAAGTTCGGATGTCTTTAGTGATTTTGGCAGAAAGAAATTTCAGAAGATTGTTAATAGTGGAAGAAGGTGGTTTGGGTGGTGGCAAGAATCAAATTTTAAGGGTTGAGAATAAAGAATATGGTATCAAGTTTCAGTGACTGAAGAAATATGATGGTGAAGGTTAGATGGAAAGAATAGTATCTTTAGGGCGGCGCCTGGTTGCTCAGTTGGTTAAGCGTCCGACTTCGGTTCAGGTCATGATCTCGCGGTCCATGAGTTCGAGCCCTGCTTCGACCTCGTGTTTCGTGGGTTCGAGGCTCGCATTGGGCTCTGTGCTGACAGCTCAGAGCCTGGAGCCTGTTTTAGATTCTGTCTCTCTCTCTCTCTCTCTCTCTCTCTCTCTCTCTCTCTCTCACCCTCACCCTCCCCTGTTCATGCTCTGTCTCAAAAATAAATAAACATTTTTTAAAAAATTTAAAAAAAAAGAATGGTATCTTTAGGGAAAGCAAGGTTCATCTTTAGGTGTGAAGGAAGGTTTTGGGGGTGTACTAGGTTCCCAGAGCTGCCAAAACAAATTACCACAGACCAAGTGGCTTAAAACCACAGAAATTTATTCTTTCATAATTCTAAAAGCTAGAAGTCCTATATCAAAGTGTTGTCGGCCATGCTTCCTCTGAAGGTTCTAGCAAAGAGTCTTTCCTCTTTCTAGTTTCTGGTGCCTGCTGTCATTCTGTGTTGGCATTCTTTGGCTTATAGATGCACCATTTCAATCTCTACCTCTGTCTTCATGTGGCCATTTTCCTTCTGTGTGTCTTTCTAAATTTCCTTAATTTTTTTTATTAAAAATTTTTTAATGTTTGTTTATTTTGAGAGAGAGAGAGAGACAGACCGTGAACAGGTGAGGGGCAGAGAGAGAGGGAGACAGGGGCAGAGAGAGAGAGACAATCTGAAGCAGGCTCCAGGCTCTGAGCAGTCAGCACAGAGCTCTACGTGGGGCTTGAACTCACAAACCGTGAGATCATGACCTGAGCCGAAGTAGGACTCTTAACCAATTGAGTCGCCCAAGTGCCTCTCCTTTCTTTTATAAGGACATCAGTCAGTGGATTTAGTGCCCACTCTAATCCAGTATGACCTTATAAAGTTCAGAGTAAACATGAATTTGGGCAGATACTATTCAGTACAGGGTGGTAGTAAAATAAGGGGATGTTACCATAACGAGGTAACTACTTCATAACTACTAGGATGCCTAAATAAAAGGACAGTAACAAGTGTTGGTGAGGATATGGAGATATTGGAACCCTCATATCTGGGTAGGGTTTTAAAAAAAAATTTGGCATTTTCTAAGTAGATTAGATATAAAGTTACCATATGACCCAGTAATTCCACTTCTAGGTATACACCTAAAAGAATTGAAAACATTTGTCCACACAAAAACCAGTACATGAATGTTCATAGCATCATTACTGATAGCCAAAAAGTAGAAAGAAATCAAATGTCCATCAATAGATGATTGGATAAACTGTGGTATGTTCATTCAATAGAATGTCATGCAGCCATTTAAAAGATGAAGTATTGATGCATGTCAACAACATGGATGAATCTTGAAAGCATTATGCTAAGTGAAAAAAGCTAGTCACAAAAAGCCATGTGTTATAGGAGTACATTTATAGAGATTAGTGCTTGTCAGGAGCAACCTCAGGGAGGGAGGAATGGGAGTGACTGTGAAAGGTTATGGGTTTCTTTTGGGGTGAGGAGAATGTTCGGAAGTTAGTGGTAATGGTTTTATAACTATGAGTTTACTAAAAACCAGTTAATTGTACACTTGAAAAGGGTGAATTTTATTGTGTGTGAATTATATCGTTATTATTAATAAAAAAAATAGAAGATAAGGGGATTTTTATATTTCCAGGCTGAAGAAAGGTAAACCATTAGGTTGGTCACAACTTTGCTGATCTTGGTCCAGTCATGTGGTGACTTCTGCATGGTTCTTTTAAGAGCAATATATTGGAACTTATCATTTTAATAACTATGTAAGATTAGTACATTATTTAGCCCAGATTTGTCTTATAAATAAAAATAGTATATAATTTAAGCTGTGAATTATAAGATATGGGCCAAAGATGGCTGTTTGAATGATACCAGTATATTGTTCCAAATGTAAGAATAGTTAAAATGAATTTACCTAAGTTTAAATTTTCAGTATAGGTCATTGCTGAAAAAGTCTTCCTTTACCATCTTTAAAGTAAATATGATTACTTTATTGGCTTACCTATAAAAGAAAAAGAAAATGTTGATACCAGAGTCCTATTGGTTTCGGATATGATCATGTTGACACATTCTTAAAATCATCTTTAAAAAATAATCTCTTAATTTGGAAGGCCTACTTTATTATTTTTATTTTTTTAAAAATTTTTTTAACATTTATTTATTTTTGAGACAGAGAGAGACAGAGCATGAACGGGGGAGGGGCAGAGAGAGAGGGAGACACAGAATCCGAAGCAGGCCATCAGCCCAGAGCCCGATGCGGGGCTCGAACTCATGGACCGTGAGATCATGACCTGAGCTGAAGTCGGACGCTTAACCGACTGAGCCATCCAGGAGCCCCTAGAAGGCCTACTTTAAAGATTCACGTCATTGTATATTGAGCCAGATTGGTAGCTAACATTTTTTGAGCACTTTGCATTAAGCACTGTTTTGTGTTCTTATGAGTCACCTTTTTAAGTCCTCACAGAAAGCCCTTTGAGATAGAAATGAAGTAACTTGCCCAGCATTAGCTAACCATCTAAAGAGCTAGGATTTGAACCCAAGCAGTCTTTTTTTTTTTTAATTTTTTTTTTCAATGTTTATTTTTGGGACAGAGAGAGACAGAGCATGAACAGGGGAGAGAGAGAGGGAGACACAGAATCGGAAACAGGCTCCAGGCTCTGAGCCATCAGCCCAGAGCCTGATGCGGGGCTCGAACTCACGGACCGCGAGATTGTGACCTGGCTGAAGTCGGACGCTTAACCGACTGCACCACCCAGGCGCCCTACCCAAGCAGTTTATCTTAAGAAGGGAAGCAGCCTGTGTTCTTAGCCACTAAATTATTATGGCTTTCTTAGATTAGATTAGGATAGTTAATGAAAAGTTCTTGAGATATGCATGAGTAGCACAGATCACGGTTGAAGTGTAAGTTTCAACTATACCAGAGTTAGACATGTAACATGGGCCAAAAACATATGTTTTAGGAAACACTGGAGACAATTAACAATCCAGAGGACATGAACATAATTCTCATTGTTTTTCTCTGCCAGTATGAGGTGAAAGCTCCCGTTCCTTCTGCCTGTTTCAGGAATATTTGTAAGCAAATGGCAAAAATGCATGAAGCTATATTTGATCTTCTTCCAGAAGAACAAACACAAGTGAGTAGTAATTCCTAAAACTACTTTTTTTATACATAACATATGCATACAGAATTGGAGTGTTTTTTATATACTTTTGGTACAGTTAAGCCTAGTTCATTTTTCCGATATGATTATTTTTTCAGCTGTTATATTAACCTGTGAAATGTGGATATAAATGTCTGATTTCAAAGTGCCTCTAGCTCTGACAGGCCAGAGCAATAATTGCTCTGCTATATGGTCAGCAATTATAAAAAACAGATATTTTGTCCATTGAGTATAGAGATCCCAGATTCTACTTACGTCATTCATTATAGTATCAGTTTGAAAATCAGAGTTGGCATTTATCAATAGTAAAGTATGTTGCTGTTATTATAATCCAAATGGGATAGTGAAGGAATTAGTGATGGAATTAATAATGAGAGGACACATGAAATAACTCAGTATACCTTATTTTTGTTAGATCAACATAAATAATCTTAGTATGCATAAACCAGGAAAATAGTAAAATTTGGCACCTCTCACCTATGAAATATCCACTCCTTGTCCCTACTGTCTTCCCCTACAAAAGTGTTATCAGAGTTTTCTCCATTGTTCACCTACACTTCTACCCCATCCCCTCTACTTGCTTTGTTTCCCTCTCCTGATACTTTAAAGATTTCAGTATTCTTTCCCCAATCTTTTTTTTTTAATGTATATTTATTTATTTATTTATTTATTTTTAATTTTTTTTTTCAACGTTTATTTATTTTGGGGACAGAGAGAGACAGAGCATGAACAGGGGAGGGGCAGAGAGAGAGGGAGACACAGAATCGGAAACAGGCTCCAGGCTCTGAGCCATCAGCCCAGAGCCCGACGCGGGGCTCGAACTCACAGACCGTGAGATCGTGACCTGGCTGAAGTCGGACGCTTAACCGACTGCACCACCCAGGCGCCCTTGTATATTTATTTTTGAGAGAGAGTGTGAGTGAGCTGGGGAGAGACAGAGAAAGAGGAGGACAGAGGATCCCAAGCAGGCTTTGCACTGATAGCAGTGAGCCTGATACAGGGCTTGAACCCACAAACCATGAGATCATGACCTGAGCTGAAGTCAGATGCTTAACTGACTGAGCCACCCAGGCGCCCCTCCAGTCTTCTTTACCCACCTTAGCTTGTTCCCTCTATACGAGGCTATCTCATTTGAGCCCAATTGCAGAATGATACAGTGTTGGAATACAAGCTTAGTTGTATGACTAATGAGCTTAACTTTCACTGGAATTTTTGCTCTTCAAACAAGTTTCTTATTTGAGTTTGCCTCTAATTGGTTGAGTATATAGAAATGGTATCTGGGAGCAAATTAGGGTCTTTTGCCTATTCTTTCTCCTGGTGGTTTCCTTTCCCATACCACCTCAGACTTCCATCTGACAGTACCTGTTTTTCTGCATGCTTCCCTAGGTTTTCATTAATCATTCCAAAGTCATGATTAAATATCATCCAACTCCTTTGAGGCCCACTGAGGATTGAGGAGGAGCCATAAGATATGGAGCACCCACTTGGGTCTCTCTTTTTTTTTCCTTATTTCTTCCTAGCCAAGCCATCCTTCTCATTCCAAGTATAAGATCTCACCTCTGACATTCTCACTTTTTGGATTTGTCAATCTGAGTTCTAATTATGGCCAGGTCAAGGAGCTGGGCATATAGGTATTTCATATATATATTTTTTAATCTGCATCATAATTTAAAGGGAACTCTTATCAAAGCTGGGCAAGAATTAGATTTTTATGTCAGTATTGTCACATGAATACCAGTAATTCCACAAAATTCCATAGGTGCCTTTATATATATTTCCTCCCATAGAAAACATGTTACTCCACAAAATCATTTTAAAAAAAAATTTTTTTTTTAACATTTATTTATTTTTGAGACAGAGAGAGACAGAGCATGAACGGGGGGAGGGTCAGAGAGAGAGGGAGACACAGAATCTGAAACAGGCTCCAGGCTCTGAGCGGTCAGCACAGAGCCCGACGCGGGGCTCGAACTCACGGACCGCAAGATCATGACCTGAGCCGAAGTCGGACGCCCAACCGACTGAGCCACCCAGGCGCCCCCACAAAATCATTTCCAAAGATTAACTGTATGTAATTTCAGGTCAGGTATTTCCCACAGAAGTATTGGGCCATTGAATCAAAACTCTGCATGCAGAAGCAGTAAAATACTTTGAAGTAATTTTATCAATTTAGAAGGATGAACGTATCTTTGCCTCTACCATTGTGACTTTGTTTTGTCTTGAAGTTCCTATTTAATATACTGCAGAATTCTCCATTTCTTTATACCTGGCTTGGTTGATCCCAGTTATATATCCCAGAGGACTTCAAAGGAGCAGAAAGGCAGTGATAAATCATATCACTAAAAGAAGTACTGCTGATAAGAAGAAAAAGAGGTTTTATCCAAGTATAGAGAAAACTGTACTAAAATAGCAACTACATACCTTCAGAGTAGCATCTTAAAAGTATATCCAAAGCAAAGATTTTTAAAAAATATTTTCTCCTGGGTGGCTCAGTTGGTTAAGCGTCCAGCTCTTGATTTCAGCTGAGGTCGTGATCTCGAGTTTCAGGAGTTCGAGCCCCATGTCGGGCTCCGCACTGATAGTACCGAGCCTGCTTGGGATTCTCTCTCCCCCTCTCTGCCCCTCGTCTGCTCGTGCTCTCTCTCAAAATAAATAAATAAATATATTTTTTCCAAATAATATTGATTTGATACTGATGACTCAGATGCTTATGTCTTCTATTTCAAAAGAGCTTTAAGAAACCATATTACTTCTTTTCCAGATGTTATTTTTAAGAATTAATGCAAGTTATAAACTCCACTTGAAAAAACAGTTATCTCATTTAAATGTGATAAATGATGGAGGACCTCAAAATGGGTATGTTTTCAACATATTTTTACTACATGCTCCAGTATTGGAATGCCTGATTGGTTTTTATTCATTATACTGTCCTTTTCCATTATAATCTTGCCAGATCTGCACCATGGTAAAATCAGCAACTTTTTCCTCTGTGGAGAGGACATCTATATCAACTTGTCTATCTACGTTAAAGTATTTTATAAGTGGTTGTTACTTATATGTCTGTTTTGAGGTAGTGTGGGTCAGTAGCACATCCTTATGCAGTAGTCTCCCTGTATCCAGACAGGACTCAAAGTCCTACTTTGTAGCTGTGTGACCATGAGAAGGTCCACTTAACTTCTGCCTTATTTATAAAATGAAAAGGATAAAATCTTCTGTAACTTTCATAAGGTTACAAAACAATGTATGTGTATGTACATTTTTATTGTAAGCTTTTGAACAAATTATATGTACTATCAGTGAAATATTTTAGTTATACAAAACAATTTAGAATCAGAAAACTTGGGTTAAGTTCTGCCACTTACTAGTTGTGTGACGTTAGGTAAATCACTTTTATTTTTGCACTTTTATTTTCTTGGATTTGAAAATAGGGATGATGGTAAAAAGTACCATCACAAAATTTTTGTGAAGAACATAAAGATATGGGGAAAAATTATATAAAATACAAAAGCACTGATCATGAAGCTACATCCTAATATGATTTTCTCAGTGTGTTACCTGTTCTGTGGATTTTAGGAATAAAACATTAAGTTTTGGGCTTCAATTTCAAACTTATGGGAACAAATGAAAAAATGCATTTTGGAGTCAGATATTGGCCCTGTCCAACAAAACAAGTACACTGAATTGATTTTGCAAAAAATATTTGGGAGCTTCATAATACTGAAGGTGTTGGCCACGCTGAGTTAGTTTTATGCAACAATCTGATTCTCTCCCTTAATTATTACCTGGTTCTTCTTTTTCTTTTTTTTTTTAAGAATTGTTATTTTCAAAAGTTTCAGAGCCATAGAAAAGTTCAAGGACAGTTTAATGAATACCAAATATGTCTCAGAGACTATTTTTAAAAAACTAGTACTTTTAAGCCTACTCGACCCATAGCCTTCTATTTTTATTCCCATAGCTAAGTCTGCGTTGGTTCGTTCATGGGTTTTTCTGACCAGTAGTTCTGAAGCATTGAAGCTAACTCATTACCTATTATTTTCTCTGTTAATATAGCTATTTGCGGGTCTTACCAACCTAGAGATCTTCACTGTCATACACTTTTAAAGACACTAATTCTGTGTAAGTCAGTTCATGTCTTGTGAGTGATTCCTTGAAAGATAGAATTCCCTAAAAATTGACCTCTAGACTCTAGCAAAAGACATAATAAACTACCTGCTTATAAGTAATTTTTGTTCCTGGAATGGCTTTAAAAATGTACTTTTTTTTTTCAAGATGAAATTCACATAAAATTAACCATTTTGCAGTTAACAATTCAGTAGCAGTTAGTGCATTCACAAGTGTGTTCTAGTTCCTGTTGTCTAGTTGTCCAGTCAGATAATAAAATAAGATCAAAGCTTAAAAAAAAAACCCAAGAAGAAACCCTGTACCCATTAAGCAGTTACTTGCTACCTTCCTTCTCCCCAGCCCTGTTTTTTAAATGGAATTTTTTTTATTTCAGACATTTTAAAAATACAGACGTAAAGAAAATATTTGTATTGCTGCTACTTAATCATTAACATTTATCATTTCGCTTGGAAAAATGTTCATAATGTTTTAAAAAAAATGGCATTTCAAATGAAATTGAAGTATCCCTGGCTCCCATCTCCAGTCCCATTCTCTTTCCCCAACCTTAGTCAATATTTCTAATAAATTTGGCCTACATTTTTAAGTCCTTCTCCTTATCTCTAGATCTTAAAATATGTAGCACTGTTTTATAAACTTACATGGTATATTGTGCATGTGCTGCTTACTTTATTCCACTCAGCATTGTTACTGGTTTATCTATTTGTTGGGAGTTGTCCATTTTTTGACATTTCTCCCACTTGAATCAACTATATTTAATGCAGCCATTTCCCCAAGAGAGATTTCTAAGTTATTACTTTTTTCCATTACAACTATGCCACAGTGAAGATCTATATGCATGTCTAGTGGTGTAATCATTTCTTTAGAGTATATCCACAAGTTAATACCAGCATATGTACATTTTCACTCGGCTAGGTTTTGCCAGAATATTCTTCAAAGTAGCTGCACCATGTTGTCAACATTTGCTATTAGATTTTTTTAATAATTGCAGGTGGTATCTTGTTTTGATTTGCATTTCCTAATGTTTGTCATCTTTTCATATATTCATTAGTCACTGAAGTGTTCTCATTTCACTTTTCCTGTTCATTTTCTTTGTCCATTTTTCTCTTGGGCATTATCTTTTTCTTGTCGATTTTAGATTTTTGCATATGCTCTCAAGCTAATCTTTTGTTGGTTATGTGTTTGCCAATATTTCCTTTTATGTTAAACAATAATTTTCAACTTTGATAGGATTATGGAAATATTTTTAAATGGAGATTTGTTAATTTTAGGTTTAGTTTTGAATGTGGGGGACCTTGTCTTAGAAAGGTTTTCTGTTTTGAGCTGTTGCTTAGTCTCAGTGCACTTACCATATTATCACAAGTATAATTTCAAATCTTTTTAAAGCATCTTAATTAGAGGAGTTTTAAATGAAAAATATGGTCTTGTTAAATTCCGCCATGTGATGAAAGGTCAAACGTTAAGCACGTTAAGTCCAAAAGCATTTATAAATTAGACTGTAGTACAAACATTAAGGGTGCTTCTAACACCTCTGTCCCCATGTAGTCCAGCGATCCAGAACTTACGTGTTCATTAAAATACTAAAGCTGGATTTCTTCTTCTCTTTTACAAACTACTAAATTAAGGTCTCCTATTATTCCATGGGCCATATTTGTCAAAATATACGTCTACTCAGACCAGTCCCTGTTTTACATGCATGGAGCTTTGATATGTATCTGAGTGTTGTTTCCTGGAATGTTCTCTCAAGTGTAGACATTAATGTGACAGCTCAATGCTCAAAAGTGTTAACACTTTCTTTTCTCATCTCGTGTTGCTATATATCAGTATCTAGTTTTATATGTAGTAATATATATGCACGAATCCCAGCCTTCATTAGCTTCTTTGGATGTTACTCAGGAAACCTTGTCTTTCACCTGATTTCATTAGTCATATATATGTACAGTTGATCCTTGAACAATGCAGGAGTTAGGGGCACCAAACTACTCACAAGTAGAAAACCCACATGTAGCTTTTGATTCCCCAGAAACTGAAGTACCAGTACCCACTGTTGACCGGAAGCTTTACTGTTAATATCAACAGCTGATTGACACATACTTTGTCTGTTATATACTATATTCTTATAATAAAGTAAGCTGGAGAAAATGTTTTAAAAATCATAAAGTACATTTAGTGCTCTACTATGTCAAAAAAAATCTAATTAGATCCACGCAGTTCAAAGCTGTGTTGTTCAAGGGTCAACTGTATAGTCTAGTGACAACTGATTACAAAAAAAATCTTAACCTATTATTTTTCTATTTTGTTTCATGTTTTTTAAAGATAAATCTTTTTTATTGGGCAGAATTATGAAACCAATTTCAACCTGCACTGGTTTATTCCTTTCCAAGATATTTATTGTTGAAATAGAGCGCTCTAACTATATGATGGCAGGAATCTTGCTAAGAGAAATCTATTGACATTTGGTCCCTAGGAAATCTGAATTTTAATAGTCTAGCAGCTAGGAATAAGACTGACTCTGTGAGCATTGCTACTTTATCATAGAGAGTGTGAGATTAAAAATAGTTTTCTCTCCAATGTTTAGGTTGGTCACAGCAGATGTAGCTTTTTACACTGGAAATCTTCAAGCCTTAAAAGGCCTTAAAGATTTGGACCTAAATATGTCCGAGATCTGGGAACAGAAGAGGTGATGACATACTGGAAAACTGGGTAGCTCATCTGACCATGGGATATGTATGTTTGTGAAGAAAATACGGATGCCTGTGATTCAAGAACTGAACCTGGAACCCAGAGTGAACGGGATAGGGGAAGGGGAAAAGGAAAGTATCAGTGTTGGGAAACTGGGATTCAGTGGGATCTACAAGGAATGCCATTTTTATGCTTCCTTCAGTGAGGAGTAACTGATCAGGTGTCTAACATTTTTCATTCTCTCTGGAAACAGACTCAGGTTTCTTTGGACCAAATCCAAAAGAACACATAGCTGTAACACAGCTGTAGTTGACTAGAATGCTCTGTATACTTTATATTAAAAAATGCTTTGCATTTCTTCCAGTGCAATGAAATTCATATGGTGTCCCACCTTATTTAATGATGGTACAATTTAAAATATTAAAATCTTAGTCAACCTCTGTAGAAAGTTTTCTCTATGAAAGTAAAGCTGTTTGAAAAATTATTTTTTTACACAGATCTTTCTATGAAAAATAAACATCTTTTGATTGCTTGGATTTAGGAACTCAATTTTTGTTTTAGTGACCAATGTCAAGTTTCAGGCCTCGTGTGTCACGTATTTAATCTTTCTACCACCACTGTATGTCATCTGAGTAAAGCCTTCCAGAATAGTCTAAATACTTGAAAGTCCGATCACAGTAATAATTAAAGAAAAAGATATTGGCATTTATTTATGCAACTACTAATTTAAATACTTTTCAGAAGGGGTATGTGAAAGGCTGCAGTTTAATAGCTGTATTTTTATACAAGTATCTATGAAGGGTTGGTTTGTGGGTTTTTTTGCCTTTTTATTTCTAGCAAATGGTTAGAATACATTTTCATATATTCTGCGTATTTATGAGTTCTCATTTTAACATTTAGATAACAGATGAAGTATGGCCCCCTTGGGTTTTTGTTTTTAAGTTACTTTCGACATGTATATGAACAAAGACCAGGGAGAAATGGAACTTTTAAAATATAGGCTGCTGTTCTGCGGCCAGAAATAAGGTGATGAGTAACTTATTTAAAGATTTTATAATACCTACCTTCAAAATTAGAATCAGCAGCACTCCACAAATGAAAGTGCCTGTGCCTCACCTCACACCGGGAATCTTGCCTAACCCCGTCAGAGTGCCTAATCTTGTTGTGATTATGTACAATGAAATAATAGTCTTATTTTGTGCTCTTCCATTTCCTAAAAGGAAAGCCTGTTTTCTTTATCATTACTAAGGTATGTCATTGGTTCTTAAACTGTCTAAAATAAAGCTGTAAAAAATTACCAGACTTTATAAGGCAACTTTTTTTTATTACTGTACAAGTAAATTCTAAATTACAAGCAGCCTACTTAAAAACAAGAATGGAAAAATTAGAAAATGTAATTAATCCTTAGAGAAAAGCCACAAATTCAACTACCAGCAGAGCTGATTTGGAAGGTTATTCATGAATATTTTCAGTGACAACAAGAAAGCTGCAAGGAAAGCGAACTTGTTATAAAGTTCTACCTCTCACCCCACCATACTGGAGAACAAGTATGTAAGTGAAAAACCCTACCTCTACCCACCCCATCCCTTCACCTGGGAAAAGAAACATTACTTTGTGTTCTTAAGTGGAGAGTCTCTGGAAAGCATGGCAGGCATCCCAGCTTTAGAACTAGATGAAAGGTATGGAATACCTTCAGGTTTAATTCCTATGGAAAGAATGATGTGGTTAAGATTCTTAGAAATGCAAACACTAGATGTGTCAGGTAGCTGGCCAGTGAATACTTAAATATTTCAAGACTAAATCTTCCAAACGAAATAGCAACTTTCGCAAGAGTCAACTGTTTTTCTTCATTTCATAAAGTTAGCATTGAAAGTATACATGTACACATGGATTGCCTCACAGCTTTATTTTTTAAATCACAAGCAATTCAAAGTGACCATCATTGAGGCCTCTGTTCAAAGATGTTCCAGCAGAGCTGCCCCAGTTTTAAGATTAAACAATATTGCACTTTAAGATGAACTTTCAGGATCCTCATTAAAGAAAAGTATTGCTTCCAACTGTGCTTTTCTTGGACTAAAAGCATATTGCAAACTCTACTTTAAAAATTAACACTGCAGGGTACAGTAGCATAGTAAAGTACCTGCCAATTTTAGAATCCTAGAGAACATTTCATCGTTAAGAAACTGTTTAGCCCATAATTAGTATGAAGTGTACACAGTATTTTTTTTTTTTTCATTTCAGTGGTCCAAGATCCGAAGGTTCCCAGATACAATCTTGTTCTCTAATACTGCTCCAGGTGGGATGTCAATTCGGTCACCATGATTTGCAATGATGATAACTGTTCCCTATGTGACAGGGAAAATCAAACAGAAGAGAGTGTACTTGAAACCAGCCGAAATGCAACTGATTTCCTTACAATCACCGAATTTATGCAGAATTCCATTTACAATGGAACAGTTGTATTTCTAAGCAATATTAACCACAAAAAAATATGTTAAGGAAAATTGTATAATGTGTCCCTCTAACAATCCTGGCAGTAGTTCCAGATGCCCTGCCTCTGTATCCGAGGTGGTACCAGGAGTGAGAAGTGGACCCAGTGCCACAGCATAACTGGCCCTTTCGAAGAACCACTTGCAATGTCACCAGCATTACCTACCTTCATAAAGATACTGAGGTGCTTGGTTTATATTTACATATAGGTTTGGATTTGTTTTGTTGTTAAAACCAGTTTACTAATTTATTTTTCATGTCTTAGGGGAGGCTGTTTAGATGAGGCAGTCTCAGCAATAAAGTTCCATGTACATATATGTATATGTATATATACACACGTATGTATGTCTGTATAGTTGACCCTGGAACAACATGGGTTTGTGCAAGTCCATTTACATGCATTTTTTTGATACAGTACTATAAATGTCTTTTCCTTATGATTTCCTTAACATTTTCTTTTCTCTAGCTTGCTTTGTTATAAGAATACAGTACATAATAAAAACACCTACTAAAATATGTGTTAATCAACTATTATCAGTAAGGCTTCCACTCAGTAATAGACTATTAGTCTGGGGGAATCAAAAGTTAGATGGGGATTTTCAGCTGCATGGGGCTCAGCACCCCAAATCCCCCATGTTGTTCAGGGGTCAACTGTATATACATCTAGACACACACATATACATATATACATACACATATATCCTTATGTTTTTTTCAAGATCTTCATTTAAGTAGTTTTACTAAGAATGCCACATGTAATGTAGGCATAGGATTTTTAAAAAAATAATTAGGAAAAAGCTGTGGTATCTTTGGTTCTGCGCTTTAATATTTATACCCATAGTCCTTCCTATTTCTTAAGCTAGAAGAATACTCAAAGTACCCAAGTACTATGGTGTAGTATCTTTACTATCAGTAAGATCTGTATCTTTAGACTGATGACAACAGATTACCTTAACAGGAATAGATTATGTTCAGTAAAACTGAAGTTGCCATTTTTTCTCCTTTCATTAAGATTCAGATTTGGTGAGCTAATGCTAATTTAACAGTGATTCTATTTTAAAGACTCCGATTTTCAGTAAAATAGTACCAGTTAAATTACTTCATGGTATTTGCTTTCCATTTGAATGCTATATTCCATAAAGTTCATATATACAACAATTATGATTGTATTTTAACTATGTTGTATTTCTACGGAAGATAGTATTAATACTAAATATTGTGGTAAGCTATTTCATTTTTTAAATGTATTTATGTCTTATAAACAAACATCTGGTATAGACTAAGAACTATTCCCTAAAATAAAGGTAAATTTAGGACTAGAAAATTAAACTTGTTTTGTAAAGCTAGCAGAACGAAAAATTTCATCTTAACACACCTTTAGTGAAACATGCTTGCCAAATGTCACATCTCCTGAAACTGTGAGGTGATCCAATTCAAGCATATCTGGTATACTTTCAAATCTCCTTAGATAATCCTGAACCTGAAAGAAAAGAGAAGGAAGAAGAAATTGTTTCAAAAATGGGTTAACAGAAAAAGCAGGTATTCAATTTACAAGTTAGTTTAACTGAACTGTGAAAACATTATTTATGGCCAAGCTCAGACCCTCTATGGGAAGAACCAATTTATTAAGCACTTTCTATATGCTAGATCCTGTGCAGGAGAGACCAGGAGACATGAACAACATCCTTACAATCAAGCAATTTATAACACCACTGAGCAGATCAGACAATAAATTAAAAGATAGGGGTGCCTGGCTGGCTCAGTTGGTTGAGCAGCGAGTGACTCTTGACTTTGACTCGGGTCATGTTCTCATGGTTCTTGAGTTCAAGCCCCATGTTGGGTTCTGCACTGACAGGCTCTGAGATTCCTAATCTCTCTCTGTCCCCTCCCCCCCCCCCCAATAAACAAACATTAAATACATACACACATACATACATAAAAAGGTATCCAGGGTGCCTAGATGGCTCAGTCAGTTAAGCATCTGACTTTGGCTCAGGTCATGATCTCATGGCTTGTGGGTTTGAGCCCCGCATTGGGCTCTATGCGACAGCTAAGAGCCTGCTTCGGATTCTGTATCTCCCTATCTCTCTGTTCCTCCCCCATTTGTTCTCGCTCGCTCTCTCAAAAATGAATGAATTAATCAAAACATAACATGATAAGAGCCCAGTGAGTAATTCAAATAATCTGGAGTTTAGCTGGAAAGAGAAAGAGAGATCATCACTGTTTGAAGCAACCTAGACTGGAGCTGGGCTTTATGGGATGGGTAGGATTCAGAAGAAATGGAGTATTTCATGAATAGCAGCACAAATTATCATTATAAATGATCATTATCTTTACCGCCTCTTGTTTCCTTAGATTTATAGGCACTAGAAATTGTCTTAGATGGCCTCATTTCCTGTTTTGCTAAGAAAATTAGAAGCAACCTGAAAAGTTTCACTGGCTTCTACTACCACTCAGTTGCTCCCTAGCCCATTACTCTGTCCCTCCTGTTACTGGGGTGGGACTCTACTCCAACTTAAGGCCAGTCCTTCTTATGGCCTAATTCAAGGGTATTATCCAGTGATTATTTCTCCTTCAATGTTTTCTCCCTCTGACTGCATCAATTCTGATCAATGTATAAATGTGCCATAAATTCTCCCACCTTTAAAAAGCAAACAAAATATCTCAAATCATATATCCCTTTCTATCTATGGCTGCTTTTTATTGTTGCTTTTCTGTAAAACCAATTTCTTGAATTAGTTGTCCAAATTCATCTAATTTCTCTTCTATTAAATCCATTCCAGTCAGGCTCCAGAACCTCTATATTGATAAATCTGGTGGTGAATTCTCCTTGATCTTACTGGAACCATTCATCTTACTTAAATCAGCAGCAACACCTGACACAGGTGATCTTTCTTTCTTCTTTCTTTTTCTCTCTTCTTTCTTTCTTTTCTTTCTCTTTCTTTCTTTCAACATTTTCTTAATTTGGCTTTCAGGACATACACATTCATGGTTTTCCATGCAGTTCCTCACCTGTAACTCGTCAGTCACCTTTACTGCTTCCTTCACCTCATCCCCATCCTCTAAGCCTTGACTACCTTAGGGCTCAGTTCTTGGGACACCTCCTCCTAGGTGATCCCTATCTCATGGCTTTAAATACCAGCTGTACATGAAGGACATGTACCTATATCTTCTAGATCTCTCCTCTGATCTAAAAAGAATCTAATAAATTTGAAGGTCTAATAAACTCAGTATCTCCAAAAATCAACTCCCCATCCTGCTTTCCCTACATCTGTTCCCCTAAACCTACTTCCCCCATTTCTGTAAGTGGCTGGCAATTCCATGCTTCCAATTGCACAAGCTAAAAACCTTGGCGTCTTTCCTAATCTTTTCTCTTACGCTCCCCATCTAGTCCAACAGCAAATCCTGTAGCTACAACTTTCAAAATATCTCAGAACGTCAACTATTCCCACTGCCATCACCCTGGTCAAAGCCACCATTTCCTCTTGCCAGGATTCCTGCAATAGCCTGTTCCCTGGTTTCCCTGATTCCACTCTTGCTCACCAGATCAGTCACTTCACCCCTCAGCTCACAACTCTGATGGTTTTTCATCCACCAGAAGAAAAGAAAAAAAAAAAAAAAGCCACCTACATTCCCAGTATTCAATGACAAGGTTCTACATATTGGGCTTGTTCCCTCTTTGACCAACTCCTCCCCCCATCTCTCACTTGCTCTGCCCCAGGCAGACTGTGTTCTGTCCCTAAAACACATTCATCCTCTGAGTAGCCATTAACCACTCAGCCCATATTCTCAAATTAGAGCAGCTCAAGTTCTTATCTCCTGCAGGGTATGGAAGAGGCTAGAAAGAGTGAGGGGAAAGTGAAGGCAGGGTGAGGCTGGGTAGAAAAATGGCTGACAATACCCTTTCAGAATGTGGGAAAATGGTGAGTATTTGTACCACCAGGATTTTCCCAGCTCAGCCAGGCTGATGAGAGGCACCCAAAACAGGGACTGATGCTATCCTGGGAAATGCAGCACAGCCACAAGACCCAGAATCATCTGCCATCAATATATGAGGCAGTACATACCTCCACACCAGGTGGCACTTAAACCACAACCAGGACTAGAACAGGCCTGGAGGGCATAACAGGACTCCAGGCCAGCCACAAAGGCTCACCCTGTCACCTTCATTAACCTCACAATATTTTATGTGATGAAATTTTTTTAAATATTAATTTATGAGAGAGAAACAGAAAGAGAGCAAGAGCAGGGGAAAGAGGGAGAGGTAGAGAAGCCCAAGCAGGCCCCTCACTGTCAGCGCAGAGCCCTATATGGGGCTCAATCCAATGAACCATGAGATCACGACCCAAGCTGAAACCAAGAGTCAGACACTTAAGTGACTGAGCCACCCGGGAACCTCCATGATGAAATTTTTTGAATTCCATTTATCATGTTAGGGTGGGGTTTTACTATACTTGCTATTGCCCTTGCCCGGAATGCTTTTCACCCCAGATACTTGCATGATATACTTCATTTCTCAGTGAGACCGTCTCTCTGGCCACCCAGTATAAAATTATACCAACACCACCCCACCCACACATTTCCTATTCCTGCTTTATTCTCCTTCATACTATTTCCCATCACTTGACATATATACATTTATTTGCTTATTATCATTCTTACCTCACCAGAATATTCACGAAGGCAAGGATTTTAGTCCATTTTATTTGCTGCTAAATATCCAGCACTTAGATCACTGCCCAGCACATGGTAGGGGCTCAATATTTGTTAAACAATTAACATTCTCCCACTGATGAAAACAGTAAATGGTTTTACAGGAGACATAAAGTAAAATGTCCCAAAATGTAAACATTCTTTTCTACTCTATAGCAATAATCAGATTTCAAAAGTGAATTACATGTTTATCTTCAACAGCTGATTCCTTTTAAAGACAAAGACAGAGGACTATAATAGGTTAGCAGCTGAGACTCATTAGACCCCAATTCATATGTGTATCATTTTTATACTTACACATTTAAGAAATACAAATGCACATGTATATCGTATCTATCATTACGTACCTTTGTAAAAGAACTGCCTAATTTAACCAAGGGTACTGTAGGAAATTCCCTCTTTTCACTCATTGTCAAAGATCCTGCATTAAGGCTATAGAGGTTTGACATCACAAGCAAGAGATCTGATGTGGTTTTGACAGGTAGAAAACGGCTCCTAGGAACATTAATACCTAGAGAGTTCTCAAAACTTTTAATGGCAGCCCCTACTGCAGTTTCTAACTGAATGACATTCAGGCCTCCATCCAAAGTCTGTAAGAAAAAAAAAGGGGTCAGGGGGAGAGGAGAAACAGGTTTTAGCAACTTTGTTTTGTGGAGGCTAGTTAATATTTGGGGAGTGGTTTCAGAGACCCATTGAAGGAAACAAGAATTTTGAGGACTGATATTTAGCAAACACATACCATATGCCAGGTGCTTATACATACGTGGTCTTTTTTTGGCGTCATAACTCCTCTCTTTATTAATATTTCCATTTTACAATAAGGAACCAAATGTTCACAGAAAACTCATGCAAGGTGCCTGCCTGTGGCCAAAAGACCTTTAAGTGTCAGAGCAACAAGTAAGACCGAGGTCGGTTGCTCTATTTTTGGGCCCTGTGCTCTTGCTGCTACCACAGCCCCAGGTGAAGTGAGGGTACCAGGGCTTGGTACACTAAAGAGATGGATGGGTGTAGACTCGGAAGGACAGGGCCAGAAACTGGAGAGACTGACTAGGCAAAAAGGAGGAACCAATGAATAGGTGGACAGCAGGTCTGCGTGCAGCCCACCTATTATGATCTTAGGAACCAGGGAGACCAGGGCTGCACCTGTGGCTTACCTTTGGATTCACGATGATTTCCATATCAATAGCATTTTGCTCTTGCAGTCTTTTAACTGCCGCAAGAGAGATCCACAGGTTGTTTGTGTTAAATATTTTGAATTTTGATACAGACTTGAACTCATCAACATGTGCTTTTGGCACTTGAGCGATTTCCACCAGTCTCAGTTTGCCTTCATACTGAGTGAGGGTCCCACCCTAGAAAGGCAGACAGGAGTGTGTGAGTGCCTCCACATCTCTCCCAGTCACAGCCATACCACACTATCTTCTAGTCTGTGAAAGGACATTGATGATAAAGTCCCCCAGAAATCAAACGCTTTCGCACTGATTCTATCTGTAATACGCAGCAACATACATGTTATGGTAGTGAACCAAAAGAAATATTCAGGTTGTGTGTCATTTTATACTGTGTACCCACCCTCTCATCCATAATAAAAGCCCTGGGAGTGTATCGAGCCTTCCTCACTTTTCGAAGGCCTGCTACTGGAACGGCCATTCCTCTTATTCCCAAACCACAGTCCATCACTAAACAACTAGTCCTACCACCTCAGACCCTGCTCTGACTGGCTGCAGGATCAGCGGAGAAGAGGGAAGACAGAGGCACAACTGGATGAGAAGTGACCCCCAGAGTGGCCTCCGCTTAGAGATGTTCTTAAAGTCATGACGTGACAGCAGTGTAGGGAGAGGGGAACGTTCACTCACCTATCAGGGGGCATTTGCAAGAAGCATAGAACCCAGCCCAGGAAGTGACCATTTTAGTATTTACACACTGTCTACTTCTCTTACTCCTTGTGGCTAAGTAGTAAAACCTTGTGTACCATTTCATCAAATGCCAAGTGTCATCACCACTAAACATGCAAAATTGTAAAAAAAATTTGTGCCAAACAACTGCATTTTTTTCCAATTACAGAGACATTACAGTGATAAAAAAATATATTGAAGTGCATAAGTAAAAACAGAAATAGTAAATTTTCACTAAAGGAACAATGAAATAAATACACTTAAGCACCAAACTAGAAGAATATTAAAGGTATGAACAAACATTGAAACTGTTTTCACTTAGGATTCAGATTTATCCTACAAATATATGTGAAATTGTTTTCAGTTAGAATCATCCCTATAGATTACTCAACAATACTGTTAACTCTTGATTTATATCCACACAGTTATGTCAGGTGAAACTTAGAGTGCTCTATAGTATGCTATCTCACTCTATCTTACAGTGATGTTATCAAGTGGATACATGTGTTTTGCTTCACACAAAAAATTCTGCAAATAAAAATAGCTTGAGCTACATAACCTGTGAAATGTGAGATATGAATCCCCAAACTGCTTCCTCTCAGTATTTACCTTTACATCTGCACGTGTTTTATTTGTGACTTCCATGACAAATTCACAGGGTTTCCCATTGGGTGGGTTCATTAGATGATTAAGAATATAAAGATCCACAGTGGCACCCAGATTATCTATGTTGGACACAAAAATATACTCTTTGCCTTCTCCTATAAGGGTGTCAAGCAAACCAGAGTTGTAGAAACTGGCGTAAATATCACCGTGACCTGGAGGGTACCAAGCTTCTGTATTTTCCCCTGAGTACGAGACATCCTTTGCTACAGGCAGTAAAGATTCCTTATTAATCCTCGGGTACCTTTAAAAAAAAAAAGTCTTTTTCAATATCAATTCGGAGAGTATTCCAGACCTTCAAGTAAAACAGTGCATTTAAAGTTAAATAAAACTGGGGCACCTAAGTGGCTCAGTTAGTTAAGCATCCAACTTGGTTTCAACTCAGGTCATTATCTCAAGGTTTCTGGGTTCGAGCCATGCATCAGGGTCCGGAGCTCTCTCTCCCTCTCTCTCTGCTCCTCCCCCTACCCCATGTGTGCACACGTGTGCATGTTCTCTCTCAAAAATAAAACTTTCATGGGGCGCCTGGGTGGCGCAGTCGGTTAAGCGTCCGAATTCAGCCAGGTCACGATCTCGCGGTCCGTGAGTTCGAGCCCCGTGTC
>NW_024412452.1:18815868-18860428 GCF_014898765.1 Herpailurus yagouaroundi
AAAAAAAAAAAAATAAAACTTTCAAAACACCCACAAAGTTAAATAAAACTTTTCAGTCTATTAAAAGTAATGAGGTAAGTCCATTTAAGAAAATCTCTTTTAGGGGCGCCTGGGTGGCGCAGTCGGTTAAGCGTCCGACTTCAGCCAGGTCACGATCTTGCGGTCCGTGAGTTCGAGCCCCGCGTCAGGCTCTGGGCTGATGGCTCGGAGCCTGGAGCCTGTTTCCGATTCTGTGTCTCCCTCTCTCTCTGCCCCTCCCCCGTTCATGTTCTGTCTCTCTCTGTCCCAAAAATAAATAAACGTTGAAAAAAAAAAAAAAATCTCTTTTAAAAAATCTCTTATCTGTGTTCAATAATCAATTAACTTCATCATAATATTTGCTGCAAAAAAATTTCCATCATCATACAAATGGGAGGACACTGCATATTCTTAAGATACTAATATATTTTGTAACTCTTAAAGAGTCATAGATTAGAGTACTCTAATTTAATGAATTTACATGAAATCAATTTCTCAAACTTACTTGGCCTATCTGGGAGATCTATCTGGTAGAATCTGTCCATTCTTACAAAGACATCTATTCAGGGGCGGTGCTGTTTCTTTCCCAGAAAAGTCAACAGCAGATTAGTGCTCAAGGACATGTGCTTCCTACCACTAGTGAGAACATGTACCGGGGCTGGCAGTGGGGGAGGGGGGGACAGAGGAGCTAGCACTGTAACAGACCAAGGACCAACCAGAAAACAGAGGAAGAGCACCTGCAACATAGAAAATGTCCATGAAAAAGTAGATTAAAAACAAAAACAACTGATGATACAATTTTAGAAATACCCATTCTGTACAAGTTCACGTAGCCCCATATCCATCCTTAAATGGAAGACTTCTTTTCCCAGTTGCCTGGGCTTTATCAAAATTCATCATCTGAATTCCTTTCTATGGGCACACCTTGGAGATACTGCAGTTTCTGTTCCAGACCACAGCAATAAGACAAATGCCGCGATAAAGCGAGTCAAAATTTTTTTGGCTATCCAGTGCACATAAAAGTTATGTTTACACTATACTATAGTAAGTGTGCAGTAGTAGCATTAGGTCTTAAAAAAACAAAAAAACAACGTACATACCATAATTAAAAAGACACTTCATTGCTAAAAAATGATAACAATGCTGTGGGCTTTCAGCAAGTCATAATGACTGATCACAGGTCACAACAAATATAAGAAAAAATCTGAAATATTGTGAGAATACCAAAATGTGTGACACAGACACAAAGTGAGCTAAATGCAGCTGGAAAAGTGGCACCAATACCAACAGACTTACTTGTTCAATGCAAGGTCACCACAAACCTTCAACTTGTGAAAAACTACAGTATCTGCAAAGCACAACAAAGTGGAAGGCAATCTAACAAGGTGTGACTGTGCTTCCCTTCCCCAAAGATTTTTTCCAGAAGTTATTAAATTCCCCCCAAGCCTATTCAGGATGTTGAATAAATGTCTTCTCATATGAAAGAAAGTTATCAACACGGTAGACTATAAAAGATTTTCACAGACCCATGAAATATGCTCTCAGAAAGCCAAGACCTAGGCCAGCCTCAAATATTCTGAACATGGAACAAGCAGGTTCTCTCTTAAGAATTAAGGTTATAGAATCGCAGAGTGACTGTATCACCTATCTATGAACAAGTGTTCAGCCTCTAAAGGCACTAAGCATTTGCAAACACGAGTTTGTGGCACTGCACATCTTGATGTTGCTCTGTTTCAACAAGAAAAAAGTCTGTTTCCCAGGAATAACATCCCTCAGACTTATTTTTTTAAACTTATCGTACCTGCTTTGATTAAAAGTGTAGATTTTCACACGACAATGATTGTACTTCTGTAGTATTTTTTTTGTATCTTCATCCGTGTTAAAAGAGTTCATTAGAACAAGAGGAACATCTGTATTGTAGGTTTTGTTCAAATGCTAGGGAGGAAAGTAACAGATTACTCGGATTTACTTTACTTTCACTTAAAAGTGTAAAACCCTTAATGTTTAATCACAAAGTATCCAAAACATTACCTATATGCAGCCAAATATAAATATTTAGCATAAGCCAGACATTTTGCTAAATAGTTCACCATGTACTTGCTCATTAAATCACAGTCCTATGAAACAGAAACTCTTGTCTGTGTTATGTGGATGGCTAAACTGAGGCCCAGAGAGGCAGAGTCCAATTCCAGAGTTGTGTGCCCAGCCAGTGCCCTGTGGCCTTACTGGATAGGCAAATGCTGACTACGCATTTATTTACTCTGTCCAGAGCACAGTGGGGATGAAAGTACAAATCTTACAAAGACACAGCTCCCTACTCTCAGGATTCACGTTAAGAACTGTGAATCACTCCCCAACTGAAATCTTTTCAACCTCTAGGAAAAGTTAAGGGGCAACACAGAATGAGAAGAAAACAGGTTCTCAGAAGTCAGACTACCATCTTGGGCAAGTAAATCAACTTCTCTGTGCCTTGGCTTCCTCATCTGTAAAATGGGGATGAGAATAAAGAGTACTTAGCTGTTGAGTCAATTCATGAAAAGAGCTCAGAGTGATACTTAGTTTACAGTACATGCTAGATAAACGTGAGCTGCTGCTACTGCTAGTCTTGTAGCTGCCAGCGTCGTATTAGACACTAGAGATAAGAGATTCTTTTTTGCAAAACACAGGCCACTGCCTCTGAAGAATTTAAGGTCTGTGATTAACAACTTTATCGTAAGAGACACGGTTCTTAGCATCCACGGCACCCAACCAGATCTGAAAATTCTTCCTGGCCTCCCAAAAGGGGTTAATAAAGCCAGATCATCCCAGCTGGGAGGAAGGCTGCCACTAGAAAGAAATTTGGCAGAGGAGTGGGGGAGATCAAAGGAGACTCCAAAAAGATCCAGAATTGCAACAACCACAAGGGCTATTTAAGATCAAAAGCTTTTACATCACCCTAAGGATTTGCCCTTGGGATCACCAAACCTTTTTATGTACTAATAAAAAAACTAAAGATCGCAAATTCCTTGCTATCCACATCTGTTATTTCATAAGATAACATTTATAATAACCTAAAACTGACTTTAGTAGTTCATGAGAAAGGCTGAATGTTACTCACTTCAATTTGCTGAACAGTCAGATCCAAAAAGGTATTCTCATTCCTCACACCGATCAGACTTTTCGGACCTTTGCAGCCCATGCTGGTTCCCAAACCACCATTGAGTTTCACCACCACCAGCTTATTTAGTACAGAAGATATATTATCAGGTAAGCCTCTGGCCTTTATCTTTTCATAGGGCTGAATCTGAAATTGAAAAAATAGAATTCAAATAGGTTTTTTTTAAATGTTTATTCATTTTTGAGCTAGAGAGAGACAGAGCATGAGCAGGGGTGGGGCAGAGAGAGAGAGGGAGACACAGAATCCAAAGCAGCTCCATGCTCTGAGCGGTCAGCACAGAGCCTGACATGGGGCTCAAACTCACAAACCGTGAGATTATGACCATAGCCAAAGTCGGATGCTTAACTGAGCCACCTAGGCACTCCTAAAATTCAAATTGTTTTATGAGAGGTTAAATCCAGTCAATCTCAGGGTTATTTCCATGTTTTCTTAAAGAGTTTGCTTTCTTCACAGAAAGTTTCGACTGCATTTCCTTTAATGTCACAAGTCCTTCTGGTACAAAATCAAGTACTTACTTGCAACTTCTCTTGCACAAAGTAGTTCGGTGGTTCGGTGGCTCATTTACATTGTGATGGAGTACAAGAAGGGGGAAAAGTTACAGTCTACAAATATTTGCCTGGCTGGTGAGAACATGTAAGTCTCTTGAACTGCCTTCAAAAACTCAGAATTACTAATTTGCTTCAATATAGTAAATGGGATACACAAAACTCACCAAATCTTCAAACATTTCTGGTACAGAATGGATCTACTTCAATTCTGGAGAAGTACATATGTGATCACACATTATCCCTTCTCCCAAAGGAGGCAAAAACAAAAACCAAAATGTTCCTTGCAATTCTCCTCCATTCAACAGTTAAGTCTGCCCTTCAGAGAAAGGTGGTGTAGGGTTTTTGTCATACTTCTAAGTTAGAATTTAACTGTCAGGCATCATTTTATAGAGCTTGTACTGGAAAATTCAGTGTGTTCTCTCTGCTCCAATAAATACTCTGATGGGGTGGGAAAGGCAAGAGCTGGGGCTGGAGAGAATCTCCTGGTCTGTTTCTGGGAGCACAGAGCATTACTCTTCAACTTCTCCCTCCTAGAACAAGAACAACCACACAGTGGTAGACCAAATTCTTTTCTTCAAGGCAGAGGCACAGCCAAGTCTAAATATGTTATAGTAAGAATAAAGTTTTTACAAAGGTCATAGAATATTCTCTAACCAGTTGCAGGACTTTGTTATTCTTTATTGGAATACATCATCAAATGTACTCTTCAGTTACATACATCATCATGGTGTGGGACAGTTAACACTTAGGGGGCTGAAGAAATAAAACCATAAAGTGCTCACTTACTATGAGTTGAGCTATTTTTGTTTTGCTACCTGTAGAGCGTGTGTGGGTGGGTGGTGGATGAAGTCTATAATTGGGAAAGGAGTTCATGGGTTCACACTCCAGTGATTAGGTTGTGGAGGCAAAAATCCCTTTATACTTGGTCAAACATACATATGTGTCCTATGTCGATTCCTGACCACACAATTTCTACTGTTAGCAGCTCTTTCCACACAAACTAGTCTGGGACTCTTATTTCCTCTACCTTGCAAGACACTCTGCTAACTGCAGACAAATGCACTTTTGCTTGGTGTAAATAGTGAGAAACATGAAACACTCTTCTCCAAGACTCTCTGCTGGTTACCACCCCAGTTATCACTAGCGCCACTAAGTAGTCTTCTGCAGTCATTCATATTTAAAAGGGCTGGTGACAGAGAAAGACCAAAGGAGAAGACAGGCTTGTGGGCACCATGGCCTTCAGTGGATGCTACCCCAATACTAGGATGCTAACTACCAAGGAAAAGAAGGGTAGGGAAGCAGGAAAGAACACGGACTATACTGGTTGCTTCCCTGGCAGGACCTGGTCCAGTTGAGGACAACACATGGATGAAAACAACTTGGATACCCAGCACACACACACACACACACACACACACACACACACACACACACACAACCCAGGGCCCAAATAGCTGACATTCCTTGAAGGATGTTTTGACTCCACTGCCATGAACATTGTTTCTTCAGCATGTCAGAGAAGCTGGTAATATTGTTTGGGAGAAAAAGCCCAATTTAAGTGCTATACTACTAGAAAAATAAGAGGAGATGACAAAGCTGGAACTTGTCACCCTAATAAAACATGGCAGTTTGTAATCCTTTCAAAAGCCCAGCTGTTGAAATCAACCACTCAGTGAAAGGAATGCCACTGTGATATATAATGCCTTCAAACAGTCTATTATTAGGTTAGGAGAATTTCTTGGGCACATTACATTTACTCGAAGAGTTACAAAATGGAACCCAAGCCAATTAGTTTCCAATTATCTTTTAAAAGCCAAGAATTTCCATTCAGCAGTTATTTTTGACTTCCCAAAAAAGACTTATTTACGGAGGTCTCAAAAGGGTGTGAAAATCAATTTAACTAAAACTCCCTAGTTCATGCATTCATTTTAAGTAAAATTATCAGTTCAGAAATATTTTTACCTATTTAATGCTTCCTTTAATATATTTTTAAAAAATACATAAAAGCAATTTTTTTTCTACATATGGTAGACAGGCCTACATTTTCCAATTTCACCTAAAAAATTTTCATTATGAAACAGCATACATACAAGTTCATAAAATATATACAGTTGAAAGTCAAAGAACCTGAATAAATAAGATTATTACCACAACTTATAAGTCTCCTTGAGTTTGTCCCTGATCATATTCCTCTTCCACCCCTAGTGGTAACCACCATCTTGACTTTTACTTTATTTTTTACCACCTATGTATGTATCCATAGTGATAATATTTTACTTAATTTCATCTCTAAACTTTCGACTTGCTGGTTTAATCCATTGTTATACTTAAGAATAATTCACATTAATGCCTAAAGCTATAGTATATTCAGTTTTCACTGCCATATGGTACTCATTTTATATATCCATTAAAAGAATGGCTGTCACTATTCACAGATGATATGATTCTATATAGAGAAAATCCAAAGACCCTACAAGTAAGTTATTAGAATAATGTGAGCATAGCAACATTGAAGATACATGATCAATATTTTAAAAAACAACTGTTTTTAGAGCCCTGTACTCTGCTGGTGAGAATGTAAAAAGGTGTCCAGCTGATAAGAAAAAAAGTATTGTGGCTCCTAAAAAAACTTTAAATAGGGGCGCCTGGGTGGCGCAGTCGGTTAAGCGTCCGACTTCGGCCACGTCACGATCTCGCGGTCCGTGAGTTCGAGCCCCGCGTCAGGCTCTGGGCTGATGGCTCAGAGCCTGGAGCCTGTTTCCGATTCTGTGTCTCCCTCTCTCTCTGCCCCTCCCCCATTCATGCTCTGTCTCTCTCTGTCCCAAAAATAAACGTTGAAAAAAAAATTAAAAAAAAAAAAAACAAAAACAAACTTTAAATAGAATACCATATGATCTACCAAATCCACTTCTGGGTATACACTCCAAAGAATTGAAAGCAAGTTCTCAAGGAGATGTTTGCACACTTTCCTTCATTATTCACGATAGCCAAAAAGTGGAAGCAACTCAAATGTCCATCAACAGATGAATGGATAAAACAAAATATGGCACATACACGCAATGGAATAGCATTCGGCTTTAACAACGGAAAGAAATTCTGATACATAGTACAATATGAACGAAGTATTAGGTTAAAGTGAAATAAGCCAGTCATAAAAAACAAATACCTGTATGATTCAACTTAAATGGGGCACCTAGAGTAGTCAGACTCCTATAGACAGAAAGCAAAAGGGTGGTTACCAAGGACTGGGGAAGGGAGGAATGGGGGAGTTGTTTACTGGGAACAGTTTTCGTTTTGCAAGATCAAAGATTCTGGAGGTTGGTTGCATAACAATGTGAACGTACTAATGAATTTTATGTTTAGAAATGTTTAAAAATGATTGAAAGAAGATTAACTGTCTCTCTCTCTATATATGAAGAATTAGAAAACAGGATTAAAAATAGCAAATATTTAGGAATAAATCTAACAAAAGATATGCAAGACTTCTCTACACTGAACACTATAAAACATTTCTGAGAAAAATGAAAAGACTTAAATAAATTCAAGGATGTATTTATCATGTTTATAAACTCGTAGACTTACAAATGTAAAGATGCCAATTCTTCCCAAACTGATCACTGCAATCCTAACCAAAATCACAACAGTTTTTTTTGTGTGTGTGGAAACTGACAAGCCTATTTAAAAGTGTATGAAAATGCCCTATGACCCAGCAATAGCACTGTTAGGAATTTACCCAAGGGATACAGGAGTGCTGATGCATAGGGACACTTGTACCCCAATGTTTACAGCAGCACTCTCAACAATAGCCAAATTATGGAAAGAGCCTAAATGCCCATCAACTGATGAATGGATAAAGAAACTGTGGTTTATATACACAATGGAATACTACGTGGCAATGAGAAAGAATGAAATATGGCCTTTTGTAGTAACGTGGATAGAACTAGAGTGTTATGCTAAATGAAATAAGTCATACAGAGAAAGACAGATACCATATGTTTTCACTCTTACGTGGATCCTGAGAAACTTAACAGAAGTCCATGGGGGAGGGGAAGAAAAAAAAAAAGAGGTTAGAGAGGGAGAGAGCCAAAGCATAAGAGACTCTTAAAAACTGAGAAAAAACTGAAGGTTGATGGGGGATGGGAGGGAGTGAAGGGTGGGTGATGGGTATCGAGGAGGGCACCTTTTGGGATGAGCACTGGGTGTTGTATGGAAACCAATCTGACAATAAATTTCATATTAAAAAAAGTGTATGAAAATACAAAGGGCAACGAATAGACAAGACACTCTGAAAGAAAACCATCAAGTTGGGAGAACCAACTTTGTGACAGTCTTTTCTAATTGTAGTAGCATAAAATTTGCCAACCTAGCCATTTTAAGTGTATAGTTCAACAGTATTAAGTATATTCACACTGTTGAGCAACCAATCTCCAGAATTATTTTTGACTTGCGAAACTGGAACTATACTCATTACAAAACATGTCCCCATTCCCTCCTCCACCCAGCTCCTGGCAACCACCCTTCTGTCTTCTGCCTCTAGGAGTCTGACTACTCTAGAAACCTCATACAAGTGGAATGATACAGTGTTTGTTTGTGACGAACTTATTTCACTTTGCCTAACATCCTCAAGATTCATTTAGCATTCTTTCTTAAAGGTGGCTTGTATGTTTGAGGATGTTCCAAATTATTGGAGATTTTCCCAGAAAAAGCTCATATTTAAAGTTTCTTTGTGTGTATGAAACATATCTGGGAAAAGGAGGGCTGGTATGAAGGACTGGAATACAGGTACAGCTTGGCCAATCTATGATAAACTGAGTACTATAAAACTTACGTGCAAGTTATAAAACTTAATATTTACAGATATTAAAAATGGAATAGAATACAAGTTCTGAAGTCTCAGTTTAGTAATCAGACAATGGGTTCTTTTTATTTGAGTTTAGCAAATACACCCTAACTTTGAATTAAAAAAAATTAAAGGATGAAAAGAAAATTACAAGCATAATCACAGTTCTAAAAGTATAAACCGAAGAAAATGCTGTGCTTCAGATACACGTGAGAACAATGCAGAATGGCAGGATGTGGATTTCAAACATCATTCAATACCTGTGTTCTGAATTTCCTCTTATCTCTAAAGGATAGGCAGCCTGTCATTTCAAGGGAAAAACCACAGAAATACAAACAATATAAAAAGATTTCTTCATATTTAAGTATATTATAATCAAAACATTAACAGGATGTCACTTTTTTCACTGTCACTCTCTAGACATAGTGTCCACTAGAACTTTATGCAACTATGGAAGTGTCTTATTTGTAATGGCCACGTGTGGCTATTGAGCATTTGAAATGTGGCTAATGCAACTAAGGAACGGAAGTTTTCATTTAATATTAATGTAAATCAACACACACGGCTAATGGTATGTGCAATTCTATATGGTCTATTTAAAAAAAAAAAATCAACCAAGGAATCAGAATTATGTTTTTCATTTTAATATAACTGCTCAGATCTTTTTTTTGTTCACTATAACCTTTTTCCACTTCAATACCACTGACATCACAAGACACTCGACTCAACACATAAAAAGATGAGCTAAAACCTAATTCTTCCTTGTCTTCAGTAATCAACATTCCATTTCTACAACAATGCACAATAGTGAGCTTTTTACTAAGGATAAACCGATACTCAACTTCAGCATTAGAATCTGACCAAATTATCTGTATTCAGTCTCAGCTTAATCCTCTCGAAGGCTGAATGCCAACTCCCACAGCTACATACCAATTCAGGAGTCCCAGAACCTGTGATGATGTAGGTATTATCATATTTTACCGTTACTGCAACCTCAGCAATTCAAACAAGGCATACCATTAGAATTAGTTGTCAATATCTGACTAATCTGCTTCAAATTGAGGTAAACATTCTAGATGTAACTTGGGGTGAGAAATTTCAGGTAACAATGTTCTAACCAATCTAATATAAATGATTACTACAAGAGTAAAAATGTTACATTCTACAAGCTATTCATGTTATATACAATGTTTGCAAATATTTCGGTTAAATTTAAATTGGGAAACTGACAATAAACATAAAAATTGAGTATGTAGGGTATCTTTAGGAAGAATATAATTTCCATTATGAACTGACAAATGTTTGTACAGATATACATAGTAATACCAAGTGAATAATGTAAATTGGATATCTTAATTTTAACCTTTAAAGAAATGCTTGGTATACTAACATGAATAGCATTAAAGTGAGCTTTAGGAACCATGTTTAATTTTTAGCTATTTAATTTCCTTTAGGTCATGAATCTTTAGGAAAAAACACTAACAGGAATTTTTCACTTCCTGTGAAGATGAATTAAAAACCAAAATGTCAACCTTATGCCTAAAGTTTCACCAAGAGAAGAAACAAACGTCCAAAATCATGCATATTCAAGATAAATCATCTTTGACCCACACACCATAAAAAATACAAAGTCCATGAAAAGTATTTATAGAAAAAGTACATTCTGTTCACACCAATAAAACTTTGAAACATGGAGTTAGGACATTTGGCTCTCAGCCAAAAGATGTATCAGGTATACTTGTAGTTTTAATTCAAATACCCCCAAGATTGGTATCTTAAGAACTTGAGTTTAATTTTTAATTTTTTTAATGTTTGTTTATTTTTGAGAGAGAGACAGAACGCAAGCAGGGGAGGGGCAGAAAGAGAGAGGAAGACATAGAATCTGAAGCCGCTCCAGGCTCTGAACTGTCAGCACAGAGCCTGACACGGGGCTTGAACCCATGAACCATGAGATCATAACCTGAGCTGAAATTGAATGCTCAACCGACTGAGCCACCCAAGCACCCCTAAAAATTTTTTAGGATTTATTTATTGTGAGAGAGAGAGAGCAGGGGAGGGGCAGAAAGAGGGGGGGGAAGGAGAGAATCCCAAGCAGGCTCTGCCCTGTCAGCACAGAGCCTGACGTGGGACTCAATTTCATGAACTGTGAGATCATGACCTGAGTCAAAATTAAGAGTTGGATGCCTAACCGACTGAGCCACCAAGGTGTCCCAAGAACTTGAGTTTAACTTTTAAATGTAATTCTGAATTATTTTTCAAATGTTTGGGATGAAATAAAATGATCTGATTCAAGCATAACATTGAGTTCCAAAACCGAGTTAATAAAGACTTTTGGGTACAAGCCCAGGCAACTACCAGTTGAGTGGACAGAACTCTGTGAAATGCCATATTTAAAACCCTCCACCCTAAGCTGAGTGGACAAGGAGTCACCTTATCTGTACAAATGTCAAGGAACCAGGGTTCTTTATGTGGTGCTTTCAGTAATAACCACTCATCTTGCTATATCTAATCTTTAAAGCAGCTAATTAAAAAAAAAAAAAAAAAAAAAAAGGCTTCACTGAGGAACTTGACTGTTAACATGAAGAAGGACTGACCAGAACTATGGTGGGGAGGGGAGGAAGAGCCACAAGGTGCGAAGTAACAGTTGTGACCAGGAGAGAGATGTCCAAAATGGGCAGGTTGGTGCTGCTGGAAGCCTTCCCTGGACATTTTTCACTTACGTTTCATGACTTATAACCCACCCCACCCCCCAACAGAAACAGACACAGACACACACATATGCAAAGAAAGGTACCAATCATTTGATTCCAGGAAGCCAGGACACTTTCTGTCTAAAGTTTATTACAGGTTAAATTAGGCGGTAAGCTTTCCATCACATAAGCCACCTTATGTGAGAACACAAGTTCTCTCTGTTGCTGATGCTGTCCACACCCTCACCAGGGACCTCACCAAGCAATCCCACAGAGCTCAGTTTAGTTCCACAAACTAAGGGGATCTGTGTTAGAGAGTTGCTTGGCAACAGCTGAAGTGACACCAGACACACCTAAGTCACAGAGACATTTTTAGACTTGCCCTTCACTTTCCTTTTCTCAGCTGCCTCAGGAGAATGCACAAAGACATCTACTCATGCAAAGAAGGATGGGATTTGGAGACAACAGGGGGTACCACGCACTGCCGGACACGGCCTCGATATTACTCTGACTCAATCACTTTAGTCAACCACTAGTGCGATCTTTATGTCCTCAATCCTGATCATCCTGTTTCTCTTTCTCCAAAACATGAAGAGAAGTCAGTGTTGTAAGAAGACCTCCACCACAAATAAATACACAATAGGGCAACCACTACATGTGAAGTGGGGCAAACCCCATGAGGCTCCCTGCAAGATGCACACAGAAGGCTAGGCCACTCATGTTCCCTCCTCCTGGGAGAAAAGAACTGTTCGAATACCCAACTTCCTCTGGCAGTGAACAAAACAAAGTAGTTGGCAGTGTACTAAAGAACATGATTTAAACAAGATTCTGCCCTCTAGAGTGTCAATCTAGTTTCTCTGCAGAAACTTAAAGATTTTTAAGAAGACCTTTTAAAAACTATCTACCATGATCTGTACCTTGCCAAGTCTGTTCACAACTTAGTTTCCAGTTAGAAGAAAAGCTGAATTCATCACACAGTCATGGACACACTGTTCCCATTAGCAATAGTATAACCCAGTTCTTGGTAGCATATTTGTGCTATTCCTGGAGACAGTGCCAAATACCCAAAACAAGCTAACAGTACCTGCCCTGTTATGGTTCACAAGGGTCTGATTATTGCAATCTGAAAGATCGTTTTTTCAACAAAAGCAAGTTTGCCTGAAAGAAAATGAACTATGTAAACAGTAAAACAAGTTTGAAACGACACTCCATATGTGCAGGAAGTATTCCAAGAACATAAGCTTATTCACAAAACCCTTACTGCACGGTCTGTGTGCCAAGTTCAGTGCCAGGCACTTTCACATACTGTCTCTCCATTTCACATTTCTAAAGGTAATGACTAAGTTCAGGGTCATTTGAAAGCTCCTACACATTAATGACATACCTAGATCAGAGATTTTTTTTTTTTTTTTCCACTAAGCCCCTCAGCCACCAAGATGAGCTCAACGCCTATTTCACAGGCCAAAAAAAAAAAAAAAAAGAAATCATCATTTATGGGAACACTCTCAACTTTCCACCACCAGATGCTCAGAACCTTCCTGCATCTCCATCCTTGTTTCTTTCCCCCATCCTTCTGGTCACAGGAGGAGCTGTCCTCCACCCTAAGGCAATCTCTCCACCAGTGCCCATCTCAAAAATCCATTTCATCAATCACCCAGTCTCATTGGCAGCCTCCCCCTCTTGATTCCTTTCCATCAACATGAACACATTCAACATTTGCCATCTAAAAACCAAGAAAGAAAATAGGAGTGCATACACTCACTTTCCTTTTCTACACCTACATCCCTCTTCTTAGAGATAGGGCTTCTGGAGAAAGTTGCTATGCTCACCTCTGCTTCCTCACCTCCCGTTCATTCACTCATTCACTGCAATTCGGTCTTCTCTACGGTTCAGCAAACTGCTCTTAACGTCATCCATATCCTCCTAACTGTGAAATCCTATCAGTGACATCGATTTTTCTCTTGCACGCTCAGCTACATTCAATATAACTTAACATTCATTCTATCTTGAAATGCTCTAGTCTCCTTGGCTTCTGAACCCCCACATTCTATTTTCCTCCTCTTTCTGCCTGTTCCTTTTTAAGCCCATTTTAGGTAGACCTCCTCTTCCCAGGCAATCTGCTCCAATCGATGGCTTCATTCATTCACTCTTGTCTCTACGGTACCAAGACAAACACAGCTGCTCGGCCAGAAGACTGTTCCCATTTGATCAATGACCAAGACTTCAGTCTCATGGAATTGTCTCTGCTTCCAGTCGGCATTTTGCTCACCTCTCACCTGTTTTACTACAATGGTCCCTATGGTCTCCTACCTGCCTCCAAGCCACCTCACCTCACAGGTGGCAATCTTTTAGAAAAGAACATTTGAACATGTTTTTCTCATTACATCATTCGCAAAATAAAGCACTGACATGCATGGAAGAAGTTATTAGCTGCCTACCTCAACACCATTTTTTCCCTTCCACTTTAAAACTCTGACTTTCAGCTGGGCATACCACCATCCCAAGAAAGATTACATTTCCCGGCTTCCCTTGCAATTATTTGTGCCAAGGTTGTGATTAAGTGGAAGGGAAAGATTTCCAGGAAGTCTCTGTAAAAGGGAAGGGGCCTTGCCCTTCTTCCTCCTTCCTGCTGTTTGGAATGGAGACATGATGACTGGAGTTGATTCAAGCAGCCATCTGGGTCGCTGAGGAGACAGGCCAAGGATGGCAGAGTAGCAGACAGAGAAGCCCAGGTTCCTGATGACCACCAAGCTGCCATACTAGCTTTGGATTGCCTCTCTCTAGATTTGTTATTCTGAGTTTCACTATTAAATGTAGCTGAATCTAATCCTAACTGGAAGACATGGTTGGCAAAGGTGTTTGATGATTTGGCCCTTTTATCCTTGCACTTTCTCCTCTCCTATTCTCCCTGGCACACTGTACTCCAGGAACATGAAGGAGGGGGCTCTCTAATGTGCCCTATCTCTTGCTTGTAGGCCCTTGCACTTTCCCCCTCATGCAACTTCATTAATTGCCTTTTCTTCATCTTCCACATCTCAGTTCAGACCAGCAACTCTCAGACTTTATGAGCTATCAGGCATGGGGTCTCTTTCAGAAAAACACAAATACTAGCCTCTGCAAAAACAAAACTTTTTGCATATTAATTTACTAAGTTACTGTGGAAATTTCATTCACTGAATATAAAAATAATCTTTATAGGAGATGCTATTTCCTATGAAAGTTATTATGCATATAAAGCAAAAAATAAACCCTCTCCCCAAACTGAATTTCAATGAGAAGGCTTCTGTTTGGCTTGAATAAGAAGTTTGATAGTGTGATAGTTTGAGGTTACATGCATCCCTCTTTAACTGCCATTCTGACTTTTCTTTTTTATGATCCCAAGTACTGAAAACCTCAACTCTCTCCAAGGAAAGTTCTCACAACCTGCTGTCAGTTGAATATAGGCTTGTAATAGGAACACCTGAATTCCTCAAGGCAGAAAGCTCAATGGCTCGTATATTTCCTTTGTCTCCGAAAGTCAGTAAGTTCATCTTGGTGAAGACTGCATCATCCATGCAGGATCACGCCATCTTCGATACAAATCTCAGAGATGTAGAAGAGAATGAGTGACAGTGACATGTAGTGCTCACTCTCCTCTGTAGCAGCAGGACGAGAAGTGCTCTTTGGCATCACAGATATTACCTGTGCACAGAGCACTAGGACTTCTCTTCCAGCACAAGTTTTGCTTAGCTTCTTGGAAACCTGATCATTTTAAAAAGGTTTTAAGATTCATACTAATTCTCGTGTGAGGGCACCAGAAGACACATAATGTATGAAAACCAGTAGATAGCTGCCCTGAGAAATGTGTGAAATTGCAAGGACATGATGTAGCTGCTGTTTCCTCCATGACTGAATCAAATCCTTCTAATAAACTATAACAATTCCAGCACGAATGGTAGCATCTGACAAAAAAACTGCTGCAGAACTAAATGAGGCAGTATAGTACAGTAGCTGAGGGCACAGGCTTTAATGTCAGAATTCTGGGGTCTGAATCTTAGACTCCACTGTTTATTATGGCAAGTAGTTTAGCTCCTCTAAACTTTTTTCATCTACTTCATTGATCTGTTATGAGGATAAATGAGATAATGCATGTCAAGTGCCAAGCAGAGTGTATGGCCCACAGTATAAGCACAAATGTTGGCTGGTATAATCACTGCACATGGACCCAGACACACGCTGCACTCCCACTCCACATTTTAACATTTCTGAGACAAGGATGCAGCATATAATCGATGGGATCTTACAATCAATTGGTTGCACTATTTTTCTTTCTTAGTGGTACACAAAAGGTGCAACTTACAGCCAATGGCACAAATTTGATAAAATATGGTATTGAACTTCTCTTTCTGCTCCAAGTCACAAACCAGCTTAATGATCTCCCAGATATAGGTTTCACCCAAAGTCTCTCTCCAGTGATGCGTAATTTAAGAATAGTTGAAGACAGGGGTCAAAAACTACAGCCCTTGAGACAATCAGGTCTCCCACTTGTTTTCATAAATTGTTACCAGAACACAGCCACTCTCATTAGTTTCCATATCTATGGCTGCTTTCATTCAACCACAGCTGAGCTGAGTAATCATGACAGAGAATGCAAAGCCTACAAAGCCTAAAATACTTATAATTTGGCCCTTTACAGAAAGGATCTGCCAAAACCTGGTTTAAGACAAGTCTTCTAAGGTGGAAAAAATACAGTTTTTGATAATATTTCTGCCTTGTTAAACTTTGCTTTCCCTAAAATGGTTCTATACTGCCTGACAACTTCTCAGGATGGTTAGAGCAGGATCTCCTTTAGGCTATGTTGGCTCTGTGCTTCCACTGGCAAGAACATCACCATGTAACAATCCCCCCGGCTTTTGTATCTATTTGTCCTGGAAAGCAAAAGCAATCATTGGTAAGAGAATGCAGGCAATTTTCAAAATAACAGAAAGAAAATCCAAGATTAAAAAAGTCTTTTACCACTTACATGAAGTAGTAGAGACAGAAAACAAAATAATGGTTGCCACGGATTGGGGGAAGGAGAGAATGGGGATATTGTTTAATTGGTAGACTTTCAGTTTTACAAGATGAAAAAGCCGTGGAGATTGGTTGCACAACAATGTGAATATATTTAACACTACTGAAGCGAACACTTAGAAATAATCAAGATAAATGGTACATTTTATGTGTACTTTATAATTAAAAGCATTAAAAAAATTTAAGTGTTTTGTATGGGTGTATATGGGCGGGCACACATGTATGCCCCATCAAGGTGTCTAAGGACCACATAGCAAAAATATCACTTCCTTTAAAAGCCTTTTATGACCCTCACATTCCTAGGAGTGAATCTGGTGCAACCCCCACTTCTGGTTTCAGCTACTACCAACTTCTGTCATAGCAATTATTACACTGTCTCCAAACTGTCTATTCAGTGCTCCATACGTGTTCCGTGACTGTAAACTCCATGAGGATAGGAACTGTCATGTGGTTCTCCCTCTACCGTATCTGTCACCTTTAACTGTCAGGCTCACTGGTGGCATTCACATATTTGTTGAATAAATGAGTAAATGAGTGGAGCAAATAGAGATTAATATTAATAAATTAAATGAAGTTAACTTATTAATTAATCAAATCTATTAATAAATGAAATCTGTTCTCTAGAATTTTTTTGTCTTCTTAAACTCTAAGTTTAAAACAAAACTGGTTTCATCATTAATTAGAAACCAGATTACAAACACCCATCACTTTAATTCAAGAAAAAAGTACTGGGATCAGCACACATTACGTAGAAGTTTGATAAAGAAAACCTAAATCTAAGACTTTGTATAAAAAATGCTTATAGCCCATATTAATGTATAAAACAATCCCTGTGATTAAGCAAACAGGATGAACAATCACATAATAGACATTCTGGGGAAGTACATTCTCTAAGAAAGTTCTTTTGTCTTCTTCTGCTTATAAATTATAACAAGGAAAACAAATCAAGGACACAATTTAATTTTGCTGGCTATTGGGAACATTAACTCCTACATCTTTGGGGTTTTAAAAAATTTTTATTTATTCTAAAGTAAGTATTAACTAAAACTGTGGAAAAGAAAACACAAAGGCAATTTTTCCAGTGGTAGAGGGAATCAGCTCTCCTATTCATACACTGAATCCTCATGTCCAGAGGCAAAAAATTTTAAGAGGAGGTATGCAAACAGGTCTTTTCAAAGACCCAAGTCAGAAATCTTGGCACTGGCACTGTTTTCTAAACAATTACTCTCATCAGCACTGACCCAATAACTCATGCTCAGTATCCTTCACTACAATCTGCTACCTCAGTTACTAATGTCAGCCTTAGTAAAAATCTCAGCAAGAACTATTATCAGAAGCAAGAATCATAAAAATCACTTATCTTCACCTTTAAGTGTCATGTTGCCCAAACTTAAATACCATGACCCTTTGTTATATAAAGGTGAGAATCATAGCAGTCCAAAGTCTAATAACCAATTACTATAAATAAAAGGATAGTTCTATATTAAATATTCCAAGCAACATTACAAATAGCCAATGGAACACTTAAACCTAATAAATAAAAATTTTAAGATATTTTTCATCTTAACCAGCAAATATATTTTACATCAATAATACTCAATGTTTTAATAACTAGTGAAACTGACAATAGGTGATCTTTACTTAATGTTAATTCAAAGAGGCCTTTCCTATCTCTGCCTACCCTACCTAAAATATTACTTCTAGTGCTCATTCTTTGTGCCCTTTCCCTTTATTTTTCTTCATATCACTTATCACTACTGGAAATTACATTACATATCTTTTATTGTCTATTCCTCCACTAGACTGTAAACTAGAAACTAAATGAGGATAGGGCTCTGTCAGTATGGTCCTTTTATAAACAGTTTATGTTCCAAAAATTGCTGTTGAACCAATAAATTAGTATGAATGGGAGCAAACTGGTATACTCTTTCTGGAAAGCAATTTGAAATATGTAACATGAAACTTTACCTTTTTATAGTAAGAAACTTTAAAAAGTTCATATCCTCTGGGGAAAAAAAAGCACCATTTCTCATTATTCTTAGAAATAATTCAGAGATGCAAAGATTTAGGTATAAATATATTCATCACAAGATTTTTATACTAGAGAAAGTTAGCATCAACCTACATGTCCGACTATACGAAAATCTCCAGAAATAACACAAACTGATACAATTGTACAAAGTCCCAACCCTCACACTCCTGTCAACTGTTCCTACTAATATATTTCCTTTAAGTGATGAGTTGGAGTCATTATTTCCATAAAAAAAAATAAGAAGAAAATACATTTGATTTCCAAAGTGGAAAAAGCCACGCTCAAGTGGATAGATGGTTAAAGAACTAATCCTACAATGGTCATCAGCCATCCTTCCTAGTATTTCACCTAAGCTTTGACAATCCAATGCCAGTAACATTCTGCAAAACCTCCCCAGCTCACTAAATTTTACATCCCACAATGAACACACACACCCATTTAGGTACCGACAGTTTCACACAGTATGAGAATGGGCATATGATTCTTTTAATAGCTCTGATAGTTCTCTGAGATAAGGCCGACCCCTCACATATATCTTGAGTTTAGTAGATAAAAAGTCTATAAACATGGATGGAGTTGCTGGTTACACACAATTCCACATATACCCTAGGGCTTTCACTATGTAGATCTTCAATAAAACTCATCAAGTAGAATGGTACAGCTAATTATCTTCATTATGGAGGGCATTATGTTGTTTATTCTCACTGGCTTGACAGACTACACACCTCCTCCAATCCTCAAGATTAAAGAAGAAAGTTATAGAATTTTAAAAAGGAGTACTATCTGTAATCTTAATACGATTCTGTTGTTTCTACTGTATCCAGGATAACACCTGATATCTAGAGACTGGGATTTAAAACTCTGGAGTGTGTGTTCTTGACTTCACTGCCATTACTGCTAAACTGGGGGTTAAAAAAAAGGTAAATACACTGAGAGAATAAAGTCAGTATACACATATAGGTGGATTTGTAATGGAGGTGTAATTTGTAATGGAATATATTAGTGATTAACACTGAGCATGAGGTAACTGCTCAGCTACTTGTTGACTTACCATATGAATGAGAACATTATAGCCCAAGATGATGAGATTAGATATTTTAACTATAAGTTTGCTCAATTACACATCATCAATATATAGAAACTAAACTGCAAGAAGGTCAGTAAGCCCTAATAAAAGTAGCTAAAAACAAAAAATAGCAAAAATTAAAAGTAACCATTACAGTGATGGTGACCAAGAACTTTAAGTAGTCTGAATTTCCTATGTAACTTGGAATTTAGGATATACGAAGTTAAAGGACAGCTACCCTTCACTTCCCTCCTAAAAATAGATTCCAACTAGACTGCCATAAGGCTAAGGACCTCCTATCTCCTGTATTTTCCATCATCTTCTTAGCACAGCCAAAATGATCCCTCCTGACAATTCATTGAGGACATGGTCCCTATTTGCATTGTCTACCTTCATCTCCCACTCATTTCCATTCTTACTCTCCAGCAGTGCTAAAAAAAACTGCGGTTCTTAGAGCACTTTCCCCTCTCTTGTGCCTTTACACACTTAGTTGTCTTAAACCTGAAATATCTACCTGACTTTTTGGGCAAACTCTTACTTACTCACACTTCAAGTCTCAGTTCTAATGTCACCTTTTCATCCGTTACCTCGCTTAGGATTTCCCAACTGCTCCCCAGCTCCTTTTCCTGCTATACTTGGTACAAATACCTGAAATCCATTTATTTAAAACATTCTGGAGAGGTTTAAAACTTTTTTTAATTTAAAAAATAAGTTCAAATATAGAATCATGAAAAAATTTTAAATACATAAACTATTATCAACTTTTTACAAAAAATGTACATTCATTCATAAAGATATTTTCCTTAGGTATGGTATGGATCTGTTGACCAGAGTTATTCATCTTATGTAAACCACACCAAAAATGTATCATCTATGATTTCCAATTTCAGTTCTTCAAAGTGGACCAAGAACTTAGTCATCGTGAAACAATCTGCATGCAGAGGGATCGTTCTACATTTATGCAATTTTCTTAATCTTTCATACTTGTCTCACCCACACCCAATTTAACAATTGCTTTTTTCCCCAAAACATTCAATTCAATTTTAAGTAACTACTTTAAACCCATTTCATTGGTTTACACCAAATTTAATTACATTATGCCTTTACAACAAATTTAACTGGTATGAACAGTTTGGGAATAAACACAATTAACTTTTAGTGAATAAGCTATTCTGCTAGTGAGAAAAGAACTTAAAATAAAGGATAGACCCAAGTATTCAAAGAAAATGGAGAACCTCAGTTAATCTCTCTAGTTGATTAGGTAGAAACTGGTTAGTGAAGTGTCTTCAGAACTATCCTCAAAGCCATTATCCCATTGTACCACAAACATCTTTGTGCAAACATCTCCCCACTAAACCAAAAATTCAAAACTAGTTTGTTAACGCATGCCTGTGTTGTTGACTCCCTTAGCCCTGAAGGCAGCTGGGCAGAGCCCAAGGCAGCAAAAGTGCCCCCCTCCCAGCTAAAGGGAGTTAAAGAGCTGTACAAAGTTGTCAGCTCTTTAAAAGAAGTGACTGTCTTTATTTTTTCATTCCTAATAGTTAAAATAGTACACATTTGATAAATTTGTATAATAAAAGTAATGAGTAAAGGAGACATTCACAGCCTCACATAGGGACTATAGGTAAACCAGACAAAGACTTCAGCCAGGGAGATGTGACTGCTAAGGGTAAGCCCGGGCCAGGAAAAGGAGCAATGGGAAATTAGTCTTTACATGTAGACATTCATGTTTTCTCTCTCCCATTAGAATGAAGTTCAATGAGTGTTAGGCCCTTGTCTATCTTGTTCACTTATATCCCAGTGCCTAGATAAATGCCCACCACACAGTAGCTCTTCAAAAAGTATTTGTTAACTGTGTAGCTGGGAGAACCTCAGAAAGAAATGAAGGTATTTTAAGCTCCAAGGAAAGGAGTGGAGCCTACTCAACAGTTCTACTCAAGGAATGGTGATTGCTCTGTAACCTATCACAGTGGTTAAGAGTCTGGGCTCAGACAGACCTGGACCTAAATTCTGGTTCTGTCAACTCATTCATTAACTAAATAAAGTTGTGTGGACAACTCAATCCTTCTTATTCTCAGAGCCTTCCATTGTGAGACAAAGATAATGGGCTCCCAGAGTTATCTGAGAATCAAGTAAAGAGCTGAGAACAATGTTTGGCACATTAGTGCCAAATAAATGTTTGCATTGTTGCTATTATCTCTCTTGTTGATAAGCACATAAAGTACGCACATTCTGTGCTCTAAAGATAAAGACTTCTGTGCTCTAGAGATTATGTATTTCTTTTTTTTTTTTTAATTTTTTTTTTCAACGTTTATTTATTTTTGGGACAGAGAGAGACAGAGCATGAACGGGGGAGGGGCAGAGAGAGAGGGAGACACAGAATCGGAAACAGGCTCCAGGCTCTGAGCCATCAGCCCAGAGCCTGACGCGGGGCTCGAACTCACGGACCGCGAGATCGTGACCTGGCTGAAGTCGGACGCTCAACCGACTGCGCCACCCAGGCGCCCCGAGATTATGTATTTCTTGAAGAGCTACATTACTGTTACTAAAGTATACTAAAGAACCAGGTCACTGTTACTAAAGTATACTAAAGAACCAGGTCGTTGGCTACCTGGTTCATATCAGGGTTCTTCCTCTTAGGCAAGTTACTAACTCTGAAGTTCTGTTTCCTCTTTTGTAAAATGAACATAATAGTGGCCTGTCTTCCAGGTCCATTGTGAATATTAAAGGAGATTACAAACAAAGGATTCAGTACATGTTACTTATAAGCCCCCCCAACATTGACAACAAATATTAACTATATAGAGCTTTGCATATATAGGTTTTTATGAATTTTTTAAAAATGAAAAATGCTTAAAGCTTTGACTCATTAAAAAACAAAAACTATTGGGTTGGTGTTTGTTTCATGCTCTTTTGAAAGAGCAGAAAACTTTCCAATCTCCTGAAGGCTTTAGGACTATGTACAATGAAGACACTTATCTTAAACAAGCCCACCTATAAATAGATATTTTTGTTTAATGGTTTACTTCCACCATTTTCCATATTTAGTCTAGTCATAGACTAGACCTCTGGCATTTCCATGTTTCTTCTCAGCTATCTTTTATTTATTTTCCGTTTTAAGCTTGGGATAAAAATTCCATCAGCACTTTCAGCAATTATTTTGTGCTTCTTTTGACTCAGCAGGAAATTTAAAAATAGGATATAGGTAACAAAACAAGCCTGGATAGCTATATAATGTTTCTAGTTAAAAACTGTTTCTTTCCAACTTTTCTATAAATCAAACTTTTAAAATTAAGTTATTTAAAAACACATATTATAAATTACTTCTCACTAATTCAATTTGTACGTATTTATCTACTTATAGTATTGTTTGTTACTTATGATACTTTTGCCTCTTAGGTAGTCTCATACCTAATGACCGCCCATTAAAAACTGCAGCAACTTCCAAAACGCTGTAAGAGATGTAAAGTTGTAATACTCTCATTACAACTGTGTACTTTAAACCCAGTAAACTAAAGAAGAAATGACAGTAACAAGAAACAACCAAAACCAGGGTAGTTTCAGAAAGCAAGTGATCCCATGAAGTAGGAGGTAACTATGAAGAGAAAGTGGCAACTAAAAGTTACCGTAATCTACAATTTTTTATAAAAAGTCTAGGAAGTTCCAAGACTTTTGTGTATTTTTTAACTGCAAAAGGCAAAACTAATACATATAGGCAGAGGGAGCTAAGATGGTGGCATAGCAGGAGGACCCTAGGCTTGCCTCATCCCTCGAACACAGCTAGATAACTATCCAATCATTCCGAACACCCAAGAAATCAACCTGAGGACTGATAGAACAAAGTGCACAACTAGAGGGAAAGAAAAGACCACATCAAGGAATGTAGTAAGCATGGAGACATGGTTTGCGGGGGGAAACAGACTGTGGGTGCTGCAGAGATGATGGAGCCCTGGTGGCAGAGAAAGGTGAGAGAGAGTACAACACACAGGGAAATGCACAAGGAGAACACTACCCCAAAGCCACTGGCTGGGAAAATAAGAGGGGCTGATTTGTGTGAGTTTTGCAACCAGCAGGACTCAAAGACTGGAGTTTTGGAGGTCTATGGGCTTGGCTGGAATAGAGGGACCTGAGGGAACTGCTCAACTCCTTCAGAAAAGGCAGGCAAGCAACTCAGGCAGACTGCATGATCTGAGGATCACCTAGCTCACAGGGGGGGAGACTGTTGACTGTTCTTGGAACACATCTGTGAGAAGTGGCATTGCCTCTCTGGGCACAAAGGAAACGGCCAGTGCCATTTCCCTCCCCTGCCCTTCAGCATAGGCACAGAGACGTCTGGCAAGGGTGGCTAACCCAGACACTGGCTGTTTAGGCTGCTTTGCTCCAAATCCCACGCTCCTGCACTCTGGCATGGTTGCCTGTCTGGGTCGCACCTGCATTAGTCCCAGCTCGGCGAGATCCTTTCCCAGAGGACTAACACAGGTCCCGGCCACACCAGGTCCCTAAAGTGTGGACTTTTAAAGTCAACAGGCTTGGCCACAGTAGATCTCAAAGTGCAGAGTGATGCTCTAGGCAGGCAAGCAACCCAGAGACAGACACTATAAAAACAGCAATCTGCAAAATGCCTAGGATCCATGAGGAGGAATTATTCAATTATTTGCTCTTCTTGGAGGGCTTCCCTGAAAGCAAGCATGGACTCCCCTCTCCACAGACAAAGGAGCAAGCTAGCACCATCTCCCTTCCCTGCCCTTAGCATACACCAGCTTCAGTTAATAGCACAGTGTCAACACTGGCTGCCTAACCTGCTTACACTAGGTTCCTACCCCCTGAGCTCTGCCAGTACTGATTTTCTCAGGCAGGTATGCCTAAGGACCAGTGAAGCAGGCCCCTTCCCCAGAAGACCAGCACAAACCCCCCACCCACACCACATCTATTGACCAGAGTTCCACAAAGCTTCAGTTCTAGTGGAAATAGCATCAGGTCTCATTTAACAAGCAGACCAGAGCATACCTAGTTAAAACTTGCCACGCTCTGGCCAAGGTTCAAATGCTGTCCACTGCAGACAAGAAAAGCCTCTGTAGACAACTGACCTGAGGGATAGAGCAGCCAAAACACAGCAGCAGAGTGCATGCAACACACACCAAAGACACTTCCTGAGGCACCAGACCCTGGACATTATATGACCTCTTCTTCATAAAGCCAATACTCACAGAAGCAGGAAACATAAGACTTTCTAACATACAGAAGAAGACAGACACCTAGACAAAATGCCAAGATGGAGAAATTCATCCCAAAGAAAGAACAAGATAAGGTCACAGCCAGAGATCTAATTGAAACAGATAAGTAACATGCCCAATGGAGAATTTAAAGCAACAATCATAAGGATACTTGCTGGGCTTGAGAAGAGCATGGAAGAAATCAGGGAGACCCTTACTTCAGAGATAAAGAGCCAAAAAAAAAAAAAAATCAGGGAGAAATGAAAAATACAATAACTGAGATTTGAAACTGGATGTAATGACCACAGGATGGAAGAAGCAGAAGAATGGATAAGTAATACAGAAGACAAAATTATAGGAAATAATGAAGCTGAACAAAAGAGAGAAATAAAAATGATCATGAGAGTTAACTTAGGAAACTCAGTGACTCCATCAAATGCAATAATATTCGTATCATAGGATTCCCAGAAGAAGAGAGAGAAAAGGGGGCAGAAGGTTTATTTGAGGAAGTAATAGGCAAACACTTCCCTTTTCTGGGGAAAGAAACAGATCTCCAAATTCAGGAGGCACAGAGAACTCCCATCAAATAACACCAAGATTTGGGGCGCCTGGGTGGCGCAGTCGGTTAAGCGTCCGACTTCAGCCAGGTCACGATCTCGCGGTCCGTGAGTTCGAGCCCCGCATCAGGCTCTGGGCTGATGGCTCAGAGCCTGGAGCCTGTTTCTGATTCTGTGTCTCCCTCTCTCTCTGCTCCTCCCCCGTTCATGCTCTGTCTCTCTCTGTCCCAAAAATAAATAAACGTTGGAAAAAAAAAAATTAAAAAAAAAAAAATAACACCAAGATTTATTGTAGTTATTTGCAAAACACAGTGATAAAGAAAAAATGCTAAAAACAGCAAGACAAAGGGAGTCCCTAACTTACGATACAAGAAAGTTAGCAGCATAAAGTTAGCAGCAGATCTTTCCACAGACACTTGGCAAGCTAGAAGGGAGTGGCATGATATATTCAATGTGCTGAATGGGAAAAATCTGTAGCCAAGAATACTCTATCCAGCAAGGCTGTCATTCAGAATAGGAGATCAAGAGTTTCCCAGACAAACAAAAACTAAAGGAGTTTGTGACCACTAATCCAGCCTTGCATAAAATATTAAAGGAGACTCTTTGAGTGGGAAGGAAAGACCAAAAGTGACAAAGATTAAAAACAAACAAAAAAAAAATCCAGAAATAATGTAAAATAAGTAATAAAATGGCAATAAATACATATATATCAATAATTACCCTGAATGTAAATGAGCTAAATCCTCACAATCAAAAGACACAGAATGTCAGAATGGATAAGAAAAACAAAACAAAACCCATTAATATGTTGCCTATAAGAAATTCATTGTAGACCTAAAGACACCTGCAGATTGAAAATGAGGGGATGGAGGGGCATCTGGGTGGCTCAGTTGTTTGAGTTGGTTGAGCGTCCAACTCTTGATTTCAGCTCAGGTCGTGATCCCAGGGTTGTGGAATCAAGCTCTGCATTGGGCTCCACGCTGAGCATGGAGCCTGTTTAAGATTCTCTCTCTCCCTCTGACCCTCTTCCCCTGCTCATGTGCACTCTCTCACTAAAATAAAAATAAAATAAATAAAGTAAGGGGATGGAGAAACATGTATCATGCAAATGAAGGTTGAAAGAAAGCCAGAGTAGCCATACTTATATCAGACAAACTAGATTTTAAAACAAAGACTGTAACAAAAGATGAAGAAGGGCACTATATCATAATAAAGAGACCTATCCTGCAAGAAGATTTAGCAATTGTAAATATTTATGCCCCCAAGTTAAGAGCACCCAAATATATAACACAATTAATAACAAACATAAAGGAACTCATTGATAATAATACAATAATATTAGGGGACTTTAACATCCCATATACATCAATGCACAGATAAGCTAAAAAGAAAAACAACAAGGAACCAATGGCTTCCCTGCCCCCACAATGTTTATTTTTGAGAGAGAGAGAGCGCGCGCGCACGTGCATGAGTGGGCAAGGGGCACAGAGACAGAGAGAGAGAGAGAGAGAGAGCGAGTGAGCATGTGCATGAGTGGGCAAGGGGCACAGAGAGAGAGAGAGAGAGAGAGAGAGACAGAATCTGAAGCAGACTCCAGGCTCTGAGCTGTCAGCACAGAGCCCGATGCAGGGCTCAAACCCACAAACTGCGAGATCATGGCCTGAGCTGATGTCAGACACTTAACTGACTGGGCCACCCGGGCACACCGGAAACAATGGCTTTGAATGACACACTGTACCAGATGGACTTAACAGATATATTCAGAACATTTTATCCTAAAGCAGAATACACATTCTTTTCAAGTACACATGGGGCATTCTCCAGAACACATCACATACTAGGTCACAAATCAGGTCTCCACAAGTATGAAAAGACTGAGACTATACCATGCATCTTTTCTGACTACAACACTATGAAGCTTGAAGTCAACAACAAGAAAATTTTGGAAAGACCACAAATACATGGAGGTTAAAGAACATCCTACTAAACAATGAATGGGTTAACTAGGAAATGGAAGAAATTTAAAAAAATACATGGAGGGGCGCCTGGGTGGCTCAGTTGGCTGAGCGTCTGACTTCGGCTCAGGTCATGATCTCACGGTCTGTGAGTTCGAGCCCCATGTCGGGTTCTGTGCTGACAGCTCAGAGCCTGGAGCCTGCTTCAGATTCTGTGTCTCCCTCTCTCTCTGCCCCTCCCCCGCTCATGCTCTGTCTCTCTCTGTCAAAAATAAACAAACATTAAAAAAAAATTTTTTTTTAAATTAAAAAAAAAATACATGGAAAAAAATGACAATGAAAACAAAGGTCCAAAACCTTTGAGATATGGCAAAAGAGAGAAAAATACAGCAATACAGGCCTACCTCAAGAAGCAACAAAGTCTCAAATAAACAACCTAACCTGGGGTGCCTGGGTGGCTCAGTTGGTTTAGCATACGACTTCGGCTCAGGTCATGATTTGAGCCCTGTGTCGGACTTTGCACTGATAGCACGGAGCCTAGAGCCTGCTTTGAGTTCTGTGTCTCCCTCTTTCCCTGCCCCTCCCTACTCACACTCTGTCTCTCTCTCTCTCTCTCTCTCAAAAATGAATAAACATTAAAAAAAAAAATTAACAACCTCAACTAGGCCTAACTGAGCTAGAAAAAGGAAAACCTAAAGCCAGCAGGAGAAGGGACCAAAGAACAGAGTAGAAATAAATGATATAGAAACTAAAAACAACTACAAAACAGAATAAATCAATGAAACTAAGAGCTGGTTCTTTTAAAGAATAAAATTGATAAATCCCTTAGCCAGACATACAAAAAAGAAAATAGAAAGGACACATATAAATAAAATCACAAGTGAGAGAGGAGAAATAATAAACAACACCAGAAATACAAAGATTTATAAGAGAATATTATGAAAAATTATACACCAACAAATCGGACAATCTGGAAAGAATCAATAAATTCCTAGAAACATATGAAGTAGAAAGAAATAGAAAACTTGAACAGACTGATGACCAGCAAAGAAATGCAATCAGTAATCAAAATCTTCCAACAAATAAAAGTCCAGGGCCAGAGGGCTTCACAGAGGAATTCTATCAAACATTTAAAGAAGAGTTAATACCTGTTCTTCTCAAACTATTCCAAAAAATAGAAAAGGAAACAAAACTTCCAAACTTATTCTATGAGGCTAGCATTAACCCTGATTCTAAAACCAAAGACTCCTCTATAAAAGAGAACTATAAGCCAGTGTCCCTGATGAACATGGATGCAAAAATTCTGAACCAAATATTAGCAAATCAAATCCAACAGTATGTTGAAGAATCATTCACCACAATCAAGTGTGATTTATTCCTGGGCTGCAAGGGTATCGATATCATAAATCAATCAACATGATACATCACATTAATAAAAGAAAGGTTAAAAACCCTATGATCCTCTCAATGGATCCAGAAAAAGCATTTGACAAAGTACAACATCCATTCATGATAAAAACCCTCAGTGAAGTAGTTTTAGAGGGAACATATCTCAACATAATAAAGATCATATAAAAAAACCCACAGCTAATATCATTGTCAATAAGGAAAAACTGAGAGCTTTTCCTCTATGGTCAGGAACATGGCAGGGATGTCCACTATCACCACTGTTATTTAACAAAGTACCAGGAATCCTAGCTTCAGAAATCAGACAACAAGAAGAAATTAAAAGCAACCAAATCAGCAAGGAGGAAGCCAAACTTTCATTATTTGCAGAGGACATGATACTCTAGGCAGAAAACCCAAAGACTTCACCAAAAAATTGCCAGAACCAATACAGGAATTCAGTAAAGTTTCAGGATGCAAAAATCAATGTATAGAATCTGTTGCATTTCTATACACCCAAAATGAAGCAGCAGAAAGAGAAATCAAGGAATTGATCCCATTTACAATTGCACCAAAAACCACAAGATACCTATGAATAAACCTAACAAAAGAGGTAAAAAACCTGCACTATGAAAACTATAAAACACTGATGAAAGAAATTGAAGAGGGCACAAAGAAATGGAAAAACAGCCCATATTTATGGATTGAAAAAACAAATATTGTTAAAATGTCCATACTACCCAAAGCAATCTATACATTTAATGCAATTCCTATCAAAATACCACCAACATTTTTCACACAGCTAGAACAAACAATCCTAAAATTTGTATGGAACTACAAAAGACCCCAAATAGCCAAAGCAATCTGGAAAAACAAAGGCAAAGCTGGAGGCACCACAATTCCAAACTTCAAGTTATATTACAAAGCTGTCAGGATCAAGACAATATGTTACCAGCACAAAAACAGACATATAGATCAATAGAACAGAGTAGAAAACCTAGAAATGAACCCACAACTGTATGGTCAACTAATCTTCAGCAAAGCAGGAAAGAAGAGCCAATGGAAAAAAGACAGTCTTCTTCAACAAATGGTGTTGGGGAAACTGGACAATAACATCCAAAAGAATGAAACTGGGCCACTTTCTTATATCATACACAAAAATAAATTCAAAATGGATGAAAGACCTAAATGTGAGACAGGAAACCATCAAAATCATACAGGAAAACACAGGCAGTAGCACCTTTCCTCAGTCTTAGCAAATTCCCTTCCCTGAGGCAAGGAAAACAAAAACAAAAATAAACTATCAGGATATCATTAAGATAAAAATCTGCACAAAGAAGTGAACAATCAACAAAAATAAAAGGCAATCTTTGGAATGAGAGAAGATACTTGTAAATGACATGTGATAAAGCATGAGCATCCAAAATATATTAAGAACTTATCATACTCAACACCCAAAAAACCAAATAATTCAGTTAAAAAATGAGCAGAAGACATGAATGGACATTATTCCAAAGAAGACATAAAGATGGCCAACACACATGAAGAGATGCTCAACACCACTCATCATCAAAATTACAATGAAGTATCACCTCACACAAGTCAGAATGGCTAAAATTAACAACAAAGGAAACAACAGGTGTTGTGGAGGATGTGGAGAAAGGGGAACCCTTTGCACTGTTGGTGGGAATGCAACCTAGTGCACCCACTCTGGGAAATATTATGAAGGTTCCTCAAAAGGTTAAAAATAGAACTACCTTACAACCCAGCAATTGCATACTGGATATTTACCCAAAGGATACAAAAATACTGATTTAAATGGATATATGCACCCCAATGATTATGGCATTATCAACAATTGCCAAATTATGGAAAGAGTCCAAATGCCCGTTGATGAATAAACGAGGTGGTGTATATACTTACAATGGAATATTCTCAGCCATCAAAAAGAATGAAATCTTACCATTTGCAACAATGTGCATGGAGCTACAGAGTATTGTGCTAAGCAAAATAAGTCAGAGAAAGACAAATACAATATGATTTCACTCATATATGGAACTTAAGAAACAAAACAGATGAACATGGATAAAAAAACCCCGAAGAGGCAAACCAGAAAACTGAGGGTTACTGGAGGAGAGATAGGCAGTGGGATGGGTTAAATGGGTCATGGGTATTAAAGAGGGCACTTCTGATGAGCACTGGGTGTTGCATGTATGTGATGAATCACTAAATTCTAAACCTGAAACTAATAGTACACTACAGGTTAACTAACTGGAGTTTAAATAAAAACTTGGGGAACAAAAGTAATATATACAGATGTAAAAGAAAAATTCAAACACTACAAACAGGTATGTATTCATCACTCGTTTATAGAAGTTGGCTGAAGTAATAAAAGCAGTAGTTAACCTTGTGGGTCATTTGGCCCATATCCTTATCAGCTAAAGTGGTAGCTTTCAAAGAACTTTCCACTTTAGCATGGATTAGAAAAGAGAAAGGTAGATGACCTTTGTTGAAAAGGAGTTGGGAAAAAGCTGGAGTTGGAAAAAAGTTCTAATAGAAGAGATAAGAGGTCCAAAATCCAACCTAACCTGCTTATGTGACCGAACTGCTCATTACTAAAATCAAACTTGTATATTCCCTATAAGCCAACCCTCCTATAGTATGTGGACAAAAATTCTTTCAAAATAACCGTGATAATCCCAAATTCCCTAAAAAATGAAACTGAAGCTTCTTGACGTCATTCTGTTTATGCTGTATATTAGCTTTAAACTCTGCAGTACTAAATAGCCAGTGATTAAAGAAGTATAGAGTGCACTTCATTATGTAATTCACATCCTTGAAGCAGCCCTGGAAGAATGAAGGTGGGAAAGGGGGAAAAGGCCAGGGGCTATAAAAAGAAATCTTTATAGAAGATTAGACCGCAGGTGTGAGTGGGTGGATAAAGGCTAAGAGAAAGGCTAGCTGAGGGTGGAGCGAGGCCCACCTCTTCCTTGAGAGAAGTCTGAATGAAGGAAAAAATAATATTTTAGAAAGATACGTATTTGTTCAATCTCTGTATTTAAGGGAAAAGGTAAAGTGGGAACCAGAGCCCTGCAAGGGTTTAAGAAGAAACATATTTTAAAGTGGCACAATGGACCTTCTGGGGATGATGGAAAAGTTCTAATTCTTGATTTTGGTGGTAGTTACATGACTGGATGAATTTGCCAAAACTGATAACACGGAACAAGGGTATCATTTATTATATGTTAATTACCTCAATAAACCTGACATTCAAAGATAAAAGCCATTAACAGCTAAAATGCTGATTAATCTTATAAGGTTTGTTAATCAAAATTACAAAAAAAATAAACAAAACAGAATAAGCACCTAATTTTAATCTATTTGGGTTATGTTTTACAATGTTGAAAACTCTAAACAAATTGTTTGAGGTACTTGGTGAAGCATGGTTTTTAAAATCTGTTCCAATTTCCCACCATTAAGGTCTCTCTTAAATGGAAACTGCAGTTTCTGACATCTCGGCCAGTGAGCAGGTGCCAAAATGGCAGGTAAAGAGACTCAGCTCTAGACTTGGAAAAGTAGCCTTATCCACCATATGCTCCACAACCAGCAAACAAGCTACATGCTATAAGCCTATTATTTTTATACTACCACTATTCTCAAAGCCTTTTTTTCTCTTTATTTTTCCTCCCATATTCAGAGAAGTCTTGTTTCAAATTCACTCCAGGAGATCACCTTAACACCACGATGTCTTTCCTAAGCCCCCATGGGAGTTAGATGCTTCCACAGCATCCTATGGACTGCTTATTGCAGTCTTCCGTAGTTAGCCATTTCTGGGTCCATCTCCTCCACAAACTTGAGGCCAAAATGCCGGAGGGAAGAATACTTATTTTTGTAACCCCAACCAGTGACTGGCAGAGAGGAGGCCAATAAGAGTTTCTTGAATGAGATTCAAGAGAGTAGTTCCGCATTAAAAAAGGAGAGAGAGAAAGAGAAAGAGAACCTTTCATTAACCTTTACAGGTAATGAACCTCTTTGAGAATCTGATGAAAGGAAATCTAACCTGAAAACTGTATATTTATACACAGTTTTACTTGTAGTTTCAAGAAATATATGAAGGGCCTACAATCCCTAAAAAGACCTCCCAGGTTGAGATGCCTGGTATAGACCTTCCAGTCTCATCTTGACTACACAATGGGACAAGCACAGAGTCTGCTGTTCACATCTCATCTAAAATAAGGAAAAGGAATTAGAGTTGACCCTTAAACAATGTGAGAGGTTGGAGCAACAACCCCCCACGCAGTCAAAATCTACATATTAACTTCTGACTCTCCCAAAACTTAACTACTAATAGCCTAGTCTTAAATGGAAGCCTTACCAATAATGTAAACAGTAGATTAACATATATTTTGTATATGTAATATATACTGTATTCTATCAATAAAGTAAGTTAGAGAAAAGAAAACCATAAGGAAGAGAAAATATATTTACAGTATTATAAAAAAACCTCATGTATATCTGGATCCACACAGTTCAAACTCATGTTGTTCAAGGGTCAACTGTAGTAAAGTATCCCCAAGGAATTACAGGGCAGAAAGGATCATGGGTATGTTTGAGCCATCCATTTTGTTTTATATAAAAATTCTCCCAGAACCAATCTTGTAGGTTCAGGGCTATCACATAGTAAATAAGCGTAAATTCCCTTATAGTTACACCACAGTTGAAGATGTAAGATAGGAGAACCTCGCAGATCTACTTTTCTTATCTGATTGTAAGACATAAAATGTCTACATAAAAGATAAATTTGGAGATTGTAATAAATAAAATTATCCATATTAGGTCTTGAAAAGCATTAGCCACGGTCCAAAAAGAATCTCTGTGGATAGGGATTGGGCAGGGGGCAACGGCATGTTCAAGGAGTGCTACTACCATCTATACCTATGTTATGATTTTCCCAAGGAACTCAGGTCTGTGGGAGTGGATTGCCCTCTGCTCTAGACACAAGGGTAGTAGTTAGAGACCCTGGTCCAACACTATTACCTCAAGCCTCTCAAAGCCAATCATGGAACTGACATTAAAGTGGCCACATATTTACCATTACTATTTCTGTAGAGAAACAAATTAAGTAACCAAAATGGAATTAAGGATCACAGGCCCAAGATCAGCCTCCTTAGTCCCATCCCCTTCCGGAAATAAAGGGCCCTGTATATAAAGGCATGTGAAGGAAGACAGTTCTGGGAAAACATTAAAGACTGTTAATTACATCGTGGAATCAAAAGGTAGAGAATTAGAGCTTTGGCAATATTTGTTAAATTAGTATAAATATATTTGCTTAGATTAGTAGTTCTATATATTATCATTTTAAAACTTTACATCAAGGAAAAGATGAGACTCTGGTAGCCAGCCAGCTATATCCTCACAGCCAGTTTCTTAAATGCTTTTTTATTTACTTCTTTTGAGAGAGACAGAGAGAGAGAGAGAGAGAGAGAGAGAGAGAGAGAGAGGAGGCCAATAAGAGTTTCTTTATGAGATTCAAGCATGAGTGAGCATGAGTGAGCATGAGTGGAGGGAGGGAGAGAGAAGAGAAAGAATCCCAAGCAGGCTCTGTGCTGTCAGCACGAGCCCCATGAAGGGATCACTCTCAGGAACACCATGAAATCATGATCTGAGCCAAAATCAAGAGTTAGATGCTTAACCAACTGAACCACCCAGGCGTTCTGGCTTTTGTGTAGCACGTTTACATTCAAGATCTTTTTTATCTATGTACACACCCAAAACAAATCTCTAATGGCTATACCATTAGCTGACTGAAGTTGGAAATTTTTCACCCAACAGGGGATGCTCAAAGCAAACCATCCTGTGTCACATCATGTCAAATCCTTGACCAAACTGCCTCTAGTCTTTCAAAAAAAAATATGTGCAAACATTAGTTGCACAATAGACTGTGATTCATCTTAAAAAAAAAAAAAACAACTGTATTTTTACTCTGAACACATACACTAACTTTCTCAGAATGCCTTACCATTTAAACACACATTTTAGGGGCACCTGGGTGGCTCAGTTGGTTAAGCGTCCGCCTTCGGCTCAGGTCACGATCTCACGGTCTTGTGAGTTCGAGCCCCGCATCGGGCTCTGGGCTGATGGCCCAGAGCCTGGAGCCTGCTTCCGATTCTGTGTCTCCCTCTCTCTCTGCCCCTCCCCCGTTCATGCTCTGTCTCTCTCTGTCTCAAAAATAAATAAACGTTAAAAAAAAAATTAAAAAAAAATAAACACACACATTTTAATGTTTTGTACTGACAAAGAAAAACTCTCCATTATTTTATGGGGCAAAACAAAAAATCTGAAGCTAAAATATCACATTATATGATATTCTTCATGCCAATTCTCTGCATTAAAAAAAAAAAAAAAAAAAAGAGTTGACCCTATATAAATCTTCCCCATTCACAAATACATACTCACCCTTTGGGGAACATAGAGACAAGAACAAGGACAATCAAATCAAGACCTTGGTTCCTCTAAATGAAAAAGCCTTTTTTAGAGAACATTTTCACATAAATGAGAATGCACCTTAAACAGGTTTTAAGTTAGAGCTCAAAACAATGTGTCAGCTACAGTACTACCTTCTTGAGCAGACTCTGTATCTCCTTGTTTCTTTTATCTAATTCCCATCCCTCTACATCCAAAATATAAACTTAAATATTAAGTTTGTTCAGGAACAAGTCACTAACAGCCTCTCTAGAAAAGAATGAAATGGTCAAATGAAGTTGTACATGCTGACTGGTCCTTCCTTGCTCTAATCCAAAACATGTACTTTAATACAGTTTTTTAAAATTTATTAACGTAGCTAAATATCAAGACATACCTCGATTACAACATTTATGTAGTTAACTTTCACAAAATTGGAACATAGCATTATCCATACCATAACTCCATAAATTGAGTTTTTTTGTTTTAGCCAGAATTCAATAAAATATGGACTCAATAGGCTTTTCGAACATGTATATGCAGAACAAACTCATGGTTACCAGAGGGGAGGGGGGATTGGCAAATTGGGGGAAAGGGAATGGGAAATACAGTCTTCCAGATATAGAGTAAGTTACAGGAATAAAAGGTATGTACAGCACAGGGAATATATGCAATGCTATTGTAATAGTGCTGTATGGGGACAGATGGTAACACTTGTAGTGAGCAAAGCATAATGTATAAAATTATCAAGAATCATTATATTATACACCTGAAACTAATGTAACATTATGTGTCAACTACACTTAGACAGCAACAAATTTTTTTACAAATGTATATGCTTACTGACAGAGGACAGAGTTAAGATGAAGTATTCAACACAAGAGTAAAACATAAAATTTCAATGCCTATAAGTATATCCTTCAATCTAGTATTTATACAAATATTTTTATTTTAAAAGTAATCATCTGAATGAAAAAGGCATTTAAATTCAGTTTTCTGAGGGCCAACGAAGAAAAAAAGTATACTAAAATGGGGTCAGCAAAATTTTTCCATAAAGGGCCAAGAAGGAAATATGTTAGGTTGGGTAGGCTACATGGTCTCCGTTCTAACTATTCAACTCTGCCATTGTCTCATGACAGTAGCTACAGGCTGTGTTCCAATAAAACTTTATTTATAAAACAAGGTGGCCAACTGGTAGTCTGCCAACTCCTATACAAAAACAGATATTCTATCATGACAATGTTTATGTGCACACCTTTGATGCAAGGCTGATGTGAGACATGTTACTCTAAATGACTATTCTCACACAATAATTTCTTTTTGGTTAGGAGGTAAAGTATCACCTGCATTTAAAAAACAGAAACCAGAGGTGCCTGAGTGCTCAGTTGGTTAAGTGTTCCACTCTTGATTTCAGCTCAGGCCATGATCTCAGTTTGTGGGATCGAGCCCCACATCAGGCTCCAGGCCAACAGCACGGAGCCTTCTTGGGATTCTCTCTCCCCCCCATTCTCTGCCTCTCCCCCACTCCTTCCCCCCTCCAATAAATAAACTTAAAAAAAAAATCTAAAAAACAAAAACCTATGTGTGCTAAAAAAAGTTATGATTTGAGAGAAAAACTGATCTCTGTATAATCTCTATGACAAGAGACAGAAAATCTACAGGAAAGGGGGGAGGGAGGAAGGGAGCTGGAAGAATGTAGAGAAGCAAGGTAAACAATATTGTCCCATAATCTGTATTCTCATAATTATTTGCAAAAGTTGTTAACATTCAGAGTGTAACATTTGTGGCCTCAAGAAGCTCAGGACATAAAAGAACAAACTTATCTTTTGCCTCTGTACTCTGAAACCTTCAACATTAAGGGCAGATGGGATTTAACCATATATTTTAAAAGATGCTCAAAACCTAGGCTTCAACATTTTTAATGAAGACTTACACTTTTATAAACAGAAAAGACTTCACAAAATAAAATTCTATCCAGAATTCTATTTTTTGTATTCTTTTTCTGTATCAACTCTGCATTCCTATCAGTAACTATGGCTTACTATGGGCACACAGCCTCTTAAAAGTATTTGTCAGAACCTTGTTGGGGATGGTAGTTCTGAACTGGAAAAATCCTTAGATGGTTCTGATTCCTCCCTCCCTTCCTTCCCCACCCTGCAATCCATATTCCAAGAAACCCTTCTTTATAGCACAATCGTCTCTCAAAATACACAAAGGCAGGTTTCTCACTGACAAAGCAGAATCCTGAACCTTAAAATATACTAAAAGTAATGAATCTGTGTGCCTTCCTACACGGTAGGCTCTATCATCAAAAGGTTAAGTTTGTGTAGAAAAAAAAAAGTCCATGTATGCAAGCATGAATTAACTACACCTTTATGCTCAGGTCCAGGTCCATGATTAATTAGAAAAATGAATTTACTTCAATAAGGAATAAACTTCTAGGCAAAATTATAGTTACTTAAACTTTAACAAGTTTAAGAACTGAAAAGCATGTTCCACATTCTGGAAATAAAAGCACTCCTAACCAGGAACTATATTTAAGATTTTCTCAAGAAAAAATCCAAGGGACTCCATTAGCTTAAGTCACCGTAGATGGTATATAAATGTATGTGTCCAGTTATGTTCCCATAAAACTTTACAAACATAGTCAGTATAGAACTTTGCCTTCAGGCAGAACTTTGCCAAAACCCTGCTCGAAACAGCCTTGTTTTAAAACCAGTATTCATTAGATACTAAAAGACTGAAGAATTCAAGAGCTATACTATCTACATACAATTGCTCCGCTCTATCAAGTTTCTTCTACCTGACATGAAAAGTGCTACAAACAGTGAGATGTCAAAACTGCTGACAGGAAAGGGAAGAAAGGTCAATATTTTAACAAAACCTATTTCCTAGACAATCAACTGCATTTAGATCATTCATTCAACAAACATTTGTTTAGGACACATGGTTCCCTGGCCTTCAAGGTCTCTCAGGAAGACAACACATGCATACAAACAACTACTACTCATGCCAGCTAAGTGCTACATGATGGTACAAGTAACTACTAGTATCTGAAAAATGCTTCATGGTTTAACATGTTTCCATATATGCTTCTTCATGAAGCCTCATAGCCCTGTAAAGTATATAAGCCACTTGGTATTGTTCTTATTTTACATAAACCTCCTAAGTAGTAAAACTAGGATTTGTACCTCTGACACTACTGCACTACACTTCTTCAGAGCAGCTTTATGCTAGGGGTCGATGACAGAGGTGGAGGCATTTGGACTGAGCCTCAAAGAATGAGCAGGATTTTGACAGGTGAAGAGACCAAAGTATTACAAAGAAATGATATACACAGAAGTCTAGAAGCAGGGAAATACAACATGTGAAAAACAGGCAAGGGAAATATGGCTAAAGACGGGTTGAAAGCATGAGGAGAGCTTTAAGTACGTGATTTAGCATCTGTACAAGACACTATAGGCTATCAGAAATCGGATGGTTTGGGAGAGAGAAGGAAGAAAAGAACATAAATGAAGCTCTTACTATGTGTTTGGTACTTTGCAAAAGAATTGCCTCATATGCAGGGATTTTTAAGTTATGAGGTAGTGTTATAGGGAGATGAGACTTTCCTAAATCCTCTGCAGGACTGAAAACATGGGACTAACAGAGGGGAAAGCAGTAGGCTACCTCTGTAGTTTTGGCATGAGGAACAGAGAATGTAAAGTGATGGTTCTTACAGGTCCCCCACAGTACCTCACCCCCAAATTTAAACCCAGGTCTTGAATTACCTTAAATTTTCCTACATTTTATCTAAAACTTACCGAATCTTCTGGAGGTCTCTGGATTTTCCCCCAATCCACAGAAGGTCCCTTTTCTTGCAAAAATCGATGGAATAGCTTCCGAAATCCATCAAGGTCTTTTTTAGTGTGCTATGAAAATAGAAGTTCTTGTTACAATGAGCAGAATACTTAATTTTAATATAGATATGTATTATACATTTAAAACACCTTTCAATTATTACACTATTAGAACATGGAGTACAGCAGAGACTTTTTTATGCCCCCAACTTAAAAGTGAAGGGGAAGAAAAGCTAATAGGAACCACACTTAAAGGAATACAAGCAAATAATCCCCAAATCTTCCAGCAGTTATCATGTAAACAACACCATTTGGTCCATGGGAATTTCAATTGGTTCTCTACATTTATTTGCCAGTACTTTTTTTCTACTTCTTTTAAGTGAAAATTCACTTTCACTGAAAGAAAAAGTAACAAAACACAGTTAACCTCAAAACATTAAGTACAAACTGAAATTTGAAAATGAAAAGGATGATCTATTGATTTATAAACAGAAAAGTAAAAATACCTGTCTACACTGGGAAATCTCTACACAGCTGACAAAGTAGCATGGTTCTATTAGAACTGGCTCTCTGGAAAAAGGCATGCAGGTTGTATGGTTGATAATTCTAACTGAGTACTGTTACCCATTTTTTTTACCCAACGATACTAGAACACAAAAAAAATAATTTTTTGTTCTGATTCTTTAGACTTTAGAAACTTCCTTGAATTAAAAAAAAAAAAGACAATGGTTTAACAAGGGGAAAATGTTGAAAATCCTTAATTGTTAAGCAATCCTACTTTTTTTAATGCTATTATATTTTGTGCTTATTTCAGGCTGGATGATCAACAGCAGCAATAACAACTCAGCATTGTAGATGGATGGAAGCAAGAAACACTGCAGAGTCCTTACCTCAAACTCATGTGATGGCGCTGTGGTAAGTATTTTTTCCAGTTCCTTCTTCACAGATAATTCTAGCTCTTGTCGAATGACTTCTTGGAACTGAGAAGCACCATCCTGAGACATGGCTTTGCTAAGATCTTAAAAATATAAAATCGCCAACAGAAAAAAAATCAGACAGCCATTCAAATAGCTGGTAAGCTAGAACTGATTTATTTCTAGTTTATCAGAACATGAAAAGGTTCACTCCTTTAGTCCCATTATCCTCTCGAAGGATATCAGTAGTGTCAACTAATTAGAGCTATATAATCACATGGCCTCAAATTTGTTACATCTACCTGCATTACTAGTGTATCTGAGACACTAATAAATGCTTTTGGGAAGATGGGGCAGGTGGGAATAAAAGGATTAATCTTCATTTGGGCATTTAGTTCTATCTCTACTAATGTTTCCCTCTTAGCCATCAAAGCTGGAGAAAAATGAGAGGTGGAATAATGTTAATAAAGGTATGTTTTATGGTACATGCTCTTATGGAACTGCTGCCAGATAAAAGAACGGAAAGGGCTTAGCAATTTCACAGAAACAAACAAAACAAACAAACAAACAAAAAAAAACCGTTCCCTTCCAGGCCAGATGAAAAAAAATTAAGGAATTCTTTCCATTTTAGAAGTGAAGCCCTCCAGTTTCACATTCCTTATTAAAGAAAAACCCGTTAGAGATACTGGCAATTCCCAGGTGCCTGTATGTGTCTGGCATCAAAATTTTCACTTAAAAGGAGAACACAGTGCTCCCTGCCCACTTATTGCCCTCAGTTTTAGCCTAGACTCTTCAGTGCTTATCTGTGTCAGACAATACTATCAGGGCTTTTGGCATAGACGGTCATCTCTGGCCACAGATGGATCTCACTACAGGTGACTCACTAAAGGTAACAGAAATGCCTGATGGACGTAAACAAGTAAAAACAGAAAAATACGCAACAAGAAAACATCCCAAGCCTAAGCACCTTGGGAGAAATATGCCAACACAAGTTGTTTTACATGCTCAGCTATCTAATTATCTTGTCTTTTACTTATGAAATAAGGAACAGTCAGACTACTGTTCACATCACCTTTTCTCTTCAATATGCAACTCAAACTTATTTTATAAATGTAGTTTTGAAGCTTATGTTCAAACATTTTGTTTGATAACTAGTTCTACAAATGGTGATTAATTTACCAGAATCATTTCAGTGAAACTAAAAATACTCACACACACCATAAATTCTTTTATTTGTTATCTGGGCAGAAGAAAACATTTATTCATACAGAATTAAAGCCAACATAACCAAAAAGATACTTGTGAGAGCATAAGTTAGTAAATTATGTAACTCCTGAAGCAATTTATTTAATGTAGACAGCTTCTCCTCCTAAATACCTACAAATGTTAACAAATGAGATATTTAACATTGCTCTTCAAAAACCTTTTAAAATACATTTCCTGTAATATTAAAATCCAAGGGAGGGGAAAAACAAGGAAATTAGGTGAGAACACACAATCTAATCCTAAAATAGCTGTTTTCTAACTGTGCCTTTTTTTTTGAGAGAGAGAGAGAGAGATAGAGAGAATGAGCAGGGGAGGGGCAGTGAGAGAGGGAGACAGAGAATCCCAAGCAGGCTCCCTGCTGTCAGTGCAGAGCCCCCGACGCCCATGAACTGCAAGATCATGACCTGAGTCAAAATCAAGAAGTCAGACGCTTAACCAAACGAGCCACCCTGGCACTCCTAACTGTGCTCTTTTCCTAGGCATAAACCACAACACAACTAAGTTTATGGACTCCAGTAAAACTTTAAAGTGACCCAAATAGCGGTTCATAAATAACTTCTTTGTGAGCTAAGAAACACACATGTGTGTTTCATAAACAACCTAAATGTATGTTTCCACTAGTAAGTAGCAACTTGATTATCATCTGTTCACAACTCCTAACAATGGATGAGTAGGTTTACATAACTATGATAGGTAACTAAAAAACTCCTGTAGAACATTTTAAACTAGAGTTAGTGTGACATCAACTATACACATTCACCTCTTGGTTGACTTAATTGCAATTTAAAATTTATCACAGGTTAAGTATCCCCCAACCCTGCTGCCCCAGCAGTTAAATGAGTTATCCAAGGTTACAGAACCAGCTAATTGCTGGAGCTCAGAAGCAGTATACCTGGGGTATCTCTCCCACAATCTTTAAGCCAACTCCCATGTTAATGTTTAAGAAATAATTTGCAAGAAAATTCTACTAAACATAAGCATAAATCCTCTAAATTAAGGAACACATGAATTCTTTGATTCTGTGTGACTGATGGATTAAAATAGATCAAGAAATTTATAAGGATTTTTAAAATAAGGGTTTTTTGTTGGACTCAAAGACAGCTAACAACAGCCTTGCTGCTTTGTTGAAGTTATATCCTGAAAGCCAGTATTCAGTCACATTCCTAAAAAATTAGTGATGGAAACATTTAACCTATATTCTACGCAAATGCCAAAATGAGATAATTATAAGTGTAACTGTAAAGTTCAAAAATAATTATTAATAGCTGTTTGAGATTTGTCTACATGAGAACAGGAAAACCAAACAAAACACCAAACAAAAAACCCCACCAAACTTGGGAGACTCCCTCTACAGAACAACGGCCTATCAATCTACATGATTTAAGGCCAAAACACACAGAACCCATGTTACTATCCTCCCTATGAAGCCAAGGTAAGAAAGGTTGGCTGAAAGACATTTAATAGTACATGTGATCTTTGCCAGGTGCAGCAGGTCCAAACTTACGATAGGATTCAAAAAAAAAAAAAAAAAAAACCCAGATTCAAACTCAAATTGTAACAAATGTCTGTAAGAGTTATTCCTCCCTATTCTTCCATTTCTTTGATATAGCACCAAACACAAAGAACAATTTGTATTCCCTCCAGTCACTCTACAGACATGAACAGCTTACACAACAAAAGAATATTCTAAGGAGCCTATCACCTCTTCCACCCTGTTTCACTGCTGTTTCCAACACCATCCTCTGGGCAGTGCTACTACTGAAGTTTTGTTTTTTAGTGACTAAAGAATAAAGAAGGACTTGGGAATGCAAGCTGGTGCAGCCACTCTGGAAAACAGTATGGAGGTTCCTCAAAAAACTAAAAATAGAACTACCCTACGACCCACTAATTGCACTACTAGGCATTTACCCACGGGATACAGGTGTGCTATTTCAAAGGGACACATGCACCCCCATGTTTATAGCAGCACTATCAACAATAGCCAAAGTATAGAAAGAGCCCAAATGTCCATCAATGGATGAATGGATAAAGAAGATGTGGTATATATACAATGGAGTATTACTCGGCAATCAAAAAGAATGAAATCTTGCCATTTGCAACTACGTGGATAGAACTGGAGGGTACAATGCTAAGTGAAATTAGAGAAACACAAAAATCATATGACTTCACTCATATGAGGACTTCAAGAGACAAAACAGATGAATATAAGGGAAGGGAAACAAAAATAATATAAAAACAGGGATGGGGACAAAACAGAAGAGACTCATAAATAGGGAGAACAAACTGAGGGTTACCAGAGGGGTTGTGGGAGGGGGGAAGAGCTAAATGGTAAGGGGCACTAAAGAATCTACTCCTGAAATCACTGTTCCACTATATGCTAATTTGGATGTAAATTAAAAAATAATAATAGGGGCGCCTGGGTGGCTCAGTCGGGTAAGCGTCTGACTTCGGCTCAGGTCGTGATCTCATGGTTCAAGGGTTTGAGCCCCGTGTCAGGCTCTGTGCTGACAGCTCAGAACCTGGAGCTGCTTCAGATTCTGTGTCTCCCTCTCTCTCTGCCCCTCCCCTTCTTGCACTCTGTCTCTCTCAAAAATAAATAAACATTAAAATAAATAAATAAATTTAAGCTGGAAGAACAAGACTTTTGGAGACAGGTGTCTCCAGGTTACGCTGCAAATTTTGTTAATTAATTCTGAGGGACCGTGGGCAAGTTCTCTCTGTGGATTTCTTGTCTAGAATACGCTCCTTTTTGATGAGTAGCCAGCTATCAAGTTTTCACCATCCTGCCACCTCGGTCCTCACTTCTGCTTTGTGCACTGCAACCTGGCTTCCTGGGGCATGGTCTTTGGATATACTTCACATCAAATCTGAATTCCTGAAGGACCCATGCTCATTTTTGTAACTTCAAATTGGAAGTTGAACTAGAGGTTTTCACGGAAATCAGACAGATTCCACCTACACCTGCCTAAATAACCCAGAAAATCACCAGAGGATTAGCAGAACGGAGTCGCCGGAGCCAAGCGCAGACGAGAGGCCCACGGAAGAGGGTAGGAAGGGCGGCGAGGCGGTGCGCGCTCCACGGACTGGCGGGAGGGAGCCGGGGCGGAGGGGCGGCTCGCCGGCCAAGCAGAGCCCCCAAGTCTGGCTTGCAAAAAGCGGAGGGGCCTGACGGACTGTGTTCCGACAGCAAGCGCGACTTAGCGGCTGGGAGGTCATAAGTTAACAGCTCTGCTCAGAAAGCGGGAAGGCTGGAGGACAAAGGGAAGGAAAGCTGCTGAGCCCCCGGACCACAGAGCTCAGTTTGGTGGGGAACAAAGGCGCTCGCCAGTGCCATCTCCCCCGCCCATCCCCCAGCCAAAATCCCAAAGAGAACCAGTTCCTGCCAGGGAACTTGCTCGCTCCGCGCAAACACCCAACTCTGTGCTTCTGCGGAGCCAAACCTCCGGCAGCGGATCTGACTCCCTCCTGCTGCCACAGGGCCCCTCCTGAAGTGGATCACCTAAGGAGAAGCACGCTAAGCCTGCCCCTCCTGCCCCTGTGCACCTTGCCTACCCACCCCAGCTAA
>NW_024412452.1:18865428-18898161 GCF_014898765.1 Herpailurus yagouaroundi
CTTATCAGGGAAATACAAATCAAAACCACACTCAGATATCACCTCACGCCAGTCAGAGTGGCCAAAATGAACAAATCAGGAGACTATAGATGCTGGAGAGGATGTGGAGAAACGGGAACCCTCTTGCACTGTTGGTGGGAATGCAAATTGGTGCAGCCGCTCTGGAAAGCAGTGTGGAGGTTCCTCAGAAAATTAAAAATAGACCTACCCTATGACCCAGCAATAGCACTGCTAGGAATTTATCCAAGGGACACAGGAGTACTGATGCATAGGGGCACTTGTACCCCAATGTTCATAGCAGCACTCTCAACAATAGCCAAATTATGGAAAGAGCCTAAATGTCCATCAACTGATGAATGGATAAAGAAATTGTGGTTTATATACACTATGGAATACTACGTGGCAATGAGAAAAAATGAAATATGGCCTTTTGTAGCAACGTGGATGGAACTGGAGAGTGTGATGCTAAGTGAAATAAGCCATACAGAGAAAGACAGATACCATATGGTTTCACTCTTATGTGGATCCTGAGAAACTTAACAGGAACCCATGGGGGAGGGGAAGGAAAAAAAAAAAAAAAAGAGGTTAGAGTGGGAGAGAGCCAAAGCATAAGAGACTGTTGAGAACTGAGAGCAAACTGAGGGTTGATGGGGGGTGGGAGGGAGGAGAGGGTGGGTGATGGGTATTGAGGAGGGCACCTTTTGGGATGAGCACTGGGTGTTGTATGGAAACCAATTTGACAATAAATTTCATATATAAATTAAAAAAAATAAAATAAACACTTAAAATAAATAAATAAATAAATAAATAAATAAATAAATAAATTTAAAAAATAGAAAAAGAATAAAGAAGGACTTTTAAGGATTAAAGAATATGCAAGAATAAGGACGCATGCTTAATCAAGAAGAGTATTTACCTTAAAGACATGACACAGATCGGGAGACACATAGCTAGAAACCATTTCTCTTTGCAGTGACTTCCTTATCTATCCTGAATTTTTTAAGAAAGGTCTGGAATTTGGGGTAGGAAAAGAAGTACAGACCTTAAAAGCTTTCTTGGACTTAACATTCTCAGGTTACACCTCCAGCAATGATAGTTGTATTTCTAATTAAAAGTCAATTAAAGAATTCCCTGAATAATACAAGATTTCTAATCTCCCAAATGTTTTATCCCTCCTTACTTTCTAGCAATAGAAAATGGATCATCCTCAACATTAGAGAGTGGATTAGGAATCAAACATTTCATTACGTTGGTGATAACTCAAAACATTTTTAGAGAGTAGAGGGAGAATTTAATCTACCTCAACATTTTACAGATGAGGAAACTGTGGCTGAAATAGTTAAATGAGTTATCCAAGGTTACAGAACCAGCTAATGGTGGAGGTCAGAAGCAAAGCCCCATCCCACCACAATAAGGCAGAACATCCTGCTCATTTTTTCCTCCTACTCTCTCTCTAATCCCTGGCACAAAATTCATAAGTACTCTCCTCCAAAAGCATTTCTATCAGAATGTCTTCTTATACCCAGTGGAACTGACAGGAAACTCATCTCCACATGGGCTTACTAGAATGGCAGTAACTATTTTTTTTAAGAAGTTTTCCTGCCACCTCAATTTCCTAATTCTTCCTTGTTCACAAGAATTAAAATTTCAACATCATGGACTTTCCCCTATCCAACTGGAGCAAAAAAAAAAAAAAAAAAAAAAGGAGTGGGGGAAGAGGAAAGCAATAGAATCAAGAGGTAGGAGACATTCAATCTAACATTTGTTTTCATTTAATTCAGGTATTTCATTTCATCCATTTCATCAACTAAAAGGTATACATAACACCCTTCCCTGACATCCTGATACTGGCACAAACAAAACAACTTCACGTTCTAAAGGAGAAAGCTAGCTTCACAATGCACAGGCCACGGAAAGGGTATAGAGAGAATACCAAGAGCCACAAAGAGGTTAGGAGCTCTCCCCAGGCCACCTCCCACCCACTACTCATTAGCTCTATCAGTCCCAACCTTCCTTGGAAACTCATATTGAGAGGAACCCAAAGTCAGAGAATTAGAGAGCTCACTTTATCTTTAACCTGGAAATGGCTTGCAATCCAAGTATAGTAGTTCCCCCTCATCTATGGGGGCTATGTTCCAGGACTCCCAGTGGAAGACCTAAAACCACAGATAATACCAAACTCTATATTTACTATGTTTTTTCTTATACATACATAGCTATGATAAAATTTAATTTACAAATTAGGCACAATAGGAGATTAACAATAAAAAGGTAACTATAGTATAATAGTTATGAGAATGCGGTCTCAAAATATTGTAATGTACTCAGCCTTCTTGTGATGCTGTGAGAAAATAAAATGCCTAAATGATGAGATGAAGCGAGGCGAACGATGTAGGCACTGTGATATAGCATTAGGCTACGGCAGGCATGTCTCGTTTTATTGCACTTTGCTCTTCTTGCACTTTGCAGATATTGCATTCGTTTTTGTTCTTCTTTTCCCCCAAAGCTGAAGGTCTGTGGTAACCCTGAATTGAGCAAGTATATCAGCACCATTTTTACAGCAGCATTTACTCACTTTGTGTCTCTGTGTCACATTTTGGTAATCTTGCAATATTTCAAATTTTTTCATTTTTGTTATATTTGTTATGGTGATCCGTGACCAGTGATTATGACTTGCTGAAAGCTTAGATGATGATTAGCATTTTTTAGCAATAAAAAATTTTTAATTAAGGTACATACACTTAGATATAACGCTATTACATGCCTAATAGCTTATATTATAGTATAAATATAACTTTTAAATGTGCTAGGAAACAAACAAAAAAAAAACCTCATTTGACTCCCTTTATTGCAATATTTGCTTAATACTGTGGTCTAGAACCAAACCTGAAATATCCCTGGGATATGGCCGTATTGACCTTCTGACAATATGTCAGGAGGAGGAACATCTGCTTCTAGACCTCAGTTGACTGCACGTGAGTGAAATGGTGGATAATGGGGGCTACTGTCAGTATAGAACTCCCAAGAATGTATTGGCAACTGTAAATATAACCATGGATGAAACTAAAGACATATATTGACTAGATTTATGACCAATTAAAGCTAATCATCCTCTTTTGGGCTCTCATTGCAGTCCTTAAACTCAGTTATTTGTGAGTATTCCTCCTAGAAAATCTTTTCTTGTTTGAATTCCATTACTCAATATTACTCTATATCTTTTCCACCTCTGTGACCAGGCCTCAGTTTCCCTAACTGGCTCTTTCTTCTCCTACTCCCTGGGTTTCCTTAAGATTCTGTCCCCAGACCACTTTTCCCTCCAATAGTACCCTTACCAGTATCCCAGTATCCTTATTGATAACTCCCAAATATGTGCCTCGTATCCTCATCTTTTTTCCTGAGCTCCAGACTCACCTTCCCTACAGCCTTCTAGACCTTTCCCACCTGGATACCAGGGCTGGATACCTCACACTGAACGTGTCCAAATTGTCTAAACTAAACTCACCTCCCTGCCCCCCAATATATAAACATTGTCCCACTCAGTCCTAGATGACCTAGAAACCTCACTCACAGAAGGCTCTTCCCTCCTTTCCCCTCACATTACATCCAATCCAATACTATACACTTCAGTTGCCACAATTCTCCTTCATCGCTTTCCATTCCCACTGCTGCTACCTTAATTTTCCTCTCATTTTCAATCTCCTGGTCATGACAACAACAGTTTTCAAACCAGTCTGCCCATTTGTCACTTTAATCTGGTGGTACCAGGCAGAATGGATTGGTCTCCCTAAGCTGCAACCCCAATCATATCACTTCTCTTCTTCATTGATGAGATTTGCATTTGATGGGAAATAAATACAAATTCCTTAGCCAGACATGTTTTAATAGCCAAGCTGAAGTAATTTTTTGAGTAGACAAAGCTAATGAAAGTGCTAGACCAGAACATCTAAAGGTTGCAATTTCTTAATTCATTTGTGATATCTCAATAGAGCTTCTAAAACTTTAATGTGTACACAAATTACCTGAAGGGCTTGTTAAAACAGATTCCTGGGCAAGCTCCTGGGATCCTGACTCTGGGAGTAGGTATGGTGTAGGAAGAATATGCATTTCTAATAAGTGAATGCTACCTGTATTGCTTTGAGTAGCTCTGATATAGATTATACTCCATTTTTCTTAACACATTTGTAGCAGCCATACACATCATTCTTCTCTCCACACCCATGCTGTTCTGTCACCTATTGTCTGCCCCAAGGCCAGGTGCTTCAGAGACAGCACGGGGCCCAGACTGGTCTAAAGCCTTCCCAGAGATTGGTTTAAGCATGAAACATAATATGATTCTGACCAGTGAGCCATAGGGTATAGTTTGCCAAAAGACTTAAGAGAAAGGTGCTCTTCACTGAAAAAAGAGACACCTGGAAAGAAATAGAAACTTTTCCTCCCCTGTACATATGTGTCCACCACTTACCACCTGTTTCTTCTGCCATTTAGTGACCTTAAGGGAAGCTGACCCAAGAATGAGAAAGATAGGCTTAAGAAAGCAGAGGAGAGGGGAGCCTGGGTGGCTGAGTCGGCTAACTGTCCGACTCTTGGTTTCAGATCAGGTCATGATCTCAGTTTCATGGATTTCAGCTTGCATCAGGATCTGCGCTTGTGGCACAAAGCCTGATTGGGATTCTCTCTCTCCCTCTCTCTACCCCTGCCCCACCTGCACTGTCCCTGTCTCTCTCAAAGAAAATAAAATAAAAAACTTAAAATATTAAAAAAAGCAAGCAAGCAAGCAGAGAAGGAAAGATTGATGCAGTCTCTATACTCAATTAGCCAACTCCGGAACATGCTACTTCAGAATTCATGTGATAGAAGTCCCTCATTTTTTTAAGACAAAAGTTGGTATTTTCTGCTCCATGAAATTAACAGCAAACTAATTATTACAAGATTGTTCCAAAACATACATCTCAAGTGTCATTCAACATATTTAGAGGAAGGTAGGCAAAAATGAGGAAGAAAAAATTAGAAATTAGTGGCTCAGCATGAATTCCCAAATCATAAAAATCATCATAACCTCCAGGAAACCTCCCTGATACTTAACCCCGCCCCCCAAAGGTTTAAACTCTGCAAATGAGTAGCTTCTGCTATTTTGGAGGTGGCATTCTGTGTTCTTGGTGGTAGCTTCTGAATATTCAAAAAGGCCTTCCTTTCAATAATTCCTTTAATGTGGAGGTTTTAATCACTCCTACCTCTGTATTATATCAAACACTCCTTAAATTTTGATTCTTTGCTTAGATGCCTGTCTGCAACACTTTAAGGGCACTAGCCATATTATGTTATTAAAAACATTTTTTCCCAACATCTGACTCAGCACCTGACACAGCGCAGGCACCTGGCAATGTGTAAATAGAGATCAAAACTTATATTCTCATATTAGTGAACCTGAGCAACCACTAATATATATCATTTGTCAGAGTTCAGTTTAAATGTAATCTCCTCCTAGAAATCTTTCTAAACTAAGCATGGTTACCCACTACATGCTCACATGGTAGATTCTTCTACCTCTCCTTTATACCATCGTGCTTTTTAAAATTTATTCAATGTCTACCTTACCCAACAGGTTATAATCTTTGTAAGAATGTACCATGTCTATTTTGTTCAGGCTGTATTCCATGCTGTTAGTTCAGAGCCCAAGGCAGGGCTCGATCCCACAAATCATGAGGTCATGACCTGGGGCGAAATCAAGAGTCCAACACTTAAGTGACTGAGCCACCTAGACTCCCCTTCACTAACTTTAGAGATTAAATAAAATTGGGCAATATATATATTTAGATTTAGCTTAATGTAGGAAAAATATAACCCATGTCATTCAATCATAAGAAAACTCAATTAGTTGACTTTGCATGATCTTTTAGTATTAAAGTCAATGTTGATTATTTCAGATTGCAAACTATAGGACTATTTACATTTACATAGATTTTTAAATAACCCAGTTCTATATACATATGATGCTTAATAAATGCTTTTTGATAAAAGGTACCAGTCTTCTGAGAACTGTTCTAGCACTGAGTATGCAGATCTACTTGCTAATCAAGATTTTTGCTAATCATGCACTACCTACTTAAAAAATTATTTGTAACTATTAGAATTTACACATAAACCAGATTTCTCATTAATAATTGACATTAACTCTGCCCTCATACAAGAGTAGCTCTTAAAATCTTAAGGGAAAAAAATAAAATAGCATTTCCAAAACACAGAACTTTCAGAAGAGATGTGTCAACTAGTTAAATAATATCACCTTGCATTAAGTTGAACAGATCTAAGAAGGCCATGTCAAGGGTCCTAGAACACTAATTTGCTGAGTGGAGTAAAAAGAAATACAACATCAAATCCTCATCATCAATCCTCATCATCAAGCACAAAAAATGATTTGGCAGGCCGGTCCTGTAATTTGATAGATGTGTATTTAGTTAAAACTTCTAAGCTTGTTAAAGCTTTAAGGTCAGTGAGTCCTATTCCCTTATCTTTGATGAAACAGGGCCTCAGAGATGCTGAGTTGCCTAAGGACACAGTAGCACTGCCAAGCTGGAATTCAAACCCTGGAGCCCTGCTTCTCCTTCCTGGAGGAAGGTCTTCCCTTTCTTGGTTACAGTGCATTTACTTGGTTTGTCATCTCCAGGTGGAAGCCTGAATTAAAACATGCAAAAATCCAACTATGTCTATAACGTGAGGTTATTGGGGGGGTTAAAATTATGTAACAGAATAAGCATCCTTTTATGCTCTTCACCTTTTCCCTCCATACTGTTTGTTTTCTGGGCAATGAAAAATCGAAGTTTTTTATGCACTCTCTAAATATTTTATTATGAGGCCAAGCATTTTATCATTGGCATAAGTGAATCTAAAACAGTACATAGGACTGTGTTATTCCATTTTCCTGTACTCTTTGGAAGTTTCAAAATTCTAGGAAGGGTTTAAACATAAATGAAACATCACATCATCCTTTGCCAGGACAGCAACTAGAGGAAAGCAAACTCAAAACACCTTGTCTGCAGGCTTTTGTGGCCGAGGAGCAATGGAGCTACTATTAAAGGAAATATCCCCTAGAATAGTATTTTTTACTTTGGTGACTAATAATTTCAAAGTGGACTAAGCATAATGTGACTATTTTATGTACAAGAATACAATGAATATTTTTTAAAAGATACAAGTGAAATCACAGAAAAACAGGGAACTCTCTTGATTTACACAGGAAAAATTAACAAATATCTAGAAATATTTTGGAAAACGAAATATTTTTTTGTTCATGTAAGTTAACTAAGACAACATAGCCAATTTCTCCACGGTTCTCAAAAACAACCCTTAATTGTCAAAATGGTTTGGGGCACAATCAATTTCATTTGGCAATGACTGAGAGAAATAAACAATGGGACTGTTGGCAGAGAAAAAAACCTAAGCCTTAAACAATTACTTTGCAACAAACTAAAGGGGATGCCTGCACCACCAACAGAAAACTGGGAAACAGCTTTCAAATGGAGTATTATCCCCTTTCCCCCACTTAAAGCCCAATTAAACACATAGCTTAATTTTCTTTTGATAGCTCAGCAAGCCAACTTTCAAAGAATTCAGTAAGTTATGCATAGAAAGATACATGCCTGGTAGAAGAATTTTAGAGATCTAAGACACATGGTTTTAATTAATTGTCATTTTGCCTGTAACAATCCATCAAATCACCCAAAATGAAGATGTCCACAATTCAAACACTATTTACACCAAGTTCAAAATTTGATAGTTTATAAAATATAGGCTGTGTCAAAAGGACACCAGTCTTTAGAAAAAGTCAAGCTTCTAAAGAGATTCCAAGCAATCAAAATGGTGGTAAGTGAATCATAATACTTCCTCATTCACTAAATCCCAAACCCTCAGAGGCTCTCTGCCCCCAAATTTTATTCTAATAATTCTGGGATTTTCTCCATTGGCATAAATTCTGGATATCAAGAAAAATCACATTATGGAAAGTTAGTACAGTCAACTCTTAATTACTTGTTTTTTATAGATAATCCACAGTGTAACTCTGAGATATTTGTTTATATTAACTTTTTAAAAATGGATATATCTGGGGCGCCTGGGTGGCGCAGTCGGTTAAGCGTCCGACTTCAGCCAGGTCACGATCTCGCGGTCCGTGAGTTCGAGCCCCGCGTTGGGCTCTGGGCTGATGGCTCGGAGCCTGGAGCCTGTTTCCGATTCTGTGTCTCCCTCTCTCTCTGCCCCTCCCCCGTTCATGCTCTGTCTCTCTCTGTCCCAAAAATAAATACACGTTGAAAAAAAAAAATTAAAAAAAAAAATGGATATATCTGACTTTCTGAGAACTCCTAATACCTGCACTTAGGCATAAAAGTTCCAAATACAATTTGGTGGAAAATAAAAAACTACAGTATATTATTTCTTTTATCGGGAACATTTTCATTATTGGGCCAACTAATGTTATTAAGTATCCTATTATTAAGTCTCCCATTATTTTAAAGTTACTACAATTCATAAAATTACAACTTTCTACGAAAAAAAAAATCACACACACAGAGAAGGGTCTCTATGAAGCAATATTACAAGAAAACACCTACTATCCAAAATTAACATTTTAGAGTAATTTCCTTTTAAAGTTACTTTTTAATTTATCTTCAGAATATTAAGATGGCACTTCTGAGAAGTGTACCAGTTAATATTTCTTATTTCTCTAACGTTCCCTATCAATTTCTTTTTTCAGTAGGCTTTCACAAATTAAAACCATCCATCTTACTGGAAGAAAGACCCAGTTATCAAGAACAAAGGGAATTTAACCACAGAGATTACAAAGTCCGTGGTGGAAAACAAAGTTTTCGTCAGCTCAACTCTTTATTCTGAGTTTCTTTTAATTTTCCACTTGGAACTGTGATTCTGAATGTAACTAAGTCCCCCCTCTCTCTAGCAACATAATGAATCCTAAGCCGTATCTTTAAAAAATGAGGAGTGGTCTTTAGTCACTACTTTGTCCCCTCTACTACTGCCTCAAATCCATGTCACAATCCCCTTGGGCTAAAAACATCCTAGTCCTCTAAATAATCAGCAATAAGCTAAATTTAGTTTGAGGATTTGAGAAGAAACAGGCCAAGGCCCAACCTCCACAACCAGGCCCCACACTGCATCTCATCCGTATATTCATCTGAGACCCCTCCAGTTAAAATTAGCTCAGCTAATCCTCCCTGGCTAGCTGCCATCTACCAAGCAGGAATCATAAAAATAAAGTCATAAAGAGAGAATTCCAACAAATGGGAAAGTCGATAGGCCTCAAATGTTTTTTAAGTGACACACAGATACTAAAATGGCTTCCCCTGAAATATAAGAAAGCACCTCAATTTATGAATATTAAAGGAAATTTTTATATAATTTAGATAATGGCCTATTAAAAACAGTTCAAAAAAGTTCCTTTAATATTACAGTATAAGCACATAACATGTCCTTAGCAAGCTAGATAACAATAGTTCCTGAACCATTTATAAATTCCAAATCATGTAGAGAGATTATCCTGTAACTCTCAGAACTTTTAAAAAAGCTAAATCCCAAATGACACTTACTGACAAACCTGGCAAAAAGTCACAGCTGCTGAGGACCCCTAGCACCTCCAACTATTATGCAGAGTCCCTTCTCAACACCGCTAGTACTCACATTTATTTAGAGTAACTGGGGGCCCTGCAACAACCCCTGGGGTGGAGAAAACCAGGAAATGGGAAGTAATTTTCAGGCAGGCAGAAGGTGACCTGAGGGCAGAACACAACAGCTAGGGAATTAGGGCTTATCTTCAGGAGAGTCTTCCTATAAGAAAGATACTAAAGTGCCAGAGGAACACAGACTTGAGAGATGGCCAAATAAAGTTGAACCTTCTTTCAGCCAAGGAGTGTATACTGAAAATACTCTTGCCTAAGCATTTTCATTAACTGAACTTTTCTACCTAATGACAGGTCAAAGTGCTTGAGAATGGAGATGCCCAGCCTTCCTGCAAAGCACATTGCCTCGATCTGGGAGAAGAAATTCAAGCCAAGTATAGAAACCCCAAGTCCTGACCAGGCATTCAAAAACCCATGTACACAACACGCAGTTATAATACCTAGATGTTCTGAATTTCAAGTGCCCACTATAAGGGATACACATGTAAACGCTCAAAATATTTTTGTTGACTCTACTGAAACAAAAACTGTCATCAACTATGTATTTATATCACAATTCGAACTTCTCCTCTCCCACTCCTGCACTTTTTTTTTTTTAAATAGATCTTGGGGACCTAAACACCAAACTTAGAATAGGAAAATAAAGAACAGTGATACCTGCTTTGTCTCTATTTATTGCTGTTGATGACATAAGGTTGTATTTATGGTGGTGATGCTATCTGAATGGCCACCATCATTTCAAGAAAGAAAAGCAAAACTCACTGGCCATCTATTTTATGACTAGGACCTTCATATAATTCATCTCATTTCGGGTTCTCAATAACCCTGTGGCAAAGTATTAATACCCAATGTTTATATAAGTAGAAACTGAGCCTCAGAAAAGTTATGTATCTAAGATCACCTGTCAGGAGAATTCAAACCTAAATCTAAACCCTTCTATCTTTCACAACATTTATGTAATCTAAGTGGTGTTATTAAAAAAAAAAACTGTAACTGAAAATAAAAAATGTATACAATCCTACTAAAAAGTACATGGAAAATGCTGAGTTTCTCATGTCATCCATGACAAATTCTTTTAGAGCATCCATCACTTCAAGACACTATTTCCCATAGGGATATAATATTATCTTTGCCCACAGGGAACTGACAGTCTAGTTAGAGAAAAAAGCCATCTGGGTAGGTTTTTAATGTAAGAGGCAACAAAAAGTACTGGAAATGACAAGGGTTTTAGAAACATTTATATAGTAATTTGAATGCTTACTAGTTGTGAACTTTGGACAGGCTCCTTAAATTTCCTCAGCTGTAAGGTCATAATTAAAATCTACCTCTTAGGAGCTCTTGTGAAGCTTAAATGAGACAACAGGTGAAAACAGTTAGGAGCCCAATAATTCTCTCTCTCTCCTATGTCACGAGCTAAGTGTCAATGAGTGGAAATATCAGTAAGTGATATAGCAAAGATCAATTTGATCTGGTACAAAAAAATTCAAAGACAAAAATCCCAGTCCTTACACTTGAAAACTTATCTGTGGCGACAGCTGAGTTAATAGCCAATTAGGTTTATCATTTGTAACAGCAGCAAAGTTAATTAAACACATAGAGTGTTTATACTTAAAGTACAAAATTTAAACAATAATGAATGGAACACAAATCATGTTAAATTTGGGGGGGGGGGGGAGAGGTATCATTTTCTGGTGCCAAACTGCTAATTTAAAGGGAAAACTACCATTTAAACCAAAAGTGGATGGCAACTAAATGCAATGTTGGGTTGAATCATGGAACAGTAGCCTGACTCTTCAGTCAACACTGATGTACCAATGGTAATTCCTTAGTTTTGACAAATGTGTTACTTTCCATAAATCTAAAAGTATCCCAAGATAAAAAGCAGATGACAAGGGAAAGGAATATACATAGCAACAATTAGGTATTGCCACTTGATTTTGGGTTTCCTGAAGATAGTTAGCCATGAATAGCAAAGGCTTTGAAATCAGTCAACACACACCATCCCAGCAAGCTACTCTAAGCATAACTACTAGGAATACCTGAAGTGTAATATTCTTAACGTTTAAAGAAAAGTGACTTGTCCACTTTTTCCTAGCATACTCTTGCAAAAAGCAGCTTTCTGGTAATTTTGCTGTTGCTGTTACAAAACCAGCAAATTAAGTTACCTCTGTTTTTGCATTCTTGACTAAGACATTTATTCAATCAGAATATAAACAGCCTCTCTCACCACATACATAAATTTGAAAGTCTAATAACAAGTGACATTTCTGAGCTTAGTGCTAAAGGCAAGCATAACTGTCTCATCTGCTTCCATAAATAAGGCAGACAGTCAAATACTCTTAATCTATTATACAAAACTCAAAGAAGAGTTAATAAAATGATATAAAAGTTACTAGGGCATTTTTATTCCCAGGGTCAAATAATGGCCGTAACTGACAATTTGCTTTTTAAAGCTCATCCACTGGGAGTCACATTAAGTGGTTGTGAACTTTCACTACCTGTGTGTTCAGCAAGACAGCTGAAGCTTTTAAACTCTGGAGTATGCAAGAAAAGAATTTACTTGCATACCAGAATGCAAATCCTATGCTAAAAACTAGCGACAGGTTTAAGGTATCACCAATTTCAATGTGTACAAACTACACACAAACACACACACACATTCAAACATACAAGCAATGTTAATTAACACTTAGTTCAGAGGCATTCACTAACCCTTTTAAAATACGCATGGAGAATTTAAAGGGCAATTTTCAAATTTCAAGGAAACCTTAATAATCTTCCCAAATTTCAAAGAAGGAAAAAATAAACAGCAATGCAGCAAAGTCATTTCTCCTGCTGAAATGACCTCCAGCTTCTATGAGCTACTCCCGGTTTCGCAATAACTGAATCTGAGACTCCAACCACGTACACACAAAACGGAGTAGAAGCAGAGAACACTAAAGCTTCCCCAACAGTCCTGGCAAAACCCACCTCCGTTCCCTCGGTCCTCACGGTTCCCCTTCCCTTCCGCGCACACATCTTTACCTTGGCTTCCACCAGGAAGAGAGAACAGGGTTAATCAGCAACCAAAATCCTGTTTTATCATCAGTTAACAGACACTAACCTGGAGAGCCAGAATGCTACTAACCTGATTTCAGGGAGGCAGAACTAAACCCAGCAGAGCACAGGGGTATAAATTATACGAATCCGAAATGCCAAGCCAGCAGCTCAATGCAGCTCAAATGTCAATTTAAGGAAAAGGCTTTTGCAAACAGTATCTCAAATGAACATTTACACTTCCAAACCACCCACCAACCTCCCGACTGCCAGGACCCAAATTCGGCTGAAGCAACCCGGGAGACAAAAAGAAGAGTGTCTTACCTTGTACATATCTCGACATTTTAGGGATTTATTAAAATACTGTGATGTGTATATATTAATTTCTAGAGGAGTTACGCTATAGGGCAGGTATCTCTTCCTCCCCTGCTTTAACAACCGACGTGTTCTTTCTCCCCTTCCTATGTTTAGCCACTTAAGAGAGTATTCAAAGCTATTAAAACTGCCTTAAAAAAAAAAAAAAAAAAAACAGGAAAACCTCCCCCACTTCCAAAGAGAAGAAACTTAGTGAGACTGAGTCTACTTAGAACTCCTGTCTACACTGCGCTCCTGACACAAACCAGGGCCAGCTGGAGACTCCCGGAAAAGGTAAAATCACACGAACTTAAATTTCATCAATGAAAGAGGAGGATCTACAACGGCTATTTCACCGCCCCCCGGGTCCCCACGCCCTCCCGGGTTGGACGACAGCAGACACTGGCCGGCCGCACCCCCCATCCCCTCCCCCTCGCTGCCGTCCAGCCTCCGGCCGGTTCCCCAGGAAACCCCGGTCAACAGCAGCCCGCGCCCCAGCGGGGTCGAGGAGGCGGGCAAGGCCGGCAAAGAGGGGCAACGCAACCGTTTTTACCAGCCCATAAACACCCTGGGACTAGGAGGCGGTAAGAATTCCGCGCGCCCGCCGGCGGGCTGGGGCCTCCAGCTCGCCCCCTTCCAACAGCGAGGCGAAACCATGTCGTGGCTTTTTCTCGGGAGGGGCCCAAGACCACATCGCCCCTCCCCCCACAGCAAACACTGAGGGGCCTTCCGCGAGGAGAGAACCCGCAGGCAGCCGCGAGCCCAAGGGACTAGAACGCGGGAGGGCCCCGAACCCCAAATTCGGCCTCCGGGGCAACACAGCGGGTGGGGCAGAGGAGCTCTACACATATCCCTGAGGGACACACACCCGCCCAAAGGGTCGTGGAAAGCCCGTCCCCGCCTCTCTCCAAACCACCACCGAGACCCACCTTCCTCCTCTTCCTTTAGCAGCTGGGAAATTGGGGGCGTTTATGGCGCCCCGGGAAGAAGACTCGCAGGCTGAGAGAATGTCACCTCTGAGACACCCTTCTCTCTCCCCCTCTTCCCTCACACATGCACAACTTGAACTCCTCGCCAGCGGTTGCAGCCCAGCTGCTGACCCCCTGCGCCCACCAGGCTGCGGGCTTCTGACACCCCAAGCCCCCACTTTCTCCCAAACACCTCCCCTCCCCCTCCATTTGGAGCAGCCCCCCTCAATGCGGAAATGTCCCCGCCGCGCAGACAGACAGGAACAACCGCCAGTCAGGAGCCGAGGCGGATGCAGGGCCTAGCCAATGAGACGCGCGGAGGTGGCAGGAGGCGGGGCGTCTGAGGCTGAGGGGACACCCCCCTCCCCCCCCCTCCCCGGGAGGTGGGCGCAAACAGGACCCTGGGATCCGCTTGTAAAAGCAGCACCTGCTGCGGCGGGGCAAGGGGTGTTTCACCAGTAAAACTCCCCGGCTTCTACGGATACTTTAGCAAGGGCGAGAACCTGAAGCACGAGTGGTTATTTTTGCAGTCCATAAAAACGTTCCGGTTTACGAGGGATTGAAGGTAGCTAAACAGCGGATAGAGCCAGAACGCTCCACGGCTACTACCTGAGAGAGCCTTTCTCAGTAGATACAAACTCTCCTCCCTACATCTGGTCTGGGGAGGGTGAAGGTGCGTTCAGGAGTAAGCAGTGGGAAGTGTGGAGTCCACCAACAGAAGGAGGGATTTAGGGTGTGGGAAAAAAAAGTGCCAGGTGAAGGCTCTGCCACCAGAACCAGCGCGGCCAGTACCTATTCCTGTAGAGAGTTATGCTGTGATAGACATTTACTTTAATGACCAAAGTGGCAATGGCTTGTTACCCCTCGAGATGCTTACCTTTACTATTCTTGAAGTCCACAAGGAAAGAGGATGTTGCAAGAACCTTGGCGGTGGCGTGTGAACTGCGAGAGGGCCAGCCCAGCGCCCGCTAAATCACACCTGATATTGCCAACACCTGTAAAACTCAGTGGGTGTATCTCAGACTTCACTTTGTGACTCAGTCAAACTATGTCAGGACAGATGAATTGTTAGCACTCTCTTAGAGGCCTGCAGTAAACCAAGTAATTCTAGAAGAGTTTGAGGCTTTGGACAACCCTAATCAACCAAGGTAAAGTGAGAATTTTTTAATGATTCACCTGTAAACAAATTTTTTTAGTGCCACATATTCGTATGGAAATATTATTAGGTAACAGAGAAAAGGCCAGTGATTAATTTGTCATGCTAGACAGCAACAATCCTTGGTGATATATTTATTATGTGAAATCCAAAAAGATTGACCTCTCAGCCATAAAAGTAATTTCCCCAAATAAAAACCAAAGAAGTGTCTAAAACCCAGGTATCTACATTTTAATAATGGCATTTGGAGACAGGATCTTAATCAGAATCTCCACATTCTTTGTGTGAGGTAGAGAAATTATAGCAGCAGTAAATAAGAGTATTAATCAATCAGTGTTTACACCAAAATAAGATGCCACCAAAACATTCGGGCCTCATAGGTTTGCTTAGCCTGCAAAAGATAAAGGGCAATGAAGAGTCTTTAATTATACAAGATATATTGTAAGAAAGATGATCAGTTATTTTCTACCTTTACAGAAGGTTAAGGAAGAGAAAATGAGTTTTAATTGCAGCAAGAGCATTTGGTAATACCTAAGAGTGACATCTTGATTTATGAATAATTAAATATTCAGACATCATACCAAAGGATATTGTACATTTGCTGCCTCAAGAGATCTCCAAAAAGTAACTACCTGTCTTCAACAGTTAAGTTCACAACCACCCAAAGTCTGACTCTTAGAGAAGTAGTACTCTAGTAGCTATATTCCCATATATTGTTTACAAATAGTGCCCTGTAAAATGGAATTTCTTTAGAGAGTCATTTAAATTTAAGTTTTGAGCCCCCAAACATTTTGTAAAAGAGCCTCCCACTTCTTCAGAGCCACTAGAAACAACCTCACTTGGCAGATCACGTGGGGATGGGGAGAAAGATCATGGCCACGGAGCAGTTTCAAGTCTTCTTAGAAGGCAATTGCCTATCTCTCTGTATATTTATACATTTTAGTACCTGAAAAATCACTTTCTCTGGTGTGTGTGTGTGTGTGTGTGTGTATGTATGTATTTAATCCTTTTTCTCATAATACACTACTGTGAACTTCCCTTCAAGGTACATGATGTTGGTACATCTATCGTTGGATATCTGTAACATGGATAGATAGATTTACAGATTAAACCTTTGCAGAAACTTTGGGGGACCTAAAGGAGGATGAAGAGTGTGTATTTAGGGGTAAGTTAGAATTAGATGCCTTTTTAGATTTAGTTCTTGGCAAATGTCTGGTACATAGCAAGTACTCAGTAAGCGTATACTGAATGACCAGTTTAGTGCCACAAGTAAATAAGATTTTAAAATTTAATTTGTACTTAGAGGTAAGGAATTTTTAATTTTTAGTTTGTCTACCTAGAATGTGAACTTGGGCCAGAATATAAGAAATATAAGAAAATAGAATATAAGAAAAATAGCAGCAAATGTAAAATGTAAAGTCTTGATGACTTTACAGTAAGCTTTGCTAACTCCCAACATGAGCATTATCCAATAAGAGGTGGTTTAGAAATTGCTAAAGTATGAAATAAGTGTACAGATCAGCAATGTGTGTGGTCTTTTATTTTTTTCTTGTCTATCCTACATCTATCCCCTAAACACAATACAATAAAGCAGAGCAGTTTTGGAGAACATGTCAGAGACATAAAAATTTCTGTGTCATGCCCAAAGTGTTTAGCCAAGAAACCAGGCAGCAATTATACACTAGACTGTTGCCCACATTCAATATTGGCTCCCATCTGTACCTATCTAAATTCTTGGCCACCCACATAAAAAAAGGAAAAAGGGGGCTACTGTTGGCCAGAAATTGCCAGTTACTGACTAGATCTAACAATAGGGCATTTCACTTGAGTTGAAAGGTAACCAAACAGGGTTAACTAGAAAAAGATATCAAATAATATCTGTGAGACAAACTACTAATGAATGAGTAGTCTAAAAAATGAATAGTGTTTCCAATTACTTGAGGAAGAGAAAGACTTCATTCTTTCCTGTTGCCAACACCCTGTTGTTAATGAATCAGGAAGTTTGCTGAAACAAGTGGTGAATTTAAATTATGACATATCCTTCCATTTGTTCATAGTATGATTTTTAAATTAAATTTGAAGGTTATTTAACTTTTACATCCCAAAAGTAGCAATGATTTCAAATAACTAAGATCCTTTAAAAAAAAGAGTTGTCTCACATTACAGATAATTATCTAAGATTGATAAGAGTTGATAAATCTTCTAAGTAGTTTTAAAAGTCATTAGGCTCAGAAGAATGCAGTTGAACTGCAACATGCATTATCTTGTTCACATTTATCAATAATTCCCCTCTAGATTCACCTTTGAGAGTTGCATAGAGGGCAAGTCCTTAGTATGTGTCTCCTGTTTCTCCTTTTCTGCGTGTTGCCCAAAGGAGAGTGTTGCTGAGAAATGGTGATGCCCATGAAGTTTTTGTATTTCACTCATGTGCCAAACTGTATCTCCAGATTCCACCTTGATGATAGAAGCAGAGGAGTCATTTCCTTTAATGAGTAGCCTAGGAATAACCATTAAAAAAACATCCTGTGTTCTCTCGGGGTTTTTAATAAACATAGATCATTATGTAATCATGATTTGAAAATATAAAAAGACTCCCTAAGAAATAACACATCTCTTCTAAACTCATAAGATAAACATTCTTGCTTTTCTGTAGTGATATATGTATAGATGATGAGACTACTTACTGACTTTGAAATCCTCATGGAGAAGAGCTGTGAAATAGAAAACTATTTAGTTTAATCCTATTTTTTCCTCCATATTTCTTTCAGCCATATTAAAGATTCCCTGTTGTGCATCCCATCAAATGTCTTTTGATGGTTTTCCAAACATCTCTGCCTCTGGTCTAGCTTATTAAATTTCCTGCCAGTGCCACCACTGGGAAGGAAAGGATAAAGAACTTCTGTTCCCTAACTTAGTCTCTAGGAATTTATTTTAAGCATTTCATACCCACCACTCTAAGTATTAAAGAGAAGATCCTCAGGACTGTTCTTTGGATGAGGCCTAAATAATTGGGTAATTATATGTCTTTAAATGGGTAATATGATTAGGGAATAAAAGTAACAGTGTTTTTCCCTCTCTATAGTGGAAAGAAGGAATGTCATAGTTAGAGAAAGACCACAGAAAAAATGTGGTATATTAATGTTAAGTTCTGGTACCATTTTTAATTGAACTTAAAAAAAATCCAATAATGATGCACATCTTTAAAAAAAAAATCTAGGGGCGCCTGGGTGGCTCAGTCGGTTGAGCGTCCGGCTTCGGCTCAGGTCACGATCTCACGGGTCCGTGAGTTCGAGCCCCGCGTCGGGCTCTGGGCTGATGGCTCAGAGCCTGGAGCCTGCTTCTGATTCTGTGTCTCCCTCTCTCTCTGACCCTCCCCCGTTCATGCTCTGTCTCTGTCTCAAAAATAAATAAACGTTAAAAAAAAATTAAAAAAAAAAAAAATCTAGTACCAAAATGTCCATAATGAGTAGCAACAGATAGCTAGCTATCTCTCCTTACTCCAACATTGCACCCCAGAGGCAACCATTTTTTTTTCTGACAGTTCTATAATTGTTCTGACAATTCTATATACCTAATAGTTATTTCTAAGTGTTTATATTGCTTTTGTTGTTGTTGTTTTTATTTTCTAGATTTTAGGCATTATGTGTTTGACTTCCTATTATTACAAATACAGACTTTGTTCACTTAAAACCCTGGCCTTGTTTTCTCCATTGTATTAGTTTCCTGAACTTTGTAGAGCTATATTTCCCAACCTTTTCTGCATCACAGCACAGAAAGAAAATGATAATATTTGCGTGGCATCCTGGGATAACCTAGAGTGTGTGGGGATCTATATTGGACTTGGTGATAAGTTAATTGCTTTTTAAATAATAAAAACATGAGAATAAAAATAAATGCAAAGTAATAGGGGCATTATTAGATACTGAACTTGTATAAAACTCTGAGCAAAAATCTTTTCAAATTTTTGAATGAGATAATTGAACTTGTCTGTGTGAACATAACCTTTTGAATCAGGTTTTATTCTTGAAAAAGCTACACATAGTTTCTGATCAAGACTTTCAAATTATAATCTCTTCGCATTCTTGACAGTTACTACAGTAGACTGAATAATGGCCCTCAAAGATAACCAGTTTTTAATTCCTGGGACCTGTGAATGTAACCCTGTATGGTAACAGGGATTTCAATAGTGTGACTGCATTCATGATTTTCAGATCGAGAGATTATCCTGGATTATTTGGTTGGGCCCTAAATGTAATCACTAGTGTCCTTATAAAATGTAAGCAGAAGGGGGTGCCTGGCTGTAGAGCATGTGACTTGATCTCAGGATCAAGCTCATGAATTTGAGCCCCACATTGGGGGTAGAGATCACATAAAAAAATAAAATAAGTATAATAAAAAAATAATAAGATGTAGGCAGAGGGAGATTTGAAGACAGGGAAGAAAAAAGTGATGTGATGATGATAGAGGCAGGGGAGAAAAGGCAACGTGATTCAAGGCCATGAGCTAAGCAATGAAGACAGCCTGCAGAAGCTGGGAAAAGCAAGGAAATGATTTCCCCCTAGAGCCTCGAGAAGTAGTTTGGCCTTGCTGACACCTTGATGTTAGCCCAGAGAAACCCATTTCAGATTCCAGACTTCCAGAACTATAAGAGAATAAGTATATATATGTTATAAAGCATCCAGTTTATGCTCACTTGTTTCAGCAGCCATAGGAAATGAATACAGTCACCATTCATGAGGAATGTTGCACAGATTTAAAAAACTTATAAACCATTCTTTAGAAGCCATTAAAAAATGTGTAATGGTTGAAATCATATTCAAGGAATCTAACAACTCTTTTTATTGATAAACACAATGATGAAATTTAATGTGGTAAGGCAAATGGATTTTTAATTCAACTAGACATTTTTCTAGTAAATATTTATGGAGAATGATGAAGATTTAATTTGTAAAACACACATTGTTGGATCAGTAAGACAAAAACTAGTTTGGATGCCATTAAAAGGGTATATCAGCTGCAAACAGCCAGAAGCACCTGATGTCTGTGAAGTCAGAGTTTCAGAGCCACCAAAGTTGCACCATCCAGGAGCTCAGTGCTGGCTGCTATGTGCTGAACACAGCCAAGGAGGTATTCTGCCATCTGGACATCTACTTCAGCAGCCAGCTGTTGAGCTGCTATTCCCTTTAAGTGGCCAGTGGAACTACTGAATGTTTTTCATCATCTACTCCACCTGTAGAGACTCTGTTCCTCTTGAGCCACCCACTGATAAAGGCTGCTAGCAGCTGGAGGCAACCATCCCTGGGGGTCCCAACTGCCTACCCCAGGCCTTAAAGGCTCAATGTCATGCTTCACAGCTGTAAGGCATTCAAAGCATTGAATTAGAAAATTCTGGTCTATATTATCTCTCCCACCACTTCTGGGCAGCACACCAAGAAAATGAGAATTTGGAGCACAGACCAGTGCTGGGAGAGACAGGCCATTCTCAAATATCAGTGACTTTCAGCCAGAGTTTTACATAGAAAACATTAGAGGTTTGTAAACCCACTGAAGTCCTGGCTTTGTGTGGATTTGTACAGTAACAAAACTGAGATTATTGGAATAATATAAATAAATTTATTGGAGACTACTGTCTGGATTTGGAGCATCACAGATAGATTCAGAAACTGTAAGCTGTTTGATACCTTTCTAACACAGATCAGCATGGGATGGAGACCAGATAAAGCCACAAATGGAGTACCAGGATAATGAAAGAAAATAAGGATCCCAGGGCACCTGGGTGGCTCAGTCAGTTAAGCACCTGGCTTCAGCTCAGGTCATGATCTCACGGTTCCTGAGTCTGAGCCCTGTGTCTGGCTCTGTGCTGACAGCTCAGAGTCTGGAGCCTGCTTTGGATTCTGTGTCTCCCTCTCTCTCTGCCCCTCCTCTGCTCATGTTCTGTCTCTGTCTCTCTCTCAAAAATGAGTAAAACATTAAAATAAGTAAATAAATGAGGATCCAGATAGACCAAAACTTTTTTAAAGCCATGTTAGCTTGAGAATTTTACCAGTTTCCTAATGAGGAATAAAACAATGCTAAAATTAGCTGAAAGTGTGTGTGTGTGTGTGTGTGTGTGTGTATATATATATATATATATATATATATATATATATGCACATATGTGTGTGTGTGCATTTGTATATATTACATATGTCTGTATATTTATTTGTAAAAAAATAATTTGAGGCCAAGATGTATATGTTCCTGATTAAGTTCATTGCTTAGTAAGCTGGATATAGTATAGTTCATTCTATAGTGGTAATTCAGTTTAGTCATTCTCATCTAATCCTTTTTGTTGTTTTTAGATAGTCATATTAAAGAACCCCTTCAGGTATTATTTTTAAAAAGGCTTTTTCTCAACCTGGTACACCCAAATGATAACAGCCTGGGGTCCAGAGAGATTTAGGAAATAAGCAGAATTGCTTGTTGTTTAGGTAGGTGTACTAGATTAAGTGTCTTACACATTACATGATCAACCCTAAAGCTGTACACACTGAAGTCCCTGCAGAAGAGTCCATACAAAATATGTACCATCATTTAAAGTTTTTGTTTGTTTATTTTAATTTATTGGTATTTTTTCCATTTCAGGTACTCATATGTCAGTACCATAACATACTGGTTTCTAGGGAGGCAGAAGTGTATATTGGAAAAAAACAGATTTTGGAAAATAGTCTGTTTTTATCTTGAGTACTGCCACTTAGAACCTGAAAAGCTTGGATAAATTACTTGGTTAGCTCTATGATACTTAGTTTTATCATTTAAAAATGAGAATAACAACTAATAACCTGTCTTGCCTCTTACAGACTTATAAAGATCATTTCACTCAGTGTTGGCACAGAGTATGAGTGATGGTAATGATTTCAATTAATGATTTCCTGTCTTGCCTTGCCATAACATTAATCTCAAGTTATTATTACTTGATTGTTATTACATGTTAAATATCTATATTCCCTCCATAGATCGTAAGCTCTTTGTGAGCAAGAAGCTTATCTGTCTTGTATCTCCAGAGCATATCACAGTGCTTGGTACTCAAAAGAAATTTGTTGAATGAATTATCAAGTGAAATATTTATGAATGAACTCCCATTATTTCCTTAGGAATCATGTTTTGGATGGCAAACGGTCAACTTATAAATTTACTTTTAGAACACTAAAGGGAGCATTTCAAACAAATTCTGTTTTGGAGTACCTGCATGACTCAGTTAGTTCAGCGTCCAACTCTTGATTTCATCTCAGGTCGTGATCATGCATGGTTCATGAGATCTAGCTCTGCATTGGGCTCCGCACTAACAGTGTGGAGCGTGCTTGGGATCCTCTCTCTCCCTCTCTCTCTCTCTCTCTCTCTCTGCCCCTCCCTCAATTTCTTTCAAAATAAATAAAAAATAAACATAAAAAAACAAACTTTGTTATGATAGAGTGTTGGCAAATATGGCCATCCTCTGTCCCACTCCTTTGCCATATGACTTTGTCATTCCTCCCATTAGGACTCCCATTTGGAGTCTTTTCCTCCCAACACGCCTTGAGTCTGGGTTGGCCCAGTGATTTGTTTTGACCAATAGAATGGAGCTGAAGTAATATTGTGTGACATCCAAGCCTTAGCCCCAAGAAGCTTTTCAACTTTTAGTCTCCCCTTTGGAATACTGCCCTGAGACCACTGTATGAAGAAGCCAGTTCTAACCTACTGGAAAGTGGCAGGTCACATGTAGTAGAATTTTTTCAGTTGTAGTAGAATTTTGCCAGTTTAGGCCCCCTAGACCAACCAGCAGCAACTGGTGAAATTGGTAATGAGGCAAACTGGTCACATAAGTGACTGAGATAGGACCATAGAAGAATCAGTAGCCCAGCTAAGCCAAATGCAATACTGTATATTGTTACACGGTACAGATGACTGATAGACCCATTAATGTAGAGTCAAAGAAAAATCAAACCACACTCATTTACTCTTTGTTTACCCCACAACTGCCTTTAATATACGCACACTGGGATTTTATTTTTCAGCCCACTCATTTCTCACCTCTAAACTGTATTCTCCAAACCCTTCTGAGGAAGAGATTTCTTTTTTTAAAAAAAATATTTTTTAATGTTTATTTATTTTTGAGAGACAGAGAGACAGAACATTAGTCGGGGAGGGGCAGAAAGAGAGGAAGACACAGAATCTGAAGCAGGCTCCAGGCTCTGAGCAGTCAGCACAGAGCTTGATTTAGGGCTTCAATCTATGAACTGTGAGATCATGACCTGAGCTGAAGTCAGATGCTTAACTGACTGAGCCACCCAGGTGCCCCGGAAGAGATTTCTTCTAATCACTTTCCTGATTTAATCAATATCCCTAAACTTATAGATCTGCTTTTCAGATAGAGCTTTTGAGATTCCTTAAATTTTTTTCTTTCATTTTAAAAATTTATTTTAGGGAGAAAGAAAGCACAAGTGGGAGAGACGGGTAGAAGGAGAGAGAGAGAAAATCTTAAGCAGGCTCCATGCTTAGCACGAGCCCCAGTGTGGAGCTCAGTCCCATGACCTTGGGATCATGACCTGAGCCAAAATCAAGAGCCCAGACGCTCAACCAACTGAACCACCCAGGCACCCCTGAGATTCTTTAAGTGGAATAAGATAGGTTTTGAGTTTAAAATATATTTTAAACATAATTTAAAACATATTGTTTTAAAGATACATTAGATACTTTCAAGTTTCCAAGGATATTTCTTGCATTGCTTTAATGATAAAAATGAAGATACAACTCATGCCACTAACAGGGGAATAGTTAAATTATGATAACTACATTTGGTAGTATACATATTGACATGGGAAGATATTCTTTATATTCTAAGTGAGGAAAAACAACCAGGCTAAAAAATATATATATTAGGCCAGTTTTTACAATCTTTTGTAGAAAAAAAAAAGTTTGCTTGTTATCTAAGACTAGATAAAAATACACCAAAATGTTAATGGTTACGTCTGGGTGGTAAGACCATGGGTGAATTTTCTTTTCTTTCTTTTTAAAATTATGTTCTGTACTATTCTACTATGAATAGGTATTTGTACAATAAAAATAAAAGTCATGTTTAAAGCATAGATCAACCTAACAACAAAGAAAACCCATATTCCAGCACCAATATTCATCAACCTAGTCCCTCATTCATGAATATGGAAAATCAAGAATTACTAAATATTTGAAGAAAACCAACTGCACCAAAGATAGGGACAATGATAAAACAAACCTAAATATGAAAGGCATGAAGATTGATTCAGAGAATTAAAAAAACTATAATAAAATAAGCTATAGAAAAACAACAATCAGAGTACAAGAGATAACGCTTGGGAATTAAAAATGTGATTACTGCGATTAAATGATTTGACAGAAGGAATGAAAGGTAAAGTTCAAGGAATTCTTGGATCATAGGGCAAAGGGACAAAAAGGAAATATGAGAAAAATTGTGATATGTCGTGTATCAATCTGGAAATTTCAGCATCCACCCATGTTCATTCTATTAAACTGTTGAAATTAGTGTCACAAACATAAAACTTTTCTTTTTTCTTAAACACTTTCTTCAGTCATGACCTGTCAAATTGCCCTTTCCTGCCTCTTGACAACACTGCTTACTTTCAGCTTTCAGGTCTCTAGTATTTCAGTTCCAATTTCATATCCCATTTAAATCTCATCTCCCCATTCCCCAATCATTTTGTCTCAGGCTTTACCTGTTGTTCCAGGAACCTGTGGTGGAGAGGGAAGTATGTCTGCATTTTCACTCTTCCCTCTCCTTAAAAAACACCGAACAGTTGAGGTTGGTGTTGGTGTCCCCTTCTTTCGAGAAGTAATTTCCAGTCTTCATACCTCACTTGGTTTAGAAAGTAGGAAACACACTCCCCTGCTCCCCTTGAAAAAGATGCTGTCCTCTTGCCTACAACAAGGCTGACAGTTTCTTTTTTCACTATCCCTCCTCAATCATCTACTCATAGACATGGGATAGATGGGGAAGGGTGATTAGGGTACTGGTTGGAAGTAGCAAAGCTCTAACTGCTGAGCCTTTCTCTTTAAAATGAGAGGGGCGCCTGGGTGGCGCAGTCGGTTAAGCATCCGACTTCAGCCAGGTCACGATCTCGCGGTCCGTGAGTTCGAGCCCTGCATCAGGCTCTGGGCTGATGGCTCGGAGCCTGGAGCCTGTTTCACATTCTGTGTCTCCCTCTCTCTCTGCCCCTCCCCCGTTCATGCTCTGTCTCTGTCTGTCCCAAAAATAAATAAAACGTTGAAAAAATAAAATAAAATGAGAGATACTTAACACCTCTTGGTACTTAGCTTGACATATCAGCAACTCTAGGGCAATGGAATAAATCCCACTCAAATCCTATGGTGTGTCAAAAAGAGGTTCCAGGGAACAGGGAACAGAAAAATTGAAAGGGTAGAAATAAATAGTAAAAGAAAATGTGAAGAGAAACAAGTTTTTAGATGAAATGTGTTCATGAAAAACTAAACTGGATGACCCACACCATTTTCTTTTTCACCTTCTTAAGAATTTTCAGAGCATGGTTTCATTCACTTACTCATTCAACAAACGTTCATTGAACACTACCAAAAACCAGACACTGGTGGGCCGTAGGTTTCTAATAGTGAACTTAACAGGGAAATTCACTAAGTGGGAGTGATAGACTGGAAACAAACAAATAAAATAATAAATAATTGCAGACTGAATGAAAAGCTATGAATGAAATTGAGAATAACAGCATCAGTATGGTAAGGTGGTCAAGAAAAACCTCTCTGAGAGAGAGCAGTAAGACTACTGACTCTGGGGGCTGAATTCCAAACTACACTATGCCTTTTCCTAGTTTACATAGAATCCATGTGTGGGTTAACATGGAAGCCCTGAGCATTTAAGCTAAAATCTGAAGGATAAAAAAATCAACCACATAAAGACCTGTGAAGAGGGCGCCTGGGTGGCGCAGTCGGTTAAGCGTCCGACTTCAGCCAGGTCACGATCTCGCGGTCAGCGAGTTCGAGCCCCGCGTCGGGCTCTGGGCTGATGGCTCGGAGCCTGGAGCCTGTTTCCGATTCTGTGTCTCCCTCTCTCTCTGCCCCTCCCCCGTTCATACTCTGTCTCTGTCTGTCCCATAAATAAATAAAAACGTTGAAAAAAAAATTTTTTTTTAAAATAAAATAAAAAGACCTGTGAAGAATGTATGCCAGATAGTACAGCAAGTATGGCAACTCTGAGATAGAAGGAACATTGTGTATTCTAGGAGATAACAGGAGGCTGGAGTGAGGAAATAGGGAGTAGAAAATGGCAAGAGACAGGAAATGAGTTTGGAGAAGTAGGAAGGAATCAGATGTGTAGAGCTGGCTGTATAGGTTTTGGATTTATCCTAAATGCAATGAAAAGCAATTCACTCATTTAAAGCAGGGAATTGACACGGTCTAATTTACATTTTTAAAAGAGTTTGGAGATCTATTTTGAAGGTGGAAGTAACAGGAATTTGTGACGGATTCATTGAGGAGGGAGGAGTCATAAGGAGTAAATGAACAGGAAGGGTCAAGGAGCACAGTTTACACAGGACCATTTATTGAGGTGGTAAAGGCTGAGGGAGATCTAGATTTAGAGAGAGAGCCATTTTGGTCATGTTAAGTTTGAAATGCCTGGGACACATACAAGAGACATTTTAAGTAGATATTTAAAGATGTGAATCTGGAGCTCAGAAAGGAAGACTAGCCTACTGATATAAATTTAGGAATTGTCAGCAGATAGTTTTTAAAGCCATGAGAATGGATAATATCATGTAGGGAGAAGGCATAGAGAATAAAACAGAGGATACAGAAACTCTGGCACTTAGAGGTCATATAGAAAAAGGAAAAACATGGGAAGGAGAATGTGCAAGAGGAGTCAGTTATTCAAGAAAACCAGGATAGTGTGTGGTGTCAAGTCCAGAGATGAGAGTATCAGAAAAGGTCCATACTAAGAGCTCTGTTAAACTGAGGACAGAAAAGAGAGTCAGCTGAGTAGAGATGGTCAATTACCTTTACAAGAGTAGTAGAGTGATAGAGATTGAAGTAGACTGAAGTTTTACCATTTATCTTTTCAGCAACAGTTGTTTAGAGAGAGAGCACGAGCAGGGGAGGGAGCAGAGGGAAAGAGAGAGAGGGGGGGAGAGAGAGAGAGAGAGAGAGAGAGAGAGAGAGAGAGAGAGAGAATCCTAAGCAGGCTTCATGCTCAGTGTGAAGGGGTCAATCTCACAACCCTGGGATCATGACCTGAGCCAGAATCAAGTGTTGGACCCTTAACCCACTTAAGCCACCCAGGTGGCCCTAGCAACACTGCTTTTTAAAAGACAGTAGACAGGGGCGCCTGGGTGGCGCAGTCGGTTAAGCGTCCGACTTCAGCCAGGTCACGATCTCGCGGTCCGTGAGTTCGAGCCCCGCGTCAGGCTCTGGGCTGATGGCTCAGAGCCTGGAGCCTGTTTCCGATTCTGTGTCTCCCTCTCTCTCTGCCCCTCCCCCGTTCATGCTCTGTCTCTCACTGTCCCAAAAATAAAAATAAACGTTGGGAAAAAAAAATTTAAAAAAAAAAAAAAAAGACAGTAGACAATACCTTCAAACTTTTGAGAGAAAATTATTCTGAACTTAGAATTCTATAAACAAAACAAACATTCAAGAAGAAGGACAAATTAGAGACCTTTCACTTTTTGGTAGGGGATAGGGGGAGGGGCCCCTATGCATCTTTTCAGGGAAAAAAGAAATGCCTAAGGAAATGTCCCAGCAAAATGAAAAGAGGACTCAAGACAGAAACACAGGAACTCAGTAATAGGATATTTCAGGAGCACAAATTTTTGGGCTTCAGTGCAATCAATAATAGAACAGAAAGTTCTCTCAGAAGAATGTCTTTAAGAAAAAAAAGTGGATTAATTTTATGAAATAGTATGATTAAAAACATTAATAATCTTAATGATAGGGTGACATTTGCTTCTCCTGTCATCAACACCAAAGAAAGACAACTGGAATCTTTAGTAAAGGCAAAAAATTGTGTAAGCCATGGTCCCCAAATATGACATTATTATGAGCAATCAGTGGACACATTAAAAAAGAGAATCCAGGGGCGCCTGGGTGGCGCAGTCGGTTAAGCGTCGACTTCAGCCAGGTCACGATCTCGCGGTCCGGGAGTTCGAGCCCCGCGTCAGGCTCTGGGCTGATGGCTCGGAGCCTGGAGCCTGTTTCCGATTGTGTGTCTCCCTCTCTCTCTGCCCCTCCCCCGTTCATGCTCTGTCTCTCTCTGTCCCAAAAATAAATGTTGAAAAAAAAAATTAAAAAAAAAAAAAAGAATCCATTCGACATTAGCTTTAGAACATTCTCCTTCAATAAGTGTAGATTTAGTAACATGGTTTCTGATTCCCTTTTTATTCATACTAGTTGATTCAGCAGTGAATAAGGTTTTTAAAATTGTAATGCTAAAAAAGAAACTCTTCATTTTTCAAATTAACTTTAAGATAAAATGTGAAATACTTGATTATTCTAACAAAGTAAATATAAATACTGACAATGTAAAAGTAGTGATAGAAGTAATGGAAGTTAGTAAGTGGAGGGAAGTGAAAGGATGTAAAATATATTAATCTTACATAATAGAAGAGTGTCAAGAGACACTTTCTCAAATGGGTGGATCAAGAAATAGAGGTTTGAGTATATTCTTTAAAGCAATAAACTAACAAGTAGAACTTAATAAAAATTCTAAAGAGGAGACAAAGGAATAAAAATGAGGAGTAATATAATGGAGCTAAATTCTTATTGTTAATTATCAGTGTGGAATCAATGAAAAAAATGTCAGGAGCTAAACCAAAAAGTGGCAGTATGTATTTATTGTTTTCAATTATGGAGACAACTATCAAATACTAACAACAGTTTGATATAGCTACCTTTAGGGCACTGCTTTTCAAATTGGGGGAGTGAAATCACTTTAGTGAGTTACAACCTACATTAGAAAAAGAAGAAGAAAAAAGGAAATATTAAGTTGCATTACACTAGTAAGGGTAAGTAAAATTGATGAAACTTTTCTCAGCATATTGTGTGTATGTGTCTTTGTGTAAAATGTATTTGCTACTTGGGTCCTGGTCAACAAAGTACTCTAGGAAGTAGAACTGCTCTGTGGACAATGGCTGCATTTTTATCTTTCATTTTTCCACTCATTTGTTTGAATTTTTTAACTCATGCATGTATTATTTTTTTCATAATAATTTAAAATATGTATCTTGGATTTTGGGGTTTTTTTCTTTGTTATACATAAAAAATATAAGCTCATAGATTTCCATAAGACAACGTGGTTTATTTCCTAACAAAAGAAAATATTAGGCAATTTTTTGAGAAGCAAAATGATAGGCAATCTTCCATTACTTAAGAAAGGAAAAGTTAACAATACATTTTGAAGATTGCTTACAGCTCAAGGGAGAGAAGTCTGGGGCAGGGGCAAGAGTTTAAGGTGTTAGGAGTCTAGGCAATGGATTAAGTAAGACAAAGCAAGAGAAATCAAAATTTTAAAAAAGTTAATGTGTATTTTATTTTTGAGTGATGGAGACAGAGCATAGATGGGGAGGAGCAGAGAGAGAGGGAGACACAGAATCTGAAGGAGGCTCCAGGCTCTGAGCTGTCTGTGTAGAGCCCAACATGAGGCTCAAACCCATGAACTGTGAAATCATGACCTGAGCCGAAGTTGGAAACTTAACTGACTGAGCCGCCCAGGTGCCCCTAAAATATTGTCACAACATAAGCCAATGCTAAAGATGATCTTAAATCAACTAATTATTTTATTAGTTCTATATAATGGTGTTTTATCTGACAGTGAACACTGTAATTGCTTGCATTTCTATGGTGGCTTTCAATTTTCCTCAGTTTGCCCTTAAAGCAAATATGAGACAGTTTTTGAGTACCTGCTTACCCAGACCCTTCCTTTTCTAAAAGCGTCTATTCCATTGGGAATAGAAATTCTATTCTGTGGCCTTGGGCACCATGTGACCGGCTACCTAGCTGCGTATACTTAGTTGGACCAGAGAGAAACTACTGACCCAACCTGTACTAGTCAGATTTTATCTCCTAGGAATTTGGAATTAGAACTCAGAAATGCTGATCATTTTGTGTTGGTTACTTGGGGGAATAAGAATATCATTCTGGGGCAGCCATATTTGGCCCATCTGAATAGATACACAGAAAAGAACTTGTCTGCCTAAAAAGGAAAGACTAAAGCATGGAAGAGAGGCTACTAATTTATTAAATAAACAAATATTAAGTATCTACTGCTCCAGGTACTGTTCTAGATACTAGGGATATAGCAGGGAATAAAACTGAGTCTCTGCCCTTGCTAGTATATGTTCTTGGGGGAAGAAAATATTTAAAAATAAATATTTAATATATATTTAATAAAACGTGAAGTAGTAATAAATTCTATGAAGAAAAATGAAGGAGGGGTGTGTCTGGGTGGCTCAGTCTGTTAAGCATCAGACTTCAGCTGAGGTCATGGTCTTGCATTTCGTGAGTTTGAGCCCCACATCAGGCTATCTGCTGTCAGCATGGAGCCCACTTTGGATCCTCTGTCCACCTCTCTCTTCCCCTCCTCTGCTGTCTCTCTCTCAAAAATAAATATAAACATTAAAAAGAAAAGAAAAGAAAAAAGAAAAGAAAAGAAAAGAAAGAGAAAAATGAAGGATGGCAAGAGATAGAAAGTTTGAAGTTGGAATCAGGAAATAATTTGAGCAGATTGGACCAATTGGGGAAGCAAGCCAAAAATATATCTGGAGGAATTGCTTTCCAAGCTGCAGTTCTAGAACATACAAAAACTTTGAGTTGGGAACATTCTTAGGAAACTTAAGAGACACAGTGACAAGAAGAAAGAATAAATACATCTGCACCTAGATAAAGAGGAGATCTTAAAAACTTCCAGAGAGAAAAGATAGATTACCTATTATATAGATGGGTTCAAGATGGTGTCTGTATATTGGCCCCTATATGTTGTTTACTTATTCATAGCAGGCTAGGACCATTAGATCAAAGCCTGCCAGTGCCAACCCAAATTCTTAGACATGGACTTTAAGTGTAGCCTAAATAAGCAGATCTCTAGTCACTTAGATCCTGCCTGCTAGGCATACCCTATGAAACTGAACACATCATCTTCTAGCCACAGATAACACAAACTCTGTTGCTATAAAAGAACTCAAACTGTATTGCTCTTCAGAGCTCTCTGACCCAGAGATTCCCCACCTTGCTACTGAGTGACAAATCCTAGACACATAAGCCCCTTCTCTGATTCCCCTCTTCTTGGGAGTTCCATTGTCTTTTTACCTTTCTGAGTGGTAGCCCCATGCAGCTATCTCTGGATAGTCTCTTGCTGTGAGTGACTTCCCTTTCCTGCAGTCCTGTCCAAGTGCCACCCTATAAACTTTATTGTGCAGGATTACCATCTCACGTTCTTGTCTTTTCCTTGATATGTCCTGAAATCCTTGAGTTTACCACACCAGTAAGCAAAATTAGATTGAAAGTCACTTCTCAATTGCAACAATATGAATCAAAAGACAATGTAATAATATATTCCAAGTACTAAGAGCAAACATTTGGCAGCCTAAAATTTTATACCAAGCTAAACTATAATTTGTTTAGTTATTAGTTTTCAGATATTAAGAACTAAAGGATATAATGAATAATTTAAAAATTGTACCACAAAGAACAAATGAGATACAAAAAAAGAGAAAAAGAATAGCAATGGGAACAGGTAATGCATGGGAAAATCTTAAGTATTAATTACATAAAACAATGATAATAATGACTCATGAGGGAATACAAAAACAAGATGCAGCTTAAATACAATGGTAATAACACAAACAAAGGAGTAAGGTAATCATAAGAAAATTATGCTCTATGCTAGTCTTTGTTTTATTCAAGATCAAGCAAGGTAGGTATACTTATCAACTTTAGACTTTAGTGTTTATATTAAGGATATCACTAAGAATATATGTAGGATGTATTACTCCAAAATGCAATCCACAGAGGTAAAGACAAAGAAAATTTATTTAATGAAGTAGACATAAGCAAAAACAAAATAGATTTTTTTTTTAGTTTTTAATTAATTAATTAATTAATTATTTTTTAAATTTACATCCAAGTTAGCATATAGTGCCACAGTGATTTCAAGAGTAGATACCTTAATGCTCCTTACCCATTTAGCCCTTCCCCCCTCCAATAACCCCTCCAGCAACCTTCTGTTTGTTCTCTATATTTAAGAGTCTCTTATGTTTTGTCCCCCTCCCTGTTTTTATATTATTTTTGCTTCCCTTTCCTTATGTTCAGCTGTTTTGTATCTTAAAGTCCTCATATGAGTGAAGTCATATGATACTTGTCTTTCTCTGACTAATTTCACTTAGCATAATGCCTTCTAGTTCCATCCACGTAGTTGCAAATGGCAAGATTTCATTCTTTTTGATAGCTGGGTAATACTCCATTATTTATATATATATATATATATATGTATATATATATATATATATAT